>NC_091997.1:27025781-27385075 GCF_044704955.1 Pristiophorus japonicus | reverse complement strand
GTATCCAAGCAGTTACACATTACATAAGAACATAATAAATAGGAGCAGGAGTAGGCCATCTGGCCCCTCGAGCCTGCTCCGCCATTTAATAAGATCATGGCTGATCTGATCATGGACTCAGCTCTACTTCCCTACCCGCTCCCCATAACCGTTTACTCCCTTATCGCTAAAAAATCTGTCTGTCTTCACCTTAAATATATTCAATGACTCAGCCTCCACAGCTCTCTGGAGCAGAGAATTCCATAGATTTACAACCCTCAGAGAAGAAATTTCTCCTCATCTCAGTTTTAAATGGGTGGCCCCTTATTCTGAGACTATGTCCCCTAGTTTTAGTTTCCCCTATGAGTGGAAATATCCTCTCTGCATCCACCTTGTCGAACCCCCTCATTATCTTATATGTTTCGATAAGATCACCTCTCATTCTCCTGAACTCCAACGTGTGTAGGCCCAACCTACTCAACCTATCCTCATAAATCAACCCCCTCATTTCCGGAATCAACCTAGTGAACCTTCTCTGAACAGCCTCCAATGCAAGTACATCCTTCCTTAAATACGGAGACCAAAACTGTACATAGAAACTGTGGCCCCAAGTTTCCACACGTGGCAAAACAGGTGCCCCTCTGAGCTGGGTGCCCGTTTTTCGCGTTGAAAACGGCGCCTGAAAAAAAACGCGCTATTCTCGAGCGCTTTGCAGCTCGATGTCTGCTTGGCGCGGCGCACAGGGGGCGGAGCCTACCACTCGCGCCGATTTTGTAAGTAGGAGGGGGCGGGTACAATTTAAATGAGTTTTTTTCGTGCCGGCAACCCTGCGCGTGCGCGTTGGAGCGTTCGCGCACACGCAGTGTGAGGGAAACATTGGCACTCGGCCATTTTAAAAAGTGCTGCAGAAAAAGTGAAAATTTGTTTATTGAACCCTTGCAAAGGCTTGCATTTTAATTTTCTTGATATTTCTGTGTGTGAGGGTGAGGAAGTGCATTCTGTAATTAAAGATAGACTGTGATAAACGGGACACATGCACTTGTTTGAGACTATTCAAATTCTTTGTAGCTGTTCAATTTTTAACATTTTTTAATAAAACCACATTGCCCTTCCATGATCAGCACTGAGGCTTCTTGCAGCTTTCTCCCCCTCCCCCCCCTCCCCCTGCCGTCGGTCGGTCCCGACGGCAAACCGCTGCCTGAAAGGCCTGCTTGAAGCACTTTCACACAGGTAGCAACATGGTTTATTTAATCTTTTCTTTGCTTATAAATTTTTATTCAGGTTGGATTTATTTGTATAATATTTGTATAAGTATTACTAAGGATTTATTGTAGAATTTAATGACATCCCTTCCCCACCTCGTTCCCGACGCCTAATTTGTAACCTGTGCCTGATTTTTTAATGTGTAGACAAGGTTTTTTCAAGCCTACAAAAATCTTCACTTGCTCCATTCTAAGTTAGTTTGGAGTACGTTTTCACTGTGGAAACTTTCAAATCAGGCGTCAGTGGCCGCACACGTCCCCTTTTGAAAAAAAAATGCTGTTCAAAAGTGAAACTGTTCTACCTGACTAGAACTGCAGAAAACTTAAATGTGGAGAATTCCGATTTCTAAGATACTCCGTTCTCCACCAGTTGCTCCTAAAAATCAGGAGCAAATCATGTGGAAACTTGGGGCCATAGAAAACATAGAAAATAGGTGCAGGAGTAGGCCATTCGGCCCTTCGAGCCTGCACCGCCATTCAATGAGTTCATGGCTGAACATGCAACTCCATTCCTGCTTTCTCGCCATACCCCTTGATCCCCCAGTAGTAAGGACTACATCTAAATCCTTTTTGAATATATTTAGTGAATTGGCCTCAACAACTTTCTGTGGTGGACAATTCCACAGGTTCACCACTCTCTGGGTGAAGAAGTATCTCCTCATCTCGGTCCTAAATGGCTTACCCCTTATCCTTAGACTGTGACCCCTGGTTCTGGACTTCCCCAACATTGGGAACATTCTTCCTGCATCTAACCTGTCTAAACCCGTCAGAATTTTAAACGTTTCTATGAGATCCCCTCTCATTCCTCTGAACTCCAGTGAATACAAGCCCAGTTGATCCAGTCTTTCTTGATATGTCAGTCCCACCATCCCGGGAATCAGTCTGGTGAACCTTTGCTGCACTCCCTCAATAGCAAGAATGTCCTTCCTCAAGTTAGGAGACCAAAACTGTACACAATACTTCAGGTGTGGCCTCACCAAGGCCCTGTACAACTGTAGTAACACCGCCCTGCCCCTGTACTCAAATCCCCTCGCTATGAAGGCCAACATACCATTTGCCTTCTTCACCACCTGCTGTACCTGCATGCCAATCTTCAATGACTCATGTACCATGACACCTAGGTCTCGTTGCACCTCCCCTTTTCCTAATCTGTCACCATTCAGATAATAGTCTTTCTCTCTGTTTTTACAACCAAAGTGGATAACCTCACATTTATCCACATTATACTTCATCTGCCATTCATTTGCCCACTCACCTAACCTTTCCAAGTCACTCTGCAGCCTCATAGCATCCTCCTCGCAGTTCACACTGCCACCCAACTTAGTGCCATCCGCAAATTTGGAGATACTACATTTAACCCCCTCATCCAAATCATTAATGTACAGTGTAAACAGCTGGGGCCCCAGCCCCAGCACAGAACCTTGCAGCACCTCACTAGTCACTGCCTGCCATTCTGAAAAGTACCTATTTACTCCTACTCTTTGCTTCCTTTCTGCCAACCAGTTCTCAATCCACGTCAGCATACTACCCCCAATCCCATGTGCTTTAACTTTGCACATTAATCTCTTGTGTGGGACCTTGTCGAAAGCCTTCTGAAAGTCCAAATACACCACATCAACTGGTTCTCCCTTGTCCACTCGACTGGAAACATCCTCAAAAAATTCCAGAAGATTTGTCAAGCATGATTTCCCTTTCACAAATCCATGCTGACTTGGACCTATCATGTCACCTCTTTCCAAATGCACTGCTATGACATCCTTAATAATTGATTCCATCATTTTACCCACTGCCGATGTCAGGCTGACCAGTCTATAATTCCCTTTTTTCTCTCTCCCTCCTTTTTTAAAAAGTGGGGTTACATTGGCTACCCTCCACTCCATAGGAACTGATCCAGAGTCTATGGAATGTTGGAAAATGACTGTCAACGCATCCGCTATTTCCAAGGCCACCTCCTTAAGTACTCTGGGATGCAGACCATCAGGCCCTGGGGATTTATCGGCCTTCATTCCCATCAATTTCCCCAACACAATTTCCCGACTAATAAGGATTTCCCTCAGTTTCTCCTTCTTACTAGACCCTCTGACCCCTTTTATATCCGGAAAGTTGTTTGTGTCCTCCTTAGTACTTGTTCAATTGGTCTGCCATTTGTTTGTTCCCAGTTATGACTTCCCCTGATTCTGACTACAGGGGACCTACGTTTGTCTTTATTAACCTTTTTCTCTTTACATATCTATAGAAGCTTTTGCAGTCCATTTTAATGTTCCCTGCAAGCTTCCTCTCGTACTCTATTTTCCCTGCCCTAATCAAAAGCTTTGTCCTCCTCTGCTGAGTTCTAAATTTCTTCCAGTCCCCTGGTTCGCTGCTATTTCTGGCCAATTTGTATGCCACTTCCTTGGCTTTAATATTATCCCTGATTTCCCTTGATAGCCACGGTTGAGCCACCTTCCTTTTTTTATTTTTACGCCAGACAGAGATGTACAATTGTTGTAGTTCATCCATGCGGCCTCTAAATGTGTGCCATTGCCCATCCACTGTCAACCCCTTAAGTATCATTCGCCAATCTATTCTAGCCAATTCACGCCTCATACCTTCAAAGTTACCCTTCTTTAAGTTCTGAACCATGGTCTCTGAATTAACTGTTTCATTCTCCATCCTAATGTAGAATTCCACCATATTATGATCACTCTTCCCCAAGGGGCCTCGCACGAGATTGCTAATTAATCCTCTCTCATTACACAACACCCAATCTAAGATGGCCTCCCCCCTAGTTGGTTCCTCGACATATTGGTCTAGAAAACCATCCCTTATGTACTCCAGGAAATCCTCCTCCACCGTATTGTTTCCAGTTTGGTTAGCCCAATCTATATGCATATTAAAGTCACCCATGATAACTGCTGCACCTTTATTGCATGCACCCCTAATTTCCTGTTTGCTGCCCTCCCCAGCTTCACTACTACTGTTTGGAGGCCTGTACACAACTCCCACTAGCATTTTCTGCCCTTTGGTATTCCGTAGCTCCACCCATACCGATTCCACATCATCGAAGCTAATGTCCTTCCTTACATTTGCATTAATTTCCTCTTTAACCAGCAACGCCACCCTGCCGTAAGTACACAGTACTTACGGCAAACAATTCATTAATAGTCAGGAAATGAGGCTCTTCTGGGCTAGACTGTCTTCACACCCGATATTAGAGTGCATCGCATTCTGAGATAGCCAAGACCCAAGAGAAGTACACAAAGTAATATGAACGAACGGAAACTGTTGCATTTATATAGCTTCTTTCATGATCTCAGGACGCCTCAAAGCACTTTACAGCCAATGAAGTTTTTTTTTTGAGTGTAGCCATTGTTGTAATGTGGGAAACACGGCAGCTAATGTGCGCACAGCAAGCTCCCACAAACAATGAGCAAATAATCTGTTTTAGTGATTCTGGTTGAGGGATAAATATTGGCCACAGGAGAACCGGGGAGAACTTTCCTGCTCTTCTTCAAAATGGAAGCCCATGGCCATCGACAACAGACTGTACCCAGGCATGGACTAAAACAACAAAGTTGTAGTCCAGGTCTTGGAAGAGTAAACTAGCTGAGCACTCTCCTAACTTTCACCAACGGCGCACTGGAACACTTTTGGTGCAAACCGACTGCTCTCTGGGTTCCTGCATAAACAGACTTGCGGTAAACCTTCGGCCAGTCTGTGGGCGGGAGGTAGTGACATCATGACATTGCTTCACGATGTCTCTAAAACAACAACTTGCATTCTTATAGGAACTTTAATGTAGCACCCTTCAACCCTTTAAGATGTAGTTCGGGATCTGGAATTTCAGGCCCTTCATTGAAACATCTGTGAACTCATCCCTTTTCTGCGTGGGAAGCAAGTCATCCTTGATACGAGGGACCACCTAAGATGATGATGATAATATTGCAAAACATCTCAAGGAGTATAATCAAATGAAATTTGATACTGAGACACACGAGGAGATATTATGACAAGTGACCAGAACTTTGGTCAAAGAGGTAGGTTTTAAGGATCGATTTAAAGAGGAACTATTGAGATGGAGCAGTTTAGAGAGGGAATTCTAGAGCTTAGGGCCCAGGCAGCCCAATGGTGGAACGATGAAAATTGGGGATGCACAAATGGACAGAATTTGAGGAGCGCAGAGATCTTTGAGGGTTGGAGGAGGTGCCAATGTCAGTCAGCAAGCTCCGGGGTGATGGGTGAATGGGATCTGGTGCGAGTTAGGATATAGGTAGCAGGGTTTTGATTGAGCTCCAGGTCACTGAGTGTGAGAGGCTGGCCGTGAGAGCATTGCAATACACATAAGAAATAGGAGTAGGCCATTTGGCCCCTCGAGCCTCCTCTGCCATTCAATAAGATCATGGCTGATCTGATCTTGGCCTCATCTCCACTTCCCTGATTGCGTCTAGAGGAAAGAAAGGTGTGAATGAGGGTTTCAGTCGCAGGTGACCTGAGGCAAGGGCAAAGGTGGGCGACACAAAATGGGGTCAAAAAGTATTGAACGTTAATTTATGGTTCGAGAGTCACAGCTATCGGGTGTTTATTTAGCATTTGTCTCTAAAGTTTTTTTATTTTGATACAATAAAGCTTAGTAATGCAGCTTTTAAAAATGTTTTCATTTTTCTCAATGGTCTTTCTTGGATATGCCTGGATATTACCTCACTTGAAGGTCCATTCTTTTCAAAGCCAGCTGTAAGCACTTTGAGATAAGAAAGATTTTTCTGATGCGAGTCAGGCTGTATTTGAGTCTTTCTGCAGAATTGCCAGAGTTTGGAAAAAAATAGCAAATGATGTCAGAAAGATCGGTTTTACACCATTTTGAAAATTACACTGATACGAGAGTGTATTTCTGTGATGTGTGATGGGGACAGTTGGCTTGTTGATGTGAGTGCAGCACCATAATACACGAAGTTTGAAAGTCGTTTTCAGATTGCTTGTGACTGAAGGTCCCTTTGCTATTGTGTCGTACCCTGGGAGAGTGCCTATCCCACCTGCGTTAGTGGTCAGCATCCATGGGGAACATGAGGAGTGTCCTGGCCAATATTTATCCATCAATCAATCAACATAATTAAAAACTCATTATCTCATTGCTGTTTGTGGGAGCTTGCTGTGCACAAATTGGCTGCCACATTTCCTACATTACAGTGACGACACTTCAACAGTACTTCTTTGGTTGTACAGTGCTTTGAGATGACCCGAGAGGTCATGAAAGACCTGGTATAAATGCAAGTTCTTCATTTAATAATCAAACATAATATAACAGATTGCAAACCTCAGCGTGGAGATGGTCAATCAGGCCCATCCGAGAGCGCGAATGTCAGCTCCCCATGCTTGTCCCTATTCACCACAGGGTAACTTTTCATCCTCAGTACCGGCTGCACAGAGCTCTTCACACCAGATGCCTAGATCAGAAATTCAGGCCCAGGGCTTTCTATCAGGAAGCTCAGTGCCAGGAGAGTTGAAGTTGAAAATTTACCCCCATGTTTGTCTCTTTACATTTTAGCCCTGATTTCAGTGTGTAATATGATGCATTTCGGGGGAGGCTAGACAAGCATATGAGGGAGAAGGGAATAGAGGGTTATGCTGATAGTTAGATGAGGAAAGACGGGAGGAGGCTCGAGTGGAGCATAAACGCCGGCATGGACTGGTTTGGCCGAATGGCCTGTTTCTGTGCCGTATATCCGATGTAATCATCTTTATTTGCAATACATTAAATAACCCTTCCTGACAGGGTCAACATAGGCTAGAAGTCACTATAGGCTATAAATGTCGATGGGTGTTTCACACATTTGTACGCCATTCCTCTAACTGTTATTTTAATGGAGGTGCTTACAGGTTAGTGTCCACGTTAAAATAACAGATGTAGCATCATGATACAAACCTGGTGAGCATTGGTCTGCTATATTGGCCAGTGGAAATTGCCATGTGTTAAGCCTTTGAAAAAACAAAAAATGCTTTGGGCCCTAAGCTCTGGAACTCCCTCCCTAAATCTCTCCGCCTCTCTACTCTCTTTCCTCCTTTAAGACGCTCCTTAAAACCTTTCTCCTTTAAGACGCTCCTTAAAACCTACCTCTTTAGCCAAGCTTTTGGTCATCTGCCGTAATTTCTTCTTATGTGGCTCGGTGTCAAATTTATCTGTTTTGTCTTACAACACTGCTGTGAAGTGCCTTGGGACATTTTACTACGTTAAAGGCGCTAGATAAATAAAAGTTGTTATTGTTGTTAAAACACAGGGGCATGTAAGAGAGGAAAACCTAGTCTACTGTTTCATGGGACCCTTCATCAAAACTTGGTTCTCAGATTTTGTTTTGATAATATCGACTCATCCTTATCCCTCCTGAAGCTACTTTAAATATTGAAATCAGCCTACCCTGTAAACACATAGGTCTGGCTACTTCTGGGTTGACCCGTGGTCGGACAGTGCTGTCGGTTGGGATTACTGTAGGTTCCTGTTATAAATGTTTCCATTTCACCAATTAACAGTGCGCATCTGGCGTTTGATTCCCCGCCAAAAGACCGAAACCGTGAAATGTTGGATTGAAGTCGATCCAACTATTTTGATTTTCATACTCAAAATATTTGGCACCCTTCAAGGAGCAACTATTTTGGCTGGAGCGACAGAACTACAATGAGTGCGGAATGGCAGAAAATGCCACAAATAAAAAAAAGTGTCAGAAAAGCTAAATATTTTCCGTGGATGGAGGGCATGTTTCCAACACTCCACGCACCTGCCCCCGGAAAAAACCTCAGGAAATTCGAGGAGAACGTTGTTGGGGAAATGATTAAAAGGCTGGTTCTGGCTGTTTGTACACTGAATCCAAGTATCTAAATCTAGGCTCAACCTGCACAAATTTACTCTGCAGTTGTGAAGAACCCGAATCTCCAGTTCTAAGCAGTGTCGACACAGAGACCTTAGCAGAGCTTTAAAACAAATGTGGGAAACTCCAACGTCAATTTTCTCTTTCCGTGCATGTCCATGCGGCGGGCGCTGGGGGAGGGGAGGCAGGAGGCGGATTTGTCTGCACGGCAAGATGCGGAGAGTAGAGGCAATAGACAGAATGGAATCAACAGAAAATATACTGCTTTCCCTTATCGTCTCTGCATTGGTTTTGGCACCAAGCCATAAGCAGAGATTTATTCGCTTTATATTGTTTGAAGCCCAGATTCACCAAATATACATCCTCCCCCAACGGCAAATTCCAGTGTAAACAAAACACTGACACCAAACTGGTTTGCTCGTTTATTTAGAACTCCGACATTCAGGATCTCTGTTGATCGGTGTCCTGCATGGTGTGCCTTTCAGCCGCACAAGCAGAGAAGACCCCCGGTTTGATCCCTGCTCTGTATTGAGCTCGCCAATCTCAAGCAGAATGGTGTTAGGGGCATTCGTCATAGGCAGTCCCTCGAAATCGAGGAAGACGTGCTTCCACTCAAAAATGAGTCCTTAGGTGGCTGAACGGTCCAATACGAGAACCACAGTCCCCGTCACAGGTGGGACAGATAGTCGCTGAGGGTAAGGGTGGGTGGGACAGGTTTGCTGCATGCTCCTTCCGCTGCCTGCACTTAATTTCTGCATGCTCTTAGCGATGAGACTCGAGGTGCTCAGCGCCCTCCCGGATGCACTTCCTCCACTCAGGGCGGTCTTTGGCCAGAGACTCCCTAGTGTCGGTGGGGATGTTGCACTTTATCAGGGAGGCTTTGAGGGTGTCCTTGAAATGTTTCCTCTGCCCACCTTTGGCTCGTTTGCCGTGAAAGAGTTCCGAGTAGAGCGCTTGCTTTGGGAGTCTCGTGTCTGGCATGTGGACAATGTGGCCTGCCCAGCGGACCTCACTGACACACACCCACAACTGCTTTCCCCCTCCAGCACACATCGCCGCTTATAGGAAGTGGGGGGGGGGGGGGGGAATCAGACAAGGCTCACTTGCTTCCTGATGGAAAATGTGAACATTAGGAGGACTTGTATTATGATCCTCTCCCACAATTGATCTGACACACATTGTCAAGGTTCAAACATGACTGTACATATAGTTGCCAGCTATCAGCAGTTAATGGCACAGTTCCTGTACAGTTAGTGCATTCATAAAAGTGCACGAGATATTCGACCTACAACTTGCGGCAGCTCCTGCCCCTTAATATTATCTTTAAAGCTGTAATGTGCAAAAGACATGCTTCAAATCAAGGTACGGTTGATGTTTTTTCCATTAGTGAGAAACACAAACAATAAACATAATAATGAAATCTGCCAACACTTCACAATTTTAGCACAGTGCCCAAGAATTCCCCAGCCAGCTTACATCAGCATAATTTCACATGTGTCATTTTATGATCTTCCTCTCCAAAGTCTTTGTGGTACCAAATTTTGCAATGACGGCATTTCCAACCTGCTCGATCACTGGTACAAAAATATGCATTTTAGAGGTTTGCTTTTGCATCACTATTTGAGGTACTAGACTTTTATAACCTACATGACATCTTCCCACCATCTAATCCCATTGTGGCTCAGTGGGTAGCACACTCGCCTCTGGGTCAGAAGGTTGTGGGTTCAAAGTCCCACTCCAACGAGTAGAGCACAAAAACAATCCAGGCTGACACTCCAGTGCAATGCTGAGGGAGCGGTGCACTGTCAGAGGTGCTGTCTTTCAGATGAGACGTTGAACCGTCTGCTTTCTCAGGTGGACATTAAAAGATCCCACGGCACTCATTCGAAGAAGAGCAGGGGAGTCATCCCAGGTGTCTTGGCCAATATTAATCCCTCAACCAAAAAAACAGATTACCTGCTCATTGCTGTTTGCAGGACTTTGCTGTGCACAAGACTTTGCTGTGCACAAGTTGGTTGCTGCATGAAATGCATTATATCAGTGCAAGTCTTTCATTTCTTTCTGGTTTTGAAATGCCACCAATATCTGTCTATCTTAGATGTCATTCAGAAAATGAGAGGATACTTTAGTCACATATTTAAAAAAGCATGATAAAATCATGTTTATTTAACAGTGGTCCTGCAAAGCTCTTCTGAACTGTTACCGTGTCAGCTCATCTCATGTCTACTTGAAAATTGGCATCGCAAAAAGTAAAGTGCAATCAGTTACACTACACGTATACCCAAGAGCACGCAATACGTATACACAAGAGCCCATGCACGTCTAGTCATAATGATAAGGCAGTGATCTCATCTCTGTTTACGTCTGCCACTATTAAGTTTATCCTTAGGTGTCATTACAATGACTCATCCAGTGCAAACATTCTGAAATTCCTAAAGATAAGCACAGATTAGGGCAGTCACTTGGCCAGATTCTGCTCAAGAAAAACAAGAACAAAATTGCCAATAATGAAAGACCATGGATGAATAAAGAGATAAGGTCAAAACTGAAACGAGAGAGAAAGGATAGACACCAAGTACATAGACAATAAAGGAGGATGACGAAAGGGAATACGAAGAGGTTAGGAAAGAAGTTTTACAAAACTATGTGGAAAGCAAAGAGGTACTACAAAATTAAATTACCAAGGAATATAAAAATAAATAGTGAAGTTTTCTTCAGATACATAAATAACACAAGAAAAATAAGGATAGTGATAGGTACAATAAGGCATGCACAAAATAAGCACCCAGGTAATGACAGCAAAGTGGCAGAAATATTGAATAGTTACTTTGCCTCTGTATTTACAACAACAACTTGTTTTTATATAGCGCCTTTAACGCAGTAAAACATCCCAAGGTGCTACACAGGATGTTATCAGACAAAATGTTGACGCCGAGCAACATAAGAAGAAATTAGGGCAGATGACCAAAAGCTTGGTCAAAGAGGTAGGTTTTAAGGAGCATCTTACAATAGGAAAGAGAAGTATAGAGGTGGGGAAGTTTAGGCAGGGAGTTCCAGAGCTTAGGGCCAAGGCAACAGAAGGCACAGCCACCAATGGTTCAGCGATTATAATCAGGAATGCTCAAGAGGGTAGAATTTAAGGAGCACAGAGATCTCGAGGGAGTTGTGAGGCTGAAGGATATTACAGAGATAGGGAGGGGTGAGGCCATGGAGGGATTTGTAAAGAAGAATGGGATTTTAAAATCGAGGTGTTGCTTAATTGGAAGCCAATGTAGGTCAACGAGCACAAGCGTGATGGGTGAACGGGACTTGGTGTGAGTTAGGACACTGGTTGCCGAGTTCTGGATGACCTCAAGTTTACGCAGGGTAGAATGTGGGAGGCCAGCCAAGAGCAGGTTGGAGTCGTGAAGTCTAGAGGTAACAAAGGCATGGATGAGGGTTTCAGCAGCAGATGAGCTGAGGCAAAGGCAGAGACGGGCGATGTTACGGAGTGGGAAATAGGAAGTTTTAGTTGTGTTGTGCATATGTGGTCGGGAGCTCATTTCAGGGTCAAATATGACACCAAGGTGGCGAACAGTCTGGTTCAGCCTCAGACAGATGTTAGGGAGAGGGATGGAGTCAGTGGCCAGGGAACGAAGTTTGTGGCGGGGACCAAAGACAATGGCTTTGGTCTTCCCAATATTTAATTGGAGAAAATTTCTACTCATCCAGTCTGACTGGATGTCAGACAAGCAGTCTGACAAAGTGAGACTGAGGAGAGTCGAGAGAAGTGGTGGTGAGGTAGAGCTGGGTGTTATCAGCATACATGTGGAAACGGACGCCGTGTTTTCAGATGATGTCACCAAGGGGCAGCATATAGATGAGAAATAAGAGGGGGGCAAGGATAGATACTCGGGGGGGCACCAGAGGGAACGTATTTGCCAGTGAGACTAATGGTAAACATGACATTGCAAGAGATTAAAAAATATATAATGACATTTAAGAAGAAAAATAGGGGGTGGGAAAAAGAGTTAATTGAAAAGTAATTTAGAGAGGATAAAACCTCCAGTCCGAATAAATTGTCTCCACTCATATTAAATGCTTCATATTAAAAGAAGTTAGGGAAGAGATAGCAGAGGCACTATTACACATATATATAAATGTATTAGAAAAGGAAATATTCCCAGAGGACTGGCAAACAGTTGTATCTACTGTGGCTCAGTGGGTAGCACCCTCGTCTGTGAATCAGAGGTTGTAAGTCATGTCCCACTCTAGGGACTTGAGCACATAATCTAGGCTGACACTCCCAGTGCAGTGATGAGGGAATGCTGCAGTGTCAGAGGTGCTGTCTTTTGAGTGAGCCGTTAAACCGAGGCCCCGTCTGCTCTCTCTGGGTTTGATAGGGTAAACATAGAGCGGATGTTTTCACTAGTGGAGGAGCTGAAACCTAGAAGTCATAAAATGAAAGATAGTAACCAATAAATCCAAAAGGGAATTGATGAGGGGGAAAGGAATAGAAGAATATGAAGAGGGGTGGGAGGAGGCTCGTGTGGAGCATAGACCAATTGAATGGCTTGCTGTAGACTCTATGTAACAATGGAATTTGTATTGGTTTACGGTTGAATATTCTGCTCTGTAGAACAGTTCACATTTTTCCCACTTGACACAATTGGATTACATAACTACACTGTTAACTTTAGAGAAAGACGGAAGATGAGGCAGAGGTCCAGGTGACCTACTGCTGAAGATGCAATACTGATCAGGCTTTGTTGCATCTTGCATGGCAAATGGACTCTGGACACTTCTGTTTATACATGTATCACCAAGACCAACAATTTAGAGGCATCTCAGATGCTAGTTATGAGAAGATCTTGAACATGGGTCTGTTGTAGTACTGTGCTTTGATGTATAGTAGTTATAAATTAAAAAAATGTGCATGCAAAACTAGCTGTGATGCTAATTACAGTTTCCAGAGTGCAGTGGGACTTAAGACAGCAAAGTTCAACATCAAATTTATTCTAATACGATCTTACATGTGTAGTATAAAGGACAGACAGACAGACTTGGCTTGACATAGTGCCTTTCACGCCCTTAGGACATCCCAAAACACTTTACAACCAATGAACTATTTTTGAAGTGTAGTCACCTCTATAATGTAGGAAACGCGACAGCCAATTTACACTCAGTAAGGAAATAATCTGACCAGATCATCTGGATTAGGTGTTGGTTGAGATATAAATGTTGGTCGGGACATCAGGAGAGCTCCCCTGCTCTTCTTCGAGTAGTCCTGTGGGATCTTTTACATCTACTCAAGAGAGCAGATGGGGCCTCGGTTTAACATCGCATTTAAAAGACGGCACCTCCGACAATGCAGTACTCTCTCAGCACTGCACTGGAGTGTCAGCCTGGATTATATGCTCAAGTCTCTGGAGTGGGACTTGAACCCAATCTTCTGACTCAGAGGTAGGAGTGCTGCCCACTGAGCCACAGCTGACACTAAGAGGATGTCTGATGAAGGGTCATCGATCTGAAACATTAACTCTGCTTCCTCTCCACAGATGCTGCCTGACCCTCTGAGATTTCCAGCATTTTCTGGTTTTATACTAAGAGGATGTGATTTGTTCAGGAAAGATTTCTACGTTGATGCAGAATTTTTGACATGGGTATAGTAATTGATGGGTGTGTAGTGATCTCAAAAGTCAGTCATTACAACAGAGGTGCTTCCTTTTTAATTGTTCTCACCCAGCTTTTTTTGCATGGGCAGAAAAGGAGTGCCAGTAATTCTGTGCGCTGGGGATGGTGCACGTGTGTCAACTATTCAATACGAGACGTGGCATGGTATTGGATGGGTCAGACATACTGCAACCTCAACAAACTGGGCTCACCAATTCTAACATAGGATTACATCGGCTATAGAGCACAGAAACAGGCCATTCAACCCAATCAGTCCTTGCCGGCAATTATGCTCCACTCGAGCTTCCTCCAGTCGTTCCTCATCTAACTCAATCAGCATAATCCTCTATTCCCTTCTCTCTCATACACTTCTCTCTCATAAAACAGATTATCTGGTCAGATTATTGCTCTTTCTGGGTCCTTGCTGTGTGCAAATTGGCTTTCGCGTTTCCTACATTATAGAGGTGACTACACTTCAAAAGATACTTCATTGGCTGTAAAGCGCCTTGAGACGTCCGGTGGTCTTGAAAGGCGCTATAGAAATGCAAGTCTTTCTTTTTTATCTAACTCGCCCCTTAAATGCATCTATACTATTTGCTTCAATCCCACTCCCTGTGGTAGCGAATTCCACATTCTCACCACTCTCTGGGTAAAGAAGTTTCTTCTGAATTTCCTATTAGATTTCTTGGTGTCTATCTTATATTGATGGCATCTGGTTTTGCTCTTCTCCACAAGTGGAAACATTCCCTCTGTATCCTTCTATCAAAACCTTTCATAATTTTAATGACCTCCATTAGGTCAACCCCTCAGTCTTCTTTGTTCAAGAGAGGAGAGACCCAGCCTGTTCATCTTTTCCTGATAGGTGTACTCTTGCATTTCTCTTCTAATTCCATTCATGCTGTTGTTTAAAATTGGGTGGGGGGAGGGGAGAAGAAAACTCCGCCCTGAACTTTAAAAGGGACATCAGGTCAGTATGCACCGAACTACTACTTTTCACAAGCACAAATGTCTTGTTGTCTTTTATCCAGGGATCACACGATCAACAGCTGAATGTAAATCATGCATATCAGATGATATATTTGCATAATCCTTTGCATAATCCAAACTGCTGAGCCTTTGCTGAATGGCAGACTGCTTTTTAAATAAATCTTGGCTGGAAGTGTGAAGCAACGCACCGGTTAGATTTCCGCTCTGCGATTTCTTTAAAGGGTAACTACAGCCGTCAGTTTAATTTTTAATTGCAGGAGTCAAGTGCAATTATTTTAGTTTCTTTGGTGAGATTTCTGATTACTTGACGACAGGCAGCTGTATAAAAGTAGGCCTTCCCCCTGGAACTGAGCTACACACTTCAAAATAAGGTTCCAGATTCAATCTCCGATCAATACTACATTAGCGGATCTCCGGGAGAACCGAGTTCAGTACAACTGCGTTCACGGGATGGGGGAGGATAGGAACAACAACAACAGCTAGTATTTATATAGCACCTTTAAAGTAGTGAAACGACTCAAGGTGCTTCGCAGGAGTGTTATGAGATAAAACAATTTGACACGAGCCGCACAAATAGAAATTAGCACAGGTGGCCAAAAGCTTGGCCAAAGAAGTAGGTTTTAAGGAGCGTCTTGAAGGAGCAAAGAAAGGCAGAGAGGTTTAGGCAGGGAGTTCCAGAGCTTGGGGCCCAGGCAACAGAAGGCACGGCCACCAATGGTTGAGCGATTATAAACAGGAGGAGGCCATTCAGCCAGTCGAGCCTGTTCTGCCATTCAATGAGATCATGGATGGTCTGCGATCTAACTGTACCCGCCTTTGGCCCATATCCCTTTGTGCGTCTGTTTCTTCTCTCGTGTGACGTGCCCTATTTCCGGGTCACTGTCTTCCTTCCTCCCTTGACTGGAATGTTTTATCAAAAATCCATGATATCTGCGCACACTGTCTGTGTGATTTATTGTACAGTGCTGCTTCATGGCTCTCACGGGCATAGGAACAAAAGCAGGAGTAGGCCACTCAGCCCCTTGAGCCTGTTTCGCCATTCAATCAGATCACGGCTGATCTGCGACCTAACTCCATATGTTTGAATTAGATCGCCTCTCATTCTTCTAAACTCTAGGGAATTTAGGCCTAGTTTACTCAACCTCAACTCATAGGTCAATCCCCTCAACCCAATTGCTTGCCCGGCTACGTCAGAGTCAACTACATTTCTGTGGGACTGGCGTCACATATAGAACACTCGGTAAGCACATAGAAACATAGAAAATAGGTGCAGGAGTAGGCCATTCGGCCCTTCTAGCCTGCACCGCCATTCAATGAGTTAATGGCTGAACATTCAACTTCAGTACCCCATTCCTGCTTTCTCGCCATACCCCTTGATCTCCCTAGTAGTAAGGACCTCATCTAACTCCTTTTTGAATATATTTAGTGAATTGGCCTCAACAACTTTCTGTGGTAGAGAATTCCACAGGTTCACCACTCACAGGGTGAAGAAGTTCCTCCGCATCTCGGTCCTAAATGGCTTACCCCTTATCCTTAGACTGTGTCCCCTGGTTCTGGACTTCCCCAACATTGGGAACATTCTTCCTGCATCTAACCTGTCTAACCCCGTCAGAATGTTAAATGTTTCTATGAGGTCTCCTCTCATTCTTCTGAACTCCAGTGAATACAAGCCCAGTTGATCCAGTCTTTCTTGATAGGTCAGTCCCGCCATCCCGGGAATCAGTCTGGTGAACCTTCGCTGCACTCCCTCAATAGCAAGAATGTCCTTCCTCAGGTTAGGAGACCAAAACTGTACACAATATTCCAGGTGTGGCCTCACCAATGCCCTGTACAACTGTAGCAACACCTCCCTGCCCCTGTACTCAAATCTCCTTGCTATGAAGGCCAACATGCCATTTGCTTTCTTAACCGCCTGCTGCACCTGCATGCCAACCTTCAATGACTGATGTACCATGACACCCAGGTCTCTTTGCACCTCCCCTTTTCCTAATCTGTCACCATTCAGATAATAGTCTGTCTCTCTGTTTTTACCACCAAAGTGGATAACCTCACATTTATCCACATTATACTTCATCTGCCATGCATTTGCCCACTCACCTAACCTATCCAAGTCGCTCTGCAGCCTCACAGCATCCTCCTCGCAGCTCACACTGCCACCCAACTTAGTGTCTTCCGCAAATTTGGAGATACTACATTTAATCCCCTCATCTAAATCATTAATGTACAGTGTAAACAGCTGGGGCCCCAGCAAGAACCTTGCGGTACCCCACTAGTCACTGCCTGCCATTCTGAAAAGTACCCATTTACTCCTACTCTTTGCTTCCTGTCTGACAACCAGTTCTCAATCCATGTCAGCACACTACCCCCAATCCCATGTGCTCTAACTTTGCACATCAATCTCTTGTGTGGGACCTTGTCGAACGCCTTCTGAAAGTCCAAATATACCACATCAACTGGTTCTCCCTTGTCCACTCTACTGGAAACATCCTCAAAAAATTCCAGAAGATTTGTCAAGCATGATTTCCCTTTCACAAATCCATGCTGACTTGGACCTATCATGTCACCTCTTTCCAAATGCACTGCTATGACATCCTTAATAATTGATTCCATCATTTTACCCACTACCGATGTCAGGCTGACCGGTCTATAATTCCCTGTTTTCTCTCTCCCTCCTTTTTTAAAAAGTGGGGTTACATTGGCTACCCTCCACTCTATAGGAACTGATCCAGAGTCAATGGAATGTTGGAAAATGACTGTCAATGCATCCACTATTTCCAAGGCCACCTCCTTAAGTACTCTGGGATGCAGTCCATCAGGTCCTGGGGATTTATCGGCCTTCAATCCCATCAATTTCCCCAACACAATTTCCCAGCTAATAAGGATTTCCCTCAGTTCCTCCTCCTTACTAGACCCCCCGACCCCTTTTATAACCGGAAGGTTGTTTGTGTCCTCCTTCGTGAATACCGAACCAAAGTACTTGTTCAATTGGTCGGCCATTTCTTTGTTCCCCGTTATGACTTCCCCTGATTCTGACTGCAGGGGACCTACGTTTGTCTTTACTAACCTTTTTCTCTTTACATATCTATAGAAAGTTTTGCAATCCGTCTTAATGTTCCCTGCAAGCTTCTTCTCGTACTCCATTTTCCCTGCCCTAATCAAACCCTTTGTCCTCCTCTGCTGAGTTCTAAATTTCTCCCAGTCCCCAGGTTCGCTGTTATTTCTGGCCAATTTGTATGCCACTTCCTTGGCTTTAATACTATCCCTGATTTCCCTTGATAGCCACGGTTGAGCCACCTTCCCTTTTTTATTTTTATGCCAGACAGGAATGTATAATGCACAGCAGGTTTCCTTCCACAAAAGACATAAGAGAACCAGTTCGGTTTTCATGACAATCCGACAACTTCATGATACCAATGGTTGCTGTTGATGTTTCTGCCATTCCCATTTACACCTCTTCCAGACTCATCTTTTGTTTCTTTACTTGTCCCATTACCATCTCCTTTCGCTTTGTACCATCATCCCTTTTGTCATTTAATCACTCTTGCCTTCCACCCTATCACAGACCTTCCCTTTTGTTCTTTCCCTCTTTCCCTGCCTCTGCACCTGCTTAAAATCTGTAACATCTCTTAACTTTTTCCAGTTCGGACGAAAGGTCATCAGCCCAAAAAGTTAACTCTGTTTCTCTCTTCTCAGATGCTGCCTAGCCTGTTGCATATTCCCTGCCTTTTCTATTTCTATTTCAGATTTCCAGCATCCACAGCATTTTGCTTTTGGAACTTCACAATACCAGTTTATTTCCAGATCCATTATTTTTTTTATGAACTGAATTTCAATTCTTGAACGGCCCTTGGCGGGATTTGAACTCTACAGATTATTAGTCTCGGCCTCTGGATTATTGGTCCAGTAACACCATTACAAGGCTCAATGGATGTCGGGATGATTCCACAAGAGAGTCTGGCTGTGGTCCCAAAGTTCAAACTAACCTATGACCGCCCAAGCTCATGAAACGAGCACTTGGGGCAAGATAGCCAAGTGTGCCGGCCACCCACACAACTAGCTCTCAACAGAAGCAGAGCATTCAGAACAGGACGGGGGATACCCATGAGCGTGTGGTTGGAGGGGGGGGGGGGGGGGTGGTGAAGGGATTTAACACTATAATGCTAAGGATAAAAGATCGCCCCCTTCTCATTTCCCACTGCAGATGCTTTTTAGATCTACCAAAATACTAATAATTACCCTGTCAGCACTGCTACTGAAAGAAAGCACTGGGGCACAGCTATGCCTCTTTCCGCTGTGAATCCTCAAACAGCAACGATCCAGTCTCACATAAACTACCTGGGGAGGCGTCAGGCAGAGATGGGGACACTTTCTCTCCTCCCCGCCAAGGGAAGGGAAGCTCTCGCTCCTCACCTCCACCTCAGCGGCGCTTTTGACTGAAGCTTGTGACCAAGGGCCATGCAATTGGTCAGGAAAAGGGGGCATGACCTGGGGAAATGGAGGGGCCTAGCTAGAGTGGATAGGACGGACCTAATTCTCTTCGCAGAAGGGTCAACAACCAGGAGGCATCGATTTAAAGTAATTGGTTGGAGGTTTAGAGGGAATTTGAGGGGAAATGTCTTCACCTAGAGGGTGGTGGGGGTCTGGAACTCACTGCCTGAAAGGGTGGTAGAGGCAAAAACCCTCACCACATTTAAAAAGTACCTGGATGTGCACTTGAAGTATCGTAACCTACAAGGCTACGGACCAAGAGCTGGAAAGTGGGATTAGGCTGGGTGGCTCTTTGTCGGCCGGTGCGGACACGATGGGCCGAAATAGCCTCCTTCCATGCTGTAACTTTCTATGATGAAGACAGGTCACAAAATTGAGAAATCAGGGCTGGGGAGGAAGAGGGAGGAAATAATTTTCAAAGCAGCTTAAGCTAGGATTTCAATCGTCATTGGCTAGAACCCTTCCTTAATGACATTACGTCAATTGTAGAGAAGAGCAAGGATTATAAAAATGTATCTAAGATTTTAAAAAACATATCCTGCACTGATTTTTATGTTCTCATCCGACAAATTAATCCACAGGAAAACACAACCAATTTAACACCACTGATGCCAATCCTCTTCCTCCCTTTCTAATTTTAAGGTAGCCCATGATATTTGGGGCCAATTCAAAATGGTCTCTGTCAGTGTTCGAGGTCAGTCAAATACTACTAACTCATCATCATAGGCAGTCCCTCGAAATGAGGATGACTTGTTTCCACGCCGAAAAGGGATGAGTTCACAGGTGTTTCAATGATATTCCAGGTCCTGAACTACATGTTGAAGAGTGGAAGATGCCTGTGCGTGGATTTTTTTAATGTACGGTGGCCGTTGCACACCAGCCACCTCACGGGCTTGACAGAGCTAGGTCTTGGTCCAGTGGCAAGGATTGACCAAGACAACTGGAGACCAGCTCTGCTGCACGGACCTAGTGCGCACACGTATCGCAGTGTGAGCTGGCCCGTGCTGCCCCTGGGCCCTCGCCTCTTCTGGGCCCTGAAGTCACGCCTCTCCTGGGCCTCCCGATCACGTCCCCCTACAATCTCTCACCGCTCCTTCGCCCTGACTTCGCCGCTCCTGCTGTACCTGCCCGCATTGCAGTCAGCCGTCGCCCTCCCTGCAGTGGTATGCCGCCGCACGCTGTTCCTTCTAATGGCCCCAGTCTGCTAACTAGAAGGGGTGCTAAAGACGTTTTTTTTCCAACTGAAATGACCAAGGGTCATTGGACCCTCTTCCCCCAAGACTGGACAATGCTGCCTGGGTTCACTCCATCACTCCATCATTCCACTGACCTTTCCTCACTGAATGCTAGAACTGCATCAGCTGTGGCTCAGTGGGTAGCACTCTCACCTCTGAGTCAGAAGGTTGTGGGTTCAAGTCCTCCTCCAGGAACTTGAGCACCTAAATCTAGGCTGACACTCCCAGTGCAGTATTGAGGGAGTGCTGCACTGTTGGAGGTGCCGTCTTTCAGATGAGATGTTAAACTAAGGCCCCGTCTGCTCTCAAGTGGATGCCAAAAAAGCCCGGGGCCATTATTTCGAAAAAGAACAGGGGAGTTCGTCCTGGGCCAATATTTATCCCTCAGTCAACATCACAAAAACAGATTATCTGGTCATTATCACATTGCTGTTTGTGGCTGCTGTGTTTCCCACATTACAACAGCGACTATACTTCATTGGCTGTAAAGTGCTTTGAGACGTCAAGAGTGGTCGTGAAAGGCGCTATATAAATGCAAGTCTTTCTTAGTTTTTAATGTTCCAGGGTTAAATGCTAAGAGGGATAGCACACTGCAAAAAACCCATCTTGCACTTGCAAACACACATACATGCAGCTTAATGGGTTTGACTAAATTGTAAACACACACACGTACAGAAAGCCAGCCGCTTGTTACACCCTGCTGACAATACCAACAGGATCGCCTTTGCTGAAACCCACACGCCCTTGTCGATTTCAGCTGATGGGAACTCCCCGAAACCCCTCAGCGCAGTTTCATCTCCCCATGACCAAAAATAAAGAGATGGGGGGGGGGGGGGCGGTGGAAGAGGGGAAAGACCTTCAAAAGAACATCAGCAACCTAACACACATCCCCTTTCCCGCTTGGTTGAATTAATGGCACCCGCGATGCAACAGCATTGCCTCTCCAACCCTCCCTCTATCATTGTTCATCGCCACACGGATTCCCAGTCGGTGATTTGCGCCATTCGTACCCCCCTCCCTTGCCGCTGGGGACTGCCCACAAAAGAGTTGTTATTGCAGTGAAAATGAATGTGATGTGCATGCAGTTTGGTTTCTTTCCTTCTGATCCCCACACCCTCTCCTCTCCTCTCCTCTCTCGTTGTCTGATCCACATTGGGAAACTGGAAACCCCAGCAATGCAAAAGCTGGAAAGGGGAGAGCCATGTCAGCACTCCTCCCTCTCTCTCTCCAGTCCTTGTTGAATATGCATCTTGCTGTACTTACCCTGCACCATCGGAAGCGGCAGCGTCTTGGCCAGGGATCGCCAACCCAGCAAGCACAGGAGCGTGAATCTAAAAGCCGCAAGAGGTGGCATTATCACAGGGACATTATCACTGGATCCGTCTCTCAGAACTCAGCCAGCCATCCACATTCTCTCCCCCCACCCCCCACCCCCCCCCGCAACACGCCGCCGAGGCTGCTGCTCCCGAACCCTCCTGCTCCTGTTCCTTCTCCCCTCTTCCTCCCTCTCCGCATCCAGCTCACAAATCGCGTAATGGGTTTGTTTTAGTGTCTTGAGAGGGAGGAGGAGAAGTGATCCTTTCCCTCAGCGCCATCCTCTGTCCCACTCTGGCATAGCGGCGACCAGCCAGTTGTCCTTAAAAAGGAAATGCTTTTTTTCTGATGGAATCACCGAATGGTTACAGCACAGAAGACCATTCGGCCCCTCGAGCAAGTGCCAGCTCTCTGTAAGGGCACCTCAGCTAGTCCCACTCCCCCGCCCTTTCCCCCTAGCCCTGCATTTTTTTCCCCTTCAGATACTTATCCAATTCCCTTTTGAAAGCCGCGATTGAGTCTGCCTCCACCATTCTCTCAGGCCGTGCATTCCAGATCCTAACCTCTGGCTGCATAAAAACAGTTTTTCCTCGTGTCGCCTTTAGTTCTTCTGCCAATCGCCTTAAACCTGGTGTCCTCTGGTTCTCGATCCTTCCGTCAATGGGAACAGCTTCTCCCTATCTACTCTGTCCAGACCCCTCATGATTTTGAACACCTCCACCAAGGAGAACAACCCCAGCTTCTCCAGTATCTATCCACGTAACTGAAGTCCCTCATCCCGGGAATCATTCCGGTAAATCTTTTCTGCACCCTCTCCAAGGCCTTCAAATCCTTCCTAAAGTGCGATGCCCAGAATTGGACACAATACTCCAGTTAAGGCTGAACAATTGTTTTATAAAGGTTCATCATAACTGGCTAGGATAGATTGGCGAATGATACTGAAGGGGTTGACTGTGGATGGGCAATGGCAGATATTTAGAGACCGCATGGATGAACTACAACAATTGTACATTCCTGTCTGTCGTAAAAATAAAAAAGGGAAGGTGGCTCAACCGTGCCTATCAAGGGAAATCAGGGATAGCATTAAAGCCAAGGAAGTGGCATACAAATTGGCCAGAAATAGCAGCGAACCCGGGGACTGGGAGAAATTTAGAACTCAGCAGAGGAGGACAAAGGGTTTGATTAGGGCAGGGAAAATGGAGTACGAGAAGAAGCTTGCAGGGAACATTAAGACGGATTGCAAAAGTTTCTATAGATATGTAAAGAGAAAAAGGTTAGTAAAGACAAACGTAGGTCCCCTGCAGTCAGAATCAGGGGAAGTCATAACGGGGAACAAAGAAATGGCCGACCAATTGAACAAGTACTTTGGTTCGGTATTCACTGAGGAGGACACAAACAACCTTCCGGATATAAAAGGGGTCGGAGGGTCTAGTAAGGAGGAGGAACTGAGGGAAATCCTTATTAGTTGGGAAATTGTGTTGGGGAAATTGATGGGATTGAAGGCCGATAAATCCCCAGGGCCTGATGGACTGCATCCCAGAGTACTTAAGGAGGTGGCCTTGGAAATAGTGGATGCATTGACAGTCATTTTCCAACATTCCATTGACTCTGGATCAGTTCCTATGGAGTGGAGGGTAGCCAATGTAACCCCACTTTTTAAAAAAGGAGGGAGAGAGAAAACAGGGAATTATAGACCGGTCAGCCTGACATCGGTAGTGGGTAAAATGATGGAATCAATTATTAAGGATGTCATAGCAGTGCATTTGGAAAGAGGTAATATGATAGGTCCAAGTCAGCATGGATTTGTGAAAGGGAAATCATGCTTGACAAATCTTCTGGAATTTTTTGAGGATGTTTCCAGTAGAGTGGACAAGGGAGAACCAGTTGATGTGGTATATTTGGACTTTCAGAAGGCGTTCGACAAGGTCCCACACAAGAGATTAATGTGCAAAGTTAAAGCACATGGGATTGGGGGTAGTGTGCTGACATGGATTGAGAACTGGTTGTCAGACAGGAAGCAAAGAGTAGGAGTAAATGGAGACTTTTCAGAATGGCAGGCAGTGACTAGTGGGGTACCGCAAGGTTCTGTGCTGGGGCCCCAGCTGTTTACACTGTACATTAATGATTTAGACGAGGGGATTAAATGTAGTATCTCCAAATTTGCGGATGACACTAAGTTGGGTGGCAGTGTGAGCTGCAAGGAGGATTCTATGAGGCTGCAGAGCGACTTGGATAGGTTAGGTGAGTGGGCAAATGCATGGCAGATGAAGTATAATGTGGATAAATGTGAGGTTATCCACTTTGGTGGTAAAAACAGAGAGACAGACTATTATCTGAATGGTGACAGATTAGGAAAAGGGGAGGTGCAAAGAGACCTGGGTGTCATGGTACATCAGTCATTGAAGGTTGGCATGCAGGTACAGCAGGCGGTTAAGAAAGCAAATGGCATGTTGGCCTTTGTAGCGAGGGGATTTGAGTACAGGGGCAGGGAGGTGTTGCTACAGTTGTACAGGGCCTTGGTGAGGCCACACCTGGAGTATTGTGTACAGTTTTGGTCTCCTAACCTGAGGAAGGACATTCTTGCTATTGAGGGAGTGCAGCGAAGGTTCACCAGACTGATTCCCGGGATGGCGGGACTGACCTATCAAGAAAGACTGGATCAACTGGGCTTGTATTCACTGGAGTTCAGAAGAATGAGAGGGGACCTCATAGAAACGTTTAGAATTCTGACGGGGTTAGACAGGTTAGATGCAGGAAGAATGTTCCCAATGTTGGGGAAGTCCAGAACCAGGGGACACAGTCTAAGGATAAGGGGGAAGCCATTTAGGACCGAGATGAGGAGGAATTTCTTCACCCAGAGAGTGGTGAACCTGTGGAATTCTCTACCACAGAAAGTTGTTGAGGCCAATTCACTAAATATATTCAAAAAGGAGTTAGATGAAGTCCTTACTACCAGGGGAATCAAGGGGTATGGTGAGAAAGCAGGAATGGGGTACTGAAGTTGCATGTTCAGCCATGAACTCATTGAATGGCGGTGCAGGCTAGAAGGGCCGAATGGCCTACTCCTGCACCTATTTTCTATGTTTCTATGTTTCTATGTTCCTTGCTTTTGTACTCTGTCTCTATTTATGAAGCCCAGGATGCCGTAAGCTTTTTAAACTGCTCCCTCAAACTGCCCTGCCACCTTCAGCGATTTGTGCACACATACCCCCAGGTCTCTCTGTTCCTGCACCCCCGTTAGGATTGTACCCTTTAGTTTATATTGCCTTCCTCGTTCTTCATCTTATTTTGATGTATAATACAATGCTACAGGTCTGCAGCACGGCTAAATGTCTAAAGTGTCAAATTAAAATGATGTCATTTTAGTGGGACGCACCTTGAATATGTTACAAAGAGCAAATCTTCCCCAATCATACGCACACAAATTTTATTTTTCGATGTCAGCTGTGGCTCAGTGGGCAGCACCCTTGCCTCTGGGTCAGATGGTTATGGGTTCAAGTCCCACGCCAGAAACCGAAACACAAAATCTAGGCTGACAATCCACCTCAGTACTGGGAGGGTATCAGAGATGCCACCTTTCGGATGAAATGTTAAACCGAGTCCCTTTCAGGTGGATGTAAAAGATCTCACAACACTATTTCAAAGATTTATCCTTCAACCAACATCACAAACCAAACAGATGATCTGGTTATTATCATGTTGCCATTTGTGATAATGACCAGACAATCATTTTTTTAAATTCTACGTTACAACATTGACTACACTTCAAAAAGTATTTCATTGGTTGTAAAGCGCTTTGGGACATCCAGTGGTTGTGAAAGGTGCTATATAAATGCGGTCTTTTACTTTTTTGTTTCTGGGAGCTTGCTATGCACAATTTGGCTGCTATGTTTCGTACATTACAATAGTGACTACACTTCAAAAGTACTTCATTGGCTGTGAAGTGCTCGGACATCCTGACGTCATGAAAGGCACTCTAGAAATGCAAGTGCTTTTTCACACGAAGCAATAGATATGTCAGGCAGATTCTCAATGAAAATAGTTGGTGCCTGTTAATTCCTCAAAAAGGAGTTGCATACATGTGTGGTTGGAGTGAGATTGGAGACCACTGGAATAGATATTGATTAAGGTGATCAGGTACCCAGCAACAACTTGTATTTATATAGCATCTTTAACATAGTAAAACACCCCAAGGCGCTTCACAGCAGGGTTCTAAGACAAGAAATTTGAGCTAATGAGAAGAAATTAGGACAGGTAACCAAAAGCTTGGTCAAAGAGGTAGGTTTTAAGGAGCATCTTGAAGGGGGAAAGAGAGGTAGAGAGGCAGAGAGGTTTAGGCAGGGAGTCTCAAAGCTTAGGGCTTAGGCAACAGAAGGCATGGCCACCAATGGTTGAGTGATTATAATCAGGGATGCTCATGAAGGCAGAATTATAGGAGCGCAGATATCTCGGAGGGTTGTAGGGCTGAAGGAGATTAAAGTGATAGAGGAGGGGGGGGAGGGTGCGCCATGGAGGGATTTGAAAACAAGGATGAGAATTTTGACATCAAGGCGTTGCTTAACCAGGAGCCAATGTAGGTCAGTGAGCACAGAGGTGATGGGTGAACGGGACTTGATGATGGCTAGGTTACAGGCAGCTGAGTTTTGGATGACCTCAAGTTTACGTAGGGTAGAATGTGGGAGGCCAGCCAGGAATGCGTTGGAATAGTCGAGTCTAGAGGTAACGAAGGCATGGATTAGGGTTTCAGCAGCGAATGCGCTGAGGCAAGGGGCATAGACGGGCGATGTCATGGAAGTGGCAATAGGTGGTCTTAGGATATGTGGTCGAAAGCTCATTTCAGGGTCAAGTATGACACCAAGGTTGCGAATAGTGTGGTTCGGCCTCGGACAGATGTTCGGGAGAGGGATGGAGTCAGTGGCTGGGGAACGGAGTTTGTGGCGGGGTCCGAAAACAATGGCTTTGGTCTTCCCAATATTTAATTGGAGAAAATTAGATGTACCTGGGGCTGGGGTAGCAGGGAGTAGAGCAGGCCAAGGTGAAAAGTGGAAATGTAGGAAAGGACAAATATTCAGCAGTTTTGCTTGAATTCCTTAGAGAATCACGGAGTGTTTCTACAGAACCTTCAGGGGACTAATAGGTCAGGTTCGAGCCCATGATAGTATGAATTGTGCACAGTTTGTGTGAGGGAGTGGGGCGGGGGGGGCGGTGCATAGATGGGCTGAACTTCTTTCATTCTTATTTCCTTATTTGAAATCGTGATACTAACATAAGCCCTTCTAAAGTGAGTCTATGTGGTCACACCCTTTCCTAAAACCATGGCTCCAATATTCATAGGAACAGGTGGAGTGATTTAGCGAGGGAATTCCCGAGCGTGGGCTCCAGACTGGTAATAATGAGGCAAAAGTAGGAGGAGATGAACGAGAGGCTGGAGTCAGAGGTTGGGAGAAAGTTGGGAGAAGGGATTGTAGGACTGGAGGAGGTTACAGAGAAATGGAGAGACAAGGCCGTGAAAGGATTTAAAGGATGAGAATTTTACATTTCAGGCAATGGGGGCAGGGGGGAGGGGGGGGAGGGGGGAGGTGGGGAAGCCAGGAACAAACAACGGTCAGCGCTGAGTGGAATTTGATGCTGGGTAGACTATGAGCAACAGACCTTTAGGTGAGCTGAAGTTTATGGAGGGCGGAGAATGGAAGGCTGACCCTGGCCTCAGCAGTGTGCGCACATATATATTTTCCAACAAGGAGTCACTATCTTGCCAGCCATCGGGAATGGGAAAGCTAGTTTATTTCACCCATATGTCAGCTATGGCTCAGTGGATACAACACTTACCTCTGTGTCAGAAAGCTTGTGGGTTCAAATCCCACACCAGGGACCTGAGTGCATAAATCTAGGCTGACATTCCAAAGCAGTCCTGAGTGAGAGCTGCACTGTCAGAGGTGTCACATGTTAAACTGAGGCCCTGGTTGCTCTCTTTCAGGTGGACGTAAAAGGTCCTATGGCACTATTTTGAAGAAGTGCATGGGAGTGATCCCTAGTGTCCTGGCCAATATTTATCCCTCAATCAACGTAAACGCAGATGATCTAGTCATTATCACATTGCTATTTGTGGGAGCTTGCTGTGCGCACATTACAACAGTGACTACACGCCATAATCTATAAAGCGCTTTGAGTGGTCGTGAAAGGCACTCTATAAATGCAAGTCTTTCTTTTCATTCCTATTCATTGAAGCACGGATACTAACTGTCGTGCCCAACTGACATCAGATAACTCAGCATAGACCATTCAGATGCTGTTGAGAGATTGAGTAGATGCAGGGAGGATGTTTCCCCTGGCTGGGGAGTCGAGAACCAGGGGTCACAGTATCAGAATAAGGGGTCAGCCATTTAGGACTGAGATGAGGAAATTTCTTAACCTAGATGGTTGTGGAGGTTCAGTCTTTGAGTATATTCAAAGAAAAAAAGACTTGCATTTATATAGTGCCTTTCACAACCACTGAAGATCTCAAAGCGCTTTACAGCCAATGAAGTACTTTTGGAGTGTAGTCACTGTTGTAATGTGGGAAACGCAGCAGCCAATTCGCGCACAGCAAGCTCCCACAAACAGCAATGTGAAAATGACCAGATCATTTGTTTTTTTGTTACGTTGATTGAGAGATAAATATTGGCCAGGACACCGGGGATAACTCCCCTGCTCTTCTTCAAAATAGTGCCATGGGATCTTTTACGTTCACCTGAGAGGGCAGACGGGACATGGGTTTAACATGTCATCCAAAAGATGACACCTCCGACAGTGCAGCACTCCTTCAGTACCGCACTGGAGTGTCAGCCTAGAATATTTGTGCCTGAGTACCTGGAGTGGGACTTGAACTCACAACCTTGTGATGCAGAGAGGAGTGTACTACCCACTAAGCCACAGCTGACACTCTCAATGTTCAAGACAGAGATCGATAGATTTTTGAATATTAAGGGAATCAAGGGATATGGGGATAGTGCAGGAAGGTGGAGTTGAGGTAGAAGATCAGCCATTGAATGGCGGAGCAAGCTCGAGGGGCCAAATGCTTTTAATTCTAATGTTCTTATTCTACTGTAAAAATGAACAAATGGAGTAACAGAACATCATCTGAAAGCACTTCTAAAAGTTATAGGCTTGACATTTCTGAATTTGTGAAAAGCATACTGCCAATCAGGGCACACCTGCAGTGAAGGGCTTTTCACATTCCTGGAGCTGCTATGAAAGCAAGTAACCTTTACAAATTTAGAAGAGGCCAAGGATCAGGTACAACGAGCAGTGGAAAATAGCTGAAGGGAAGCAACACAAAAGGCTATGAAAATTGGACGATATTTTTGAAGGGCGAGGAGAGCTCCATAGTATGCAAACAAGACACAAAGAAAATATCCCGGTGCACCACATCCAACAAATTACTACTCATGGTTGTTATATAGGCATCATTGGAGGTTCAAGCACACACAATAGATGCTGCACCCGCAGACCTGATGATATTCCTGCAACATTAGAAAAGAACGACTTACATTTATATAGCGCCTTTCACGACCACCGGATGTCTCAAAGCGCTTTACAGCCAATGAAGTTAGGGGTGGGAGGGATGGTAGCATTGTTCATCAGGGAAAAAAAGTCCAAAATATATCGACTCTGTGGATCTTGAACTTATTTAGCATTCATCTTTTAACAAGCTCAACTGACCTTTCTATGCAACTTTTTCCAAGTTTTTGTAACACCTGCGCAGCAAGAGTGCTCCAAATACAGACCGTTTATCTCCTGCGGATTTCATTGCAATCCTTTTTGCACATGTGTACTTTTTTATAAGACTGCACGAAATGTTGGTCTCTGTCACCGAGCCCATTTGCAATGTTTATTGCCTGCAAGAAATCGCTGACAGTGTGGGCCGTACGAATGCG
This sequence comes from Pristiophorus japonicus, assembly GCF_044704955.1. Lineage (NCBI taxonomy): Eukaryota > Metazoa > Chordata > Chondrichthyes > Pristiophoridae > Pristiophorus > Pristiophorus japonicus. The sequence continues at coordinate 27,355,406 of NC_091997.1, read as the reverse complement.
ACCTTCAAGCAAAGGAAGATGGAACATTTTCTGCCAAAGATGATGTTGATTCTGAGCCAGCTACACAACAAGCGGTAATAAAAAGGCATTAAAAAAGGGACTCTGATAAGCTGGTCGTTTTTAAAAAAACAAAAAATAAAACCCTGAAAGGCTGGAACTGCACAGCAAGCTCCATCAGTTGAATGTTCCAGATGTTGATCCTTTGTTAGTTTTGAATGCTGATAAAGGATCTGCAACCAAATCGCTAACATTGTGCAGTTTACCAGCATGGGTTATAGGCGGATTTCCTGCTGCTCGTCCAGCCAGGGCTGCCTTCTACATTTGGGTGTTAGCTTGCAGGTCAAAGAGACTTGAGCACAAAAATCTAGGCTGACACTCCCAGTGCGGTACTGAGGGAGCGTTGCACTGTCGGAGGTGCCGTCTTTCAGATGAGACGTTAAACCGAGGCCCCGTCTGCTCTCTCAGGTGGATGTAAAAGATCCCTCGGCACTATTTCAAAGAAGAGCAGGGGAGTTATCCCCGGTGTTCTGGCCAATATATATCCCTCAATCAACAACACATACAGATTATCTGATGATTATCGCATTGCTATTTATGGGAGCTTGCTATGTGTAAATTGGCTAACCCGTTTCCTACATTACAACAGTGACTGCACTTCAAAAAGTACTTCAACAAACACAAAAGCAAAATACTGCGCATGCTGGAATCTGGAATAAAAACAGAAATCTCAGCAGGTCAGGCAGCATCTGTGGAGAGAAACAGAGTTAACGTTTCAGGCCGTTGACTCGAAACATTAACTCTGCTTTATCTCAAAAAGTGCTATTGGCTGTAAAGCGCTTTGGGATGTGAAAGACACTATATGAAATACAAATCTTTCTTACTTTGATTGCAGCTGAGTAGGGGGATACCATGTCTCCCTTGCCAAGGTCTCATCAATGAGCCAGTCCCGCTGATTAGTCATCACTTGATGTTTGGACAATTGTGGAGATGCTTTATTCTGGTATTGGATTACAGAGACTGCCACAACAGATCGATTTAGTTTCAATTTCCCATTGCCAGGTGTATCACCTTGGAGACAACTGTCACGGCAACCTGACAACGCTTTTGTTCATTTTGATGATAGATAGCAATTGCCGCAACCGGTATAAAAAGGAAGCAAATGCCCCAAGGTGGCCATTAACCAGTCCAGGCAGCGGGCGGTCGTTCAGCCCGACGGCCTGCCTCTCTTCCGCGGCTACGTTCGCGCCCAGGTGTCGCTGGAGATGGAGCACGCTTGTGTCCACCGGTACGCTCGCGGCCTTCCGCGAGAGTTGGGACACCGGAGGGACTGGAGTGCGTCATCACAACCAAAATCAAAATGTTAATTTGATTTATTTAGGTTCCTTTAAATGTTTTTTGTTAATTTACAAGTTCTCGAGGTTGTTGCTCTTTTAACAAGCGGGCATGTGGTTGAATTGGCAAATCTGCGGTATTTACAAAGAGTTGCCAGGCACCGGAGGGACTGGAGTGCTTCATCACCCCCGTGAACCAGATTTTAATTTAATTTTGTTAAGGTTCCTTTAAGACTTTTTGTTTAGTTTTATTGGTTGTGCCCCTTTAAGAAGGCGGCACTGGTTTTCTCTTTTAAATGCGATGATTTGCAAATTGAATTCAACCGTGTGCCCCCTTGCCCCCCCGAACCCACAAATTAACAAAAAACGTTTAACGGAACCGTAATAAATCAGATTCACATAGTATTTCCAGTTGTGATGATGCACTCCAGTCCCTCCGGTGCCGCAGAAGAGAGGCAGGCAGTCGGGCCGAACGACCCCATCGCCCTCCCGCTGCCTGGACCGGTTAATGGCCACCTCGGCCAGGCCCAGGAGCAGTCCCCACGAGGAGGCCCAGTACCTGGCAACCTGCCCAACTTTTTTTGTTAATTGCCAGTTTGGATGACTGATGATTAAAAGTTAGCAAGCGCCCTCATTTGAAGGGTCATTACCAATAAACTGTAAATTTATATATAACCTAAATGAAACTTAACAAATTAAATTAAAATAGTGTGACAACCTGACAACAATGAGTAATGTAGCATACGGCGTGAGAAAGTATGACTTTGCACTTTGGACCTAAGAAAGATAGATCAAAGTATTTTCTAAATGGTGAGAAGCTAGGGACTGTGGATGAGCAGAGAGATTTAGCCCATTGTATCTGGCGGTATGCTTGAGGAATTCTGCGACCAATGGTCATCGAAGTTGTCAACACCGGAAACAATGGGCTTGAATTCACGGTCCCTATGGGTGTGTACGAATTCCGCACGTGCGCACACATTCCGGTTTCGGCATGCACTGCGCACGCGCCTAAACTCGGCACTCACGATCTGACAAGAAATCTCTTGACAGATCCATCGCATCCGAAGGGAAAGGGCTTCTGTGGGCCAAGACCCAACTCCTGCCCAGCGAATATCCTTGAAATTCTTACGCTGGTAAAATCAGGCAAAAAGCTGCCTCTACCACCCATTCAGGCAGTGAGTTCCAGACCCCCAACACCCTCTGGGTGAAAAAAGTTCTCCTCAACTCCCCTCTAATCCTTCCACCAATTACTATTTTTTTTAAAGTTTTTATAGTGCTTTTCACACCTCTAGGATGCCCTAAAGCACTTTGCAGCCAATGAAGTACTGTCTGAAGTGTAGTCACTGGAGATATATCACCAACGATGTCTCCGCAAGATCCTGCAAATCCCCTGGGAGGACAGATGTACCAACATTAGCGTCCTCACCCAGGCTAGCATCCCCAGCATTGGAGCACTAACCACACTCGATCAGCTTCGCTGGGTAGGCCACTTAGTCCGCATGCCAGACAAGAGACTCCCAAAGCAATTGCTCAACGTGGAGCACCTTCATGGCAAGTGAGCCAAAGGTGGGCAGCAGAAACGTTATAAGGACACCCTCAAAGCCTCCCTGGTGAAGTGCGACATCACCACTGATACTTGGGAATTCCTGGCCAAAGGCCGCCCTAGGTGGAGAAAGTGCATCCGGGAGGGCGTTGAGCTCTTCGAATCTCAACGCTGCGAGTGTGAAGAGGTCAGGCGCAGGCAGCGGAAGGAGCGTGTGGTAAACCAGTCCCACCCCCCCGCTTCCCCCAACGAATAACTGTCCCTGTGACAGAGTCTGTGGCTCTCGTGTTGGACTGTTCAGCCACCAAAGAACTAATTTTAGGAGTGGAAGGAAGTCTTCCTCGATTCTGAGGGATTGCCAATGATGATGATTGTCATGTATTCAACCAGCATTGTAACCCATGTATAATCTGACCTAAGTTGTACACTGTGAGAACAATGACCACTAGGTGGGAGACACTCCTAACCTGGACCTTCAGGTATAAAAGGGGAAGCTCCACCCACCTTCATCACTTGAGTGCTAAGGAATAAAGGACAGACTGACCTTCTCTCAAGCATGGGCCTCGTGTGCATTTATACTGTATAGTAAGGCTGTATCAATGGCGACGAGAAACTGGGATTTAAACCACGCGAGCATGACCACTAGCAGAACAGATGAGAGGTACTGTGTTAAGGAATGGTTGGGATAAAGATTCAACATTGTTAAAGCAGCACACAGTTCTCCAGGCAGACAAGGGCAGTCGGGCATGCCCCAACATGTAGTCGAACCCAGAGGGGGAGTTCGACAGAGACAATGGCAAGTTGAACGGCGATTCACGCCATTGCAAGGGACAATGCGGCCAGTAATGGGGCTATCAACACCTGTTAATGGCGCACTCAAGGACAGTCACAGGGGCAGTCAGGGACGATCGACTGGCAAGGGACCTTTTGTTTCCAACAGCAGCTCATGTTGGAGGCGTGGAGGCACACACTCAGCCGGAGTTTGCAGAGATGAGCAAAATACCTGCAGAAATTGCAGAAATGAATGCTGGGGGAAATCGCTGGAAGCTGAAGTTCAGCGAGTTCATGTGGAGCACGTATACAGTTCATACACCAGGACGCCACCGATAATGATGAAAGTGCTCCTCAATGGCATCCCAGTATCAATGGAGCTAGACACAGGGGCCAGCCAGTCCCTGATGGGTATCAAACAGTTCAAAAAGTTGTGGGCATCCAAGGCCAGGAGGCCAAAATTATCGGCGATTGACGCACAGCTACGGACTTACACAAAGCAGATCATCCGGTGCTAGGCAGCACCAAGGTAGTCGTGACCCACAAAGATTCTGAGAACAGGTTGCCACTCTGGATTGTCTCAGCGGACGGTCTCGCACTACTGGTGAGGAGTTGGCTTGCTGTCATGAACTGGAAATGGAGCGATGTCAATGCAATTTCCTCTGTGGAGCGAATATCATGCTCACAGATCCTGGACAAATTTGGCTCATTATTTCAACCCAGCATCGGCACTTTCATGGGGGCCAAGGTAATGATTCACATAAACCCAGACGCCAGGCCAGTACACCACAAGGCCAGAGCGGTGCCGTACGTGATGCGGGAAAAGATAGAAGGCGAATTGGACTGCCTGCTGAGGGAAGGCATCATCTCGCCAGTCGAATTCAGTGACTGGGCGAGCCCACTTGTGCCGGTGCTCAAGGCGGATGAGTTGGTCAGGATATGTGGTGATTACAAGGCCACCATCAATCGGGTGTCACTCCAAGACCAGTACCCGCTACCGAGAGCGGAGGACCTCTTTGCGACGCTATCCGGTGGCAAACTTATTTCAAAATTGGACCTGACATCAGCTTACATGACCCAGGAGCTGGCGAGTGAGTCAAAGAAGCTGACCACCATCACGACACACAAGAGTTTGTTTGAGTACAACAGATGTCCATTCGGGATTCGCTCAGCCGCCGCGATCTTCCAACGAAATATGGAAAGCCTCCTCAAGTCGATTCCAGGGACGGTGGTTTTTCAGGACGACATCCTCATCACGGGTTACGATACTGAAGGACACCTCCACAACCTGGAGGAGGTGCTACGCAGACTGGACCGGGTAGGGCTGCGACTGAAAAAGGCGAAGTGCATCTTCCTAGCTCCAGAGGTAGAATTCCTGGGGATGAGGGTAGCAGCAGACGAGATCAGCCCTACTGCGTCCAAGACGGAAGCGATCCAGAGAGCACCCAGACCCCATAACACGACGGAGCTGCGTTCGTTCCTGGGGCTCCTGAACTATTTTGGTAACTTTCTTCCCAAATTGAGCATGCTGCTAGAGCCGCTACATGTGCTCCTGCGCAAAGGTCGCGAATGGGTCTGGGGGGACAGCCAGGAAAGGGCTTTTAATAGAGCACGCAATTTGTTATGTTCCAACACTCTGTTAACACTATACAATCCATGTAAGAAACTTGTGTTAACATGCGATGCATCGTCCTATGGTGTCGGGTGTGTGTTGCAGCATGTCAAGGGTCAGTTACAGCCGGTAGCTTATGCCTCCAGGAGTCTGTCCCAGGCAGAAAGGGGTAACGGGATGGTAGAAAAGGAGGTGCTCGCATGTGTATATGCGGTAAAGAAAATGCACCAGTACCTGTTTGGCAGGAAGTTTGAGCTGGAGACAGATCACAAACCCCTAACGTCCCTTTTGGCCGACAACAAGGCCATAAATGCAAACGCATTGGCCCTCATACAGAGGTGGGCACTCACGTTAGCCACCTATGACTATACAATTCGGCACAGACCGGGCACTGAAAACTGCGCCGATGCACTCAGCAGGCTCCCACTAGCCACCACTGAGGAGGCTACCGAGCATGCTGCTGCGATGGTGATGGCTGTTGAAGCTTTCGGAAGCGAAGGCTCACCCGTGACAGCCCGTCAGATTAAAGTCTGGACAAATAGAGACCCGCTATTGTCTCTAGTCAAGAAATAAGAACATAGGAACAGGAGTAGGCCATCTAGCCCCTTGAGCCTGCTCCGCCATTCAACAAGATCATGGCTGATCTGGCCGTGGACTCAGCTCCACTTACCCGCCCGCTCCCCATAACCCTTAATTCCCTTATTGGTTAACAATCTACCTGTGACTTGAATACATTCAATGAGCTAGCCTCAACTGCTTCCTTGGGCAGAGAATTCCACAGATTCACAACCCTCTGGGAGAAGAAGTTCCTTCTCAACTCGGTTTTAAATTGGCTCCCCCGTTTTTTGAGGTTGTGCCCCCTAGTTCTAGTCTTCTCGACCAGTGGAAACAACCTCACTGCCTCTATCTTGTCTATCACTTTCATTATTTTAAAAGTTTCTATAAGATCACCTCTCATCCTTCTGAACTCCAATGAGTAAAGACCCAGTCTACTCAATCTATCATCATAAGGTAACCCCCTCATCTCCGGAATCAGCCTAGTGAATCGTCTCTGTACCCCCTCAAAAGCCAGTATATCCTTCCTTAAGTAAGGTGATCAAAACTGCATGCAGTACTCCAGGTGCGGCCTCACCAATACCCTATACAATTGCAGAAGGACCTCCCTGCTTTTGTACTCCATTCCTCTCGCAATGTGTCCTGAATGGGGACTGGGCAGCCACGTACAGGACATGCCCTGAGGAATTTAAACCATTTCACAGGCGCAAGGATAAACTCTCGATTCAGGCCGATTGCCTACTGTGGGGAAACTGCGTAGTCATGCCCCAGATGGGCAGAGAGGTGTTCATCAGAGAACTCCACAATGAGCACCCGGGCATTATCATGATGAAGGCAATTGCCAGGTCACACGTTTGGTGGCCAGGGATAGACGCAGATCTGGAACTTTGTGTTCGCAGGTGCAACATGTGTGCCCAGCTGGGCAATGCGCTCAGGGAAGCCCCCCTTAGCCCCTGGCCATGGCCCGCCTAGCCTTGGTCACGCATCCATGTGGACTACGCAGGTCCTTTCATGGGAAAAATGTTTTTGGTTGTAGAAGACGCCTACTCCAAATGGATCAAGTGTGACATTTTAAATTCAAGCACATCCTCTGCCACGGTAGAAAGTCTACGGGCAATGTTTGCCGCCCATGGTGTACCGGACGTCTTGGTCAGCGACAATGGTCCGTGCTTCACAAGCACTGAATTCCAGGACTTCATGGCAGGCAATGGAATTAACCATGTCAGAATGGCACCGTTCAAGCCGGCCTCAAACGGCCAGGCAGAACGAGCAGTGCAGATAATCAAACAGGGGATGCTCAGAATCCAAAGGGGTTCCCTACAAAGGCGCTTATCACGCCTCCTGTTGGCCTATAGATCCCGACCACACTTGCTCACAGGGGTTCCACCCGCAGAGCTGTTAATGAAAAGGACGCTCAAAACCCGGCTATCCCTTATACATCCCACCATGACAGGAATGCGAGGGCGCGATGTATTGATGTAAATGATCCTGTTTTTGTCCTCAACTACGCTGCAGGGCCCAAATGGCTCGCAGGCACTGTGATTGCCAAAAAGGGAAATAGGATTCTGGTAGTTAAACTTACCAATGGACAAATCTGTCGCAAACACGTGGATCAAACAAAAAGGAGGTTCAGCAACCCCATAGAAGAAGCAGAGGAAGAACACGATGTAGAGTTCACTCCACCACAGGTGACAGCACACTGGAACCAAAGGGAGGAGAGCCCAGTCACTGTGGGCAGTCTGGATAGGCCTGAGGCACTGCAAACAGCAGACACTCAGGCCAGCGCCCAACAACCGGAGCCCCAACTCAGGCGCTCTACAAGAGAGTGTAAACCAGCAGAGAGACTCAACCTGTGATCCCAATAAGACTTTGGGGGAGAGGTGATGTCATGTATTCAACCAGCATTGTAACCCATGTATAATCTGACCTAAGTTGTACACTGTGAGAACAATGACCACTAGGTGGGAGACACTCCTAACCTGGGCCTTCAGGTACAAAAGGGGAAGCTCCACCCACCTTCATCATTTGAGTGCTAAGGAATAAAGGACAGGTCACAGACTGACCTTCTCTCAAGCATGGGCCTCGTGTGCATTTATACTGTGTAGTAAGGACATATCAATGATGAGTGCCTGTTGTAAGGTATGAAATGCTCACAGCAGAAGTATGGCTACTTGGACAAGGTACCAGAGGGCTGCTGGCATCGGGTGTACTGTACACCAGCGAGCATTCGCGGCTCCAGGAGAGGGGAGAAAACCTTGTCTATTACATTTCATGGATAGTGATGTTACCCCTTTAAATATATTCATCAGATTGCTGCCTGTGTCACTGACTATGAATGTTGAAATATTTTTCCCTCAGTGTTTACAGTGAAAGGAGTTAGAACTGGAGAAGCTCTGAGCCCTGTGGGAGTTGCAGGTGACAGCTGTATTTAGGTATAATTTGCCCCCTGACGCTGCAGGGCCTCCTTTAACCCCGTATCCAAAGCAGCCTTTCTTCCTTTCAGCGTAACAGTTAAGGAATTTTATTTTCTCATCGTTAGTAAACAATAACTCAAGTTATTGCATTTATAGGGCCACTTTCATTGACTGACTGTCTTTTTATAGTTATGTGGTTTTATAGGGTCAGTGGGCAGCACTCTTGCCTCTGAGTCAGAAGGTTGTGGGTTCAAGTCCCGCTCCAGGGACTTGAGCACAAAAAAATCTAGGCTGACATTCCCAGTGCAATGCTGAGGGAGCGCTGCACTTTCAGAGGTGCCGTGTTTTGGATGAGATGTTAAACCGAGGTCCCATCTGCCCTCTCAGATGAATGTAAAAGGTCCCATGGCACTATTGCAACGAAGAGCAGGGGAGTTATCCCCGGTGTCCTGGCCAATATTTATCCTTCGATCAACATAACAAAAAAACAGATTAGCTGATGATTATCACATTGCTGTTTGTGGGAGCTTGCTGTGTGCAAATTGGCTGCCGCATTTCCCACATTACAACAGTGACTACACTCCAAAAGTACTTCATTGGCAGTGAAAGCGCTTTTCGACATCCAGTGGTTGTGAAAGGCACTATATAAATCTAAGTCTTTCTTTCTTTAAAAGGGGACAGCTGGTGACCTTTAGACAGCCAGCCTCTGCTACAGTCATGTTCTCCATCGACACGACGGACCTTTGAGACTGGGGAAGAGTGAGTTCCTGTCCACCCACCAACTACTGTGAACTCAAACCCTTGCAGGGCAGAAACCAGATGAGCAAATAAGCCCGTGAAGAGGAGGCTGACTCATCCCTTCACTTTTGGTGTCTCGGAAGCATTTCAGAAACCTCCCCGGAAACCCACTAGGGAAGAAAAAAGCTGGAAATTTGTTCCAAACACATCCTGTTCAGAGCCGTGAAAAATATTCTGAGGTTCACAGGAGTCGATGATTTCTTCTTCCTCTTTTCTTGCCCACGCTCCTGAAAGCCCTGACCCATGTTGTCCTCATCTTTGGCATCCCTATGTAACCTGAATTTCCCCTGCCCTCTTGTACATCTTATATGTTCATTTTGGTTGCTGTGTCCTTTTATTTTTCTCTTCTCTTAACTGCGCCCCCCCACCCACCCACGGACCCATAAGAACATAAGAAATAGGAGCAGGAGTAGGCCATTCGGCCCCTCGAGCCTGATCCGCCATTTCATGCGATCATGGCTGATCCGATCATGGACTCAGCTCCACTTCCCTGCCCGCTCGCCATAATCCCTTATTCCCTTATCGCCCAAAAATCTATCTCTGTAAATTTATTCAATGTCCCAGCTTCCACAGCTCTGTGAGGCAGCGAATTCTACAGATTTACAACCCTCTGAGAGAAGAAATTTCTCCTCATCTCTGTTTTAAATGGGCGGCCCCTTATTCTAAGATTATGCCCCCTAGTTCTAGTCTCCCCCATCAGTGGAAACATCCTGTCTGCATCCACCTTATCAAGTCCCCTCATAATCTTAAACGTTTCGATAAGATCACCTCTCATTGTTCTGAATTCCAATGAGTAGAGGCCCAACCTACTCAACCTTTCCTCATAAGTCAAAACCCTCATCCCCGGAATCAACCTAGTGAACCTTCTCTGAACTGCCTCCAAAGCAAGTATATCCTTTCTTAAATATGGAAACCAAAACTGCACGCAGTATTCCAGGTGTGGCCTCACCAATACCCTGTATAACTGTAGCAAGACTTTCCTGCTTTTATACTCCATCCCCTTTGCAATAAAGGCCAAGATTCCATTGGCCTTCCTGATCACTTGCTGTACGTGCATACTAACCTTTTGTGTTTCATGGACCAGGACCCTCAGGACCCTCAGGTCCCGCTGTACTTTGCAATCTTTCTCCATTTAAATAATAAATTGCTCTTCAATTTTTTCTGCCAAAGTGCATAACCTCCTCCCCTCCCCTTCCTGTTACCCGATCATGCCCCCTTTAATTTCTCCCCTCTCGGCTACCTTGCACTCCCCCTCCCCAAAATCCCCGCCCCAACCTTTCACCAATCCTCTGCCTTCTGACATTCCTGCAGCTGTCCCAAGCTTGAATCCCACCCCATGGTTATGCCCACAGTGTCCCTCTGTTCCTCTCTCACATTCCCCACTTGTAACTGTCCCCTTATGGGCAATAATCCCAACTGCTCTGCCCGCCTCTTGTGCTGTCTTTCCCACCTAACTGGGGGGCTAACTTTGTGAACCTACTTCCCATCCCACGAATCCCACCTGAAACTGCCCGCCTGGACTGTGCTGGCTGATCAACGACCACCGCCCCTCTCCACATTTCCCTCCGCGATGACCTCATCTCCTGCACCGTTGGCCCCATTCGCACTAAACTGCTGACCACCCATTTTCCTTCCCTGCGCGAGCTGGCATTGTAAATCTCGCTCCTCAAATACTGTCCCGCGCTCCCTTTCGAAACCGCCATCATCACAGCTCAGCCCAACCGATCGCCCCGCGAGCATGCATGTTCCCGCAGGAGAGATCAGGGGGCAGGTACCTTTGCTCAGTTTTCCCCTTCCCGAACCCAGGGACATTAAAACGAGTACTGCACTGCAGTCCGCAACGCAGCTCCGTCAGGCAATTCGTCACTGGTCAGGGAATCAAACCCTGGGACATTAACCAGTCTGTCTGCTACAATTCCGCACTTGCAGGCATCAGGGGAACTTGGCGTAAATCTTCCTGGATGTTTCAAGTTTACGTTCAGCATAAAACTGCCTTATTTGTTACAATTAGGAGGAATGTGCTTTAAACAAACAGGTCCCAGCTGAACGTTAAAACATCTGAAATATGAAGTGCGTTTAGTTCAATAAAACTACGAGGAGACATAGCACCACTGGACTGACAATCAACCTCTGAGTGAAAAGGAAATAATCTTGTTTTTTGTGAACAATTACCTTGCTTTTCTACATATTGTACAAACCCTTCTCTTAACTGTATTTTTTGTCTGGCCGGTACATAACCTTCAGTAGAATTGCTAATTAAAACTTGAAGAACAACCACCGCAAAAATAAAGGATACTGCTTTTTAAAAAAAAAACTTGCCCATTGCTAAAAAAAAATCATTAAAATTCACAGAGCGATGCGCGTTCCTTCGCCAAGCCTGCCATCTTGGAACTCCACCAACGTAAGGTGAACTGTAACTGGGTAGCAGCCTCCAGGCACTGCCTGACCCAGTTTCTCTGGTAGGCTGTTGCAGAGAAGTGAATGCATTAGGGGCCATTAAAGATACCTGATCCTGGATAAAGACCGAGGGCTGGATTTTAGGACTTTCTCTTTTTGGGGCGATAATGGTGACGGGTGGGAGAGTTACCAGCCGGGAATAGTTTGCGCCTCAGTAGGTGAGTTTGGGCACCTGGGGCCTGCGTCAGGGAGCGCAGTGCTAAGGGAGGCATTGTACACCTCTTGTGGCGGAAGGATGGGAACCTCCTGAGCTAAAGAGCCGGGCCGGGAACGTTCCAAGAGAGGCTTTTGAGGGGGGGGGCGGCGGGGTGGATAAGAAACCTTGCGGGTGCACTTCCGGGCGGATGGGTCGGGCAAGACTCAAAACTCGCGCCGGTGTCACAACCAGAAGCGTTGTGCACCCGGCGCAGCTCTCCCCGGCCGGTGCTGCTCAGCGCTGCCGCAAAACCCGGCCAGAGGATCGCGGTGAGTGGGCTGGATACCTGACCGCCGCCATTCACACTGCTCTGGGGCGAAACCCGGAGTGCAAGGGACCGGAAAATCCAGCCCAGAGAGTCACAATGCTGCTCGCAGGAAGCAATAATCAGTTTAGCGCCGGCCAGCATTGTCATTCATTTAAGTGAACAGACAGAAAATCAGGCATTGCCGGCCTGCGATTTCCCCAACCATTGCAATCATAGAATCATAGAATGGTTACAGCACAGTCGGAGGCCGTTCGGCCCGTCGAGCCCGTGCCGGCTCTCTGCTAGAACACTTCAGCCAGTCCTGCTCTCCTGCCCTTTCCCCGTAGCCCTGCAAATTTCTCTCCTTCAGATACTCATCCAATTCGCTTTCGAAAGCCACGATTGAGTCTGCCAACACCACCCTCTCAGGCAGTGAATTCCAGATCCTAACCACTCGCTGTGTAAAAAAGTTTCCCTTATGTCGCCTTTGGTTCTTTTGCCAATCACCTTAAATCTGTGTCCTCTGGTTCTCAACCCTTCCGCCAATCACAACAGTTTATCTCTTTCTCTACTCTGTCCAGACCCGTCATGATTTTGAACACCTCTATCAAATCTCCTCTCGCTCTTCTCTGCTCCAAGGAGAACAACCCCAGCTTCTCCAGTCTATCCACGTAACTAAAGTCCCTTATCGCTGAAATCATTCTTGTAAATCTTTTCTGCACCCTCTCTAAGGCCATCACATCCTTCCTCAAGTCAGATTTGGACACAAGACTCCAGTTGTGGCCGAGCCAGTGTCTTATAAAGTTCGTCACTGGAAAGGAAAATTGGACGAGGTGTATAAGGGGCAGCCGATCCAATATTGTCCAGTTTACATTATCGCGAAAAGTTAAAATGACCCCCACAGCGTGATAGCATGATTTATCCCAAAAGATGGAGGTGAACACCTTATACTTGGGTATAGAAGGTTCAGGAAGGGGAGAAGTATGTAGTGTGATACTCTGGCTCGAGCTTTCTAACCATAGAGAACGTCTCCATATTAAATTGCATTTGCCACTGTTCTGCCCACCTGACCAGTTCTAACCATAGAGAACTAAGATAGCACCGGGGGTTTTCAACAATCTGCCAACTCAGAATGAGAAAGAGGACACAATACTTCACGAAGAGATAAGGTGTAAATAGGAAAATTGCATTAATGGGGGATTTCAATCAACTAAATCAAATTGGGCTTGCCCAAATAACCTGGGGTTTGAAGTGACAAATGTCATGGATGTCATGACAATGTGTCAGGGAGGCCAGGAATGAGAATTTCTCAGCTTGACTTGATAGCGGCAAGTGATCCCAATTCCTAAAATGTAAGTCTTTGCAAGCACAATATGATTGAGCTTGAAATAATTTGCCATTCAACACTGCCAAAGGCCAACACCCACCAAGGTAACCAACTTTACAAAGGCCAAATACAAATCATAGAATAGCACAGTGCAGAAGGAGGCCAATTGGCCTGAGGGAGAAGCTAAATGTAGGTTGACTGGCCAGGATGGGGACGTAATATTCATTGGGCAGTTCCAAGGTTTGTTGCTGTTCCTAATCGACATCAGCGACAAAAGCTGTTTTTAGATTGTGACTTCAGTCTTGGCCAACTGACCCGCTCTCCCAAATTTTCCTTTCTAACATACAGTTGGTCTTCCTGTAAATTACCTACCCTGTGGGGTCTGCTAATCTGCACATGTACAGACTGGCTGTGACATTTTGTCCAATGCACACATGTGGAACGATAATATGCAAGCTATTTGGGGTATATATGGAATGTGAGTGACAAACTCATCTATTTGTATCTATCACAAAACATCAAATACATATTTGTCTCATACCAAACAGAACTATAATTAGATCTTATATTTCTCATAATAAAAAGAGATCAACATGATGCAAGCTTTCTCGTTCTTGAGCATGCCCGCGTTCAGATAATGCAATTGCGATAACTTGATTTATAGATGAAGCCAGCATTTATGCAATCAGAATGAATTCAATTCCACCCTTGTTTCTTCAAATCTAAAAGGCAACCGAGATGAACTTGCCCATTTGCACTAATGGCAGGGAATGAAGTTAGCTGCCAGACCGAAAACATAACACAGAGCACAATAATATGCCGTTAATGCACATACATCCATTGTCATGCAGGCCTTGCTTACACAGATCCCCCCACGTTATTAAAACAGTACACACAGCCAGAGCTGGATTAAGGGCCTGATGGGCCTGGGGTTAACTGATCCAAATGGGCCGCTAGTTATGTTTGCTCATGCTCATTACATTACGTATATGATTTTGATTCGGAGTATGAAAACATAGGCCAGTACACAGGTACAACATCTGAAATCCGGAATCCTCGGGACTGAATCCGTGCCGGATTTCGGGTTTTGCCGGATTTTGGACCTCGCCGCCCGTCGATCCGCCACACCTCACCGCTCACCGAAATGTCGGGTTTTCGGACAATTCCGGTTTTCAGAATTCCGGAGTCGGGACGCTACACCGATGAAAGCATATATTCTGTATCAAGTAGGTATACAATCTGGTTCTGGTAACATTGCAATACTAGATTCCTATACATATATGCAAATTTCTCTCAATAACATGTGAAATAAAACAGGCATTAGTGAATATAGGTACTTCTATATACAGGTATAAACAAGTGAATCTAGCCTGTATAAGCAAGCATATATCCTGTAGATACTTTACAAGATAACATTACGAGACTTCCTATATGCGAATTGCTCAATGATGTCTCCCGTTTCAATAGTAGCCAAGAAATCATGTTCAGTACACAGAAGTGAAGGGGCATTCAGTTGGATTTGGCCCATCGTTGACAGAATTTGAGTTTTCACTCTCTTGAGCACAGTAAACGATTGTTCTCCACTACAGTTCGTAATCATCAGGGACTATTCGGTAGGCCTTAGAATTTTTTTCCTAAAGTTATTTGGTGGGCATATATTCTTTGGTGGGCCCAGGGCTGCAGCCCCATCTGCCCCATGGTTAATCCGCCTCTGCACACAGCTATGTAGGGAGATGGAGGACCATTGTCCCTTTCTTAATCCTTTTGAATAGAATATGTCCATTAACGGTGCAGAGTAAAATTAAGCTCTGTCTTAACATAAATGAATACATATTCGCGCGCCAGAACGGACCGCCATGTGACACAGCTTTGGCTGCATTCCAGTGAGGGGTGTGACTGCAATTAATTTGAATAAAGAAAAGCTGGTATCTGGGGATGAAGAACCGACAATGTTCTTCGTGTATTCTTATCTGGGATCATAGGTGGGCTCAGTCATTTTCCTTTTATCTTCGGTGGATTATTTTCCGCTGAGACTCTGCACTGGGGACTGAGCAGAGCACAAGACAGCTGTGAAATGCAGTGAATGAAAGACTTGCATTTATATAGCGCCTCTCACGACCACTGGATGTCCCAAACGTGGCAGCCAATTTGCACACAGCAAGCTCCCACAAACAGCAATGTGATAATGACCAGATAACTTGTTCGGTTATGTTGATTGAGGGAATATTGGCTAGGACATGAGATGAGGGGGTTGACTTATGAGGATAGGTTGAGTACGTTGGGCCTATACACACTGGAGTTCAGAAGAATGAGAGGTGATCTTATTGAAACTTATAAGATAATGAGGGGGCTTGGCAAGGTGGATGCAGAGAGGATATTTCCACTCATACGGGAAACTAAAACTAGGGGGCATAGTCTTAGAATAAGGGGCCGCCCATTTAAAACTGAGATGAGGAGAAATTTCTTCTTTCAGAGGGTTGTAAATCTATGGAATTATCTGCCCCAGGAGGCTGGGTCATTGAATATATTTAAGGCAGAGATAGACAGATCTTTGAGCGATAAGGGAGTAAAGGGTTATGGGGAGCGGGCAGGGAAGTGGAGCTGAGTCCACGATCAGATCAGCCATGATCTTATTGAATGGCGGAGCAGTCTCGAAGGGCCAAATGACCTACTCCTGCTCCTATTTCTTATGTTCTTATGACACCAGAAATAACTCCCCTGCTCCCCTTTGAAATAGTTGCATAGGATGTTGTACATCCACCCGAGAAGGCAGACGGGGATTAGTGGCTCATATGTAAGACGGCACCTCTGACAGTGCAGCATTCCCTCAGCATTGCACTTGTGTGTCAGCCTCGATTTTTGTGCTCAAGTCTTAGTCAGATAGGTGGTGACCTGAACCCGCCACCTATCTGAATAAGAGGCGAGAGTGCTATGCACTGAGCTGCGGCTGACAGTGTGTGTGGTTAAGGCCAAAAAGGTGTGATCAAGAATTATAAATCTGTTTATGAAGATGGTCTACACTTGGCCCTATGTGCGTCCTGCGTTGCGAGATGTCCTCGGGAATGTCAGTATTAGAATAGCGTCTGTACTTCTCAGCGGAGCAAAGTCCTGGGTCTTCCATATCAGATATGATGTCAGGTCAGTCAAGAAGACTGTTGTGGTGATGAGTGGCGACCATTTCCTGCAGCTTCCAGCATGAGGAACAAGTTGCCCGCATCTTGTGTGTGAATCAAAGGGGGGCATCTCACAGCATGCAGGAACTGTTATATATTGTTATGACATCCCTAAAGCACATACTTACAAGATGGCTTCATTGCACAGGAACTTGTCATCTGATGCTTTTATTGTATTTACATGAGCAGTTGCATTACCACAGTAAGTCCACTAGGTGGACTTCTATATTACAGGAATATGGAAACCTTCCACTTTCGGAGTTTTGTTGATTTCTTCCCAATTTTTTAATATCGCCAGTGAATCGCCAGTGACAATTCTATTTTTTATGCATCGGGGTCTGCTTTTCTTCTTTGATGGTTTTGTAGAGCTGGACTGACACAGTTTTGGGATGACTTAGGTCATTAATCTGAGCGACTGGAGAACAATGGGTGTAAACATCTGATCCAGTCTTTAGTCTGTGCGAAGTAAGCAGGGTCTTAGCTGAGCCGTGCTGGCAAGGGCTGGGGTACAAGGCCCGGAGGTGAAGGGGGAGAAAGTCAGTCAGGGTTTCTGCTCTTAATTGATAGACAGTGACCCTGGGTACTTATCCAAAAGGTTCTTCTTCTGTGCTATGATTCGATGATTCGAGCTTGGAAGTGCAAGGGCGAGAAATTCGGTACCATCCTCTTTGAGGCGTTGATGCCGTCGGAGAACTATCTTTAGCGCCGGGCGACGTCTACCGCCTCAAAGTGCAATATTCAGCTGTATCGCCCCAAGAGGAGAAAAGCGTTGTACAATCCTCTTAGGGCGCTAAAGGCCCATCGCGGGGCGGGAACACTTCTTAACGCTTCTCAACAGGAGCGCGCGGATACTGACATCATAGCGCCTAAAGAGGAGGCAAAGTCAACCATGTGAAAACTGCAAAAAATGGAACAGAGGCTAAATGAGAGAGGTTAGTAATTGTTAAAAAATTGACTCTGAACAATTGCCTCTTCATTCCCTGGGATATCGCCTCTGTGCACCATCTGCTTCCCCCCCTCCCCCTGTCGGGAACGGTGCCGGGCGCTAGGGCCTGCCAAAGCAGTCAGTTTCGGAAACGCGTCGCAAAGGGGGCATTGCTCACACTTGGCGTCTCCTAGTAGAATACGCAATGCTAAATGACAGCGCCGCCACTAAACCACCAGTGAAGTTCGCGGCAGGCTGTCACAGCACGCGTTCAGGCGGTAAGCATTTAGTGGCCCCCTCAGAGCCACTCTCTGGCGTTAACACTGGAACTAAACAACCAAATTACTCCCCCGATATGTTTGAACATCAGGTGGGGACATGATCAAGCATGATGCCTCTTATTGTTGAATAGCCTGATAATAATGTCTAGGCTCAAACGTGTAGAATGGGTGCCCGCATAAAATACTGTTGGACAACTGATAACTGAACCTGGTACTTTTCATCTCTTTTTCATTCAGTTCATTTTTCCATTGATTCACCTCATCCGTTACTCTTTAGTTTGAAAACTACAAGTCAGCGGGTTGGAAAAAATTTACTTCACTCTGTTGGGCACTTACAGATTCTTGCATTTTCTGACCTTGGTCCATCTTCTGGGTACACCATTTATTAATGTCTATATTCCATTCAATATCTTGGATGCAGAACCTAGAAGACAAGTTTGATTTTAACTCTAGCTCGTTCAAAACTGCAGGAGATAAAGACAGAAATGTTCTTATTTATTGCCAAGGAGACTTGGTGATAAATTATACAACTTTGGAATACCCAGGATTGCTAAAAGGGGCCAAGGACTCCTGGACTTGCTGCTCTGGAGCGCACCGAGCAGCGCATTTGGCAATCAAACCACCAGAAGAGCTCAGAATACGAGTTCCAGACTTAACACTTTAACAGGACCGAGGAACAAAATAGATAACATTCAATTGCAGCCTCAGCCGTGACTCAGTGGTGAGCACTCTCGCCTCTGGGGTCAGAAGGTCGTGGGTTCACGTCCCACTCCAGGGACTTGAGCACAAACATCTAAGCTGACACTCCAGTACTAAGGGAGTGCTGCACTGTCGGGAGTACTGTCTTTTGGATGAGACGTCAAACTGAGGCCCCGTCTGCTCGCTCAGGTGGATGTAAAAGATCCTATGACACAAACAAGCGAGAGTCTAACCACCTCCCCTTGATATTCAATGGTATTACTGTTGCCAAATTCCCTGCTATCAACATCCGAGGGGGGGGGTCACCATTGACCAGAAACTTAACTGGACCAGCCGCATAAATCCTGTGGCAACAAGAGCAGATCAGAGACTGGGTATTCTGCAGCGAGTGTCTCACCTCCTGACTCCCCAAAGCCTTTCCAACATCTACAAGACACAAGTAAGGAGTGGGATGGAATACTCTTCACTTGCCTCGATGAGCACAGCTCCAACAACACTCAAGAAGCTCGACACCATCCAGGACAAAACAGCCTGCCTGATTGGCCTCCCATCCACCATGTTAAACATTCATTCCCTCCACCACTGGTGCACCGTGGCTGCAGTGTGTACCATCTGCAAGATGCACTGCAGCAACTCGCCAAGGCTTCTTCAACAGCACCTCCCGTGAACTCTACCACCTACAAGGACAAGGGCAGCAGGTGCATGGGAACACCATCACCTACAAGTTCCCCTCCAAATCAAACACCATCCTGACTTGGAAACATATCACTGTTTCTTCTTCGTCACTGGGTCAAAATGCTGGAACTCCCTCCCTAAAAGCACTGTGGGAGTACCGTCATCATCTCAATGGCAGTCCCTCGAAATCGAGGAATACTTGCTTCCATTCCAAAAGTGAGTTCTCAGGTGACTGAACAGTCCAATATGAGAACCTGACTCTGTCACAGGTGGGACAGACAGTAGTTGGAGGAAAGGGTGGGTGGGACAGGTTTGCCGCACGCTCCTTCCGCTGCCTGCGCTTGGTTTCTGTATGCTCTCGGCGACGATACTCGAGGTGCTCAGCGCCCTCCCGGACGCTCTTCCTCCACTTAAGGCGGTTTTTGGCCAGGGACTCCCAGGTGTCGGTGGGGATGTTGCATTTTATCAAGGAGGCTATGAGGGTACCTTCACCACACTGCAGCGGTTCAAGGCGGCGTCTCACCACCACCTTCTTGAGGGCAATTGGGGATGGGCAATAAATGTTGGCCTTCCCAGCGATGCCCACATCCCAGAACTAATAAAAAAAAACTATTTTGTTGAAGAGCAGGGGAGTTATCCCTGGTGTCCTGGCCAATATTTATCCCTCAATCAACATAACAAAAAAACAGATTATCTGGTCATTATAACATTGTGGGAGCTTTGGCTGCTGTGTTTCCTACATTACAACAGTGACTTCAAAAAATACTTAGTCTACTAAGTCTGTAAAGTGCTTTGGGACATCCAGTGCTATAAAAATGTTTTTCTTTCAATTTCAGACTGTTTCTAATTTTGCCTTTTATGAAACCGTAACACTTTCTTATCATGCAGATGATTGAGTAAATCATTAAGCTGGAGACTCACACTTACATTTAGCCCCACCGCTGAGACCCACATCTATATCGTGCTCCTGGGCCAACATCCCCAGCATCGAAGCACTGACCACATTTGATCAGCCCTGCTGGGCAGGCCACATTGTCTGCATGCCCGACACAAGACTCCCAAAGCAAGCGCTTTACTCGGAACTCCTGCACGGCAAACGAGCCAAAGGTGGGCAGAGGAAACGTTACAAGGACACCCTCAAAGCCTCCCTGATAAAGTGCGACATCCTCACTGACACCCGGGAGTCCCTGGCCAAAGACTGCCCTAAGTAGAGGAAAAGCATCCGGGAGGGCGCTGAGCACCTCAAGTCTCATCACCGAGAGCATGCAGAAATCAAGCGCAGGCAGCGGAAGGAGCGTGCGGCAAACCAGTCCCATCCACCCTTTCCTTCAACCACTGTCTGTCCCACTTGTGACAGGGACTGTGGCTCTTGTATCGGACTATTCAGCCACCTAAGGCCTCATTTTAAGAGTGGAAGCAAGTCTTCCTCGATTCCAAGGGACTGCCTACGATGACTATGATATCATCCTCCTGTAAGTCACAGTGACAGCAGCACATTTAAATGACATGATTCTCGGAGCAGGGCAAGAATGGTTTGGCTATTTAATGACGTGAAATGTAGTCACATATTGAAAATTAATTGTGTGCTTGAAAGGGACACCAAGTAAATAACTGAAAGAAGATTTATTATTCATGATTTTATAGTCAATTTAACACAGAACGTTTGAGTACATACATTTTTTTTCCCAGAGAACAGAAAACATGACCGAGAGAAAGCTTCCAAACAGGTCATTCAAGAGGAGATAAACAGTTTTAACAAGATCATTTCTGAGACCCGTAGTTAAACCTTTGCTATTCTAAACTAGGGGAAAGCAGCCAATTCTGGGACAGAGCAGTTTTAAAGAGAGTAAAGCCAGTGGCAGGAGAGTACAAGTACATTTTGATTGCCTCATAATCTGTCCTAGTTTCACAACTATGGACCTAACGTAATTGTGATCTATTAATCACATTCCTAATACTAAACCGTGCAGCAATACAGGACCATTTTTGCAACACCCGATTTCATTGCCTACAGCTCAGGCCCGTTTAAACAGAATAAGTATCTAAACAAAGTATAAGATTCAGAAGCAAAATACTGCGGATGCTGGGAATCTGAAATCAAAACAGAAAATGCTGGAAATACTCAGCAGGTCAGGCAGCATCTGTGGTGAGAGAAACAGAATTAACGTTTCAGGTCGATGACCCTTCGTCATAACTGGAAAAGGTTAGAGATACATCAGGATTTTAAGCAAGTGTAAGGGCAGGGAAAGTGGGGAGGGAAGGCAAGAACAAAAGGGAAGGTCTGTGATAGGGTGGAAGGCAGGAGAGATTAAATGACAAAACGTATTATTGTGCAAGGTGAAAATGTGCAAGGTGAAAATAAATGGTAACGGCACAAGTAAAGAAACAAAAGAAGGGAATAGATGAATTGTCAACAACTGTTGTCTGAAAAAATGGAAGCATTGGTTATGATCTGAAATTGTTGAACTCAATGTTGAGTCCGAAAGGCTTTAAAGTGCTTAATCGAAAGATGAGGTGCTGTTCCTCGAGCTTACGTTGAGCATCATTGGAACAGTGTAGGAGGCTGAGGATGGAGAGGTCAGAGTAGGAGTGGAGCGGGGAATTAAAGTGACAGGCGGCCGGGGTCACACTTGCGGACTGAACGGAGGCGTTCAGCAAAGCAGTCACCCAATCTGCATTTGGTCTCCTCAATGTAGAGGAGACCACATCGTGAGCAGCGAATATAGTATACTAAATCGAAAGTATAAGATTCAGTCTCTCAAGCCTTTATGTCAAACCTCTATGCAGATTTGAATTGTAAAGAGAAGATCTGGATTTGGGTCCTACTCTTCCTTTTCTGCATTCCTGTCCTATCGAAAGATAGTGTAGGCTTCCTAGTGGTCTATCAGGTAAAGGCACCATCTGATGCTGCATAAGCCATAAAAAGGCAAAAGTTTCCATGTTTGATTCCTTGGGGTCGAAATTGCCGCTTCTTGCGATGCTCGGTAGGGCCTCTAGGGGCGCTAACGAGGGCGCAAAACAGTTTTCGCCCGGGGTAGGGGGTGGAGAAGTGGGGGTCGGGGGGGGGGGGGTTACCGGCTCCCATGAAATTGAGTGAGGATCAGTGGAGCCGTTGCCGCGCTCCGCCATTAGTGCCCCAGGGCGCCGCGCTACCGGCAATTATGTCAAAAAACTTTTGGTGGCCATTTTCCCCTCAATGCATGATGGGAGAATTTCAGCCCACGCTGATTTTTCACCCTCCTTGCCCAGACTGAGTCTCAGTAGGTTGCTCCATTGTGCAGGGCATCAGAGTTAAGCCCCATGTCCAGAAACACACACACACTCACACACACACACACTCACACACACTCACACTCACACACTCACACACACTCACACACACACAGACACACACACACAGACTCACACACACACACACAGACTCACACACACACTCACACGCACACACACTCACACACACTCACACACACACACTCACACACACACACACACACTCACACATCAGACTCACACACTCACACACACACTCACACACACACAGACTCACACACACACTCACACACTCACACTCACACACACACACACACACACTCACACACACACACACACACACACACTCACACACACACACACACTCACACACACACACACACACACACACACACTCACACACACACACACACACACACACACACTCACACACACACACACACTCACACACACACTCACACACACACACACACACACACACACTCACACACACACTCACACACTCACACACACACACACACACACACACACACACTCACACACACACACACACACACACACTCACACACACACTCACACACACACACACGTTTAATCAGATGCCACTGAATAGCAATCAAAAAATCCAGAGTAATATTTCCCCTTCCTAGCCTAAGGGCGGTGAGACCAGCTGAGATCCCCACAGACCTGGGCCTTGTCCTCGAGGTTTAGTGTTGCACTGGGCAACACCTTTAACTGGTAAGCCATTGGAGAAAGTTGCCCGAATTGGTTTTTTTGAAGTCAAACCAAAGTGAACCCAGGGAGAGAAAGATGAACAATCATAAAATCTATAACTTTAAATGCACAGATATTGATGCATCTCAATCTATCAGGTTTGTGGCTTGTATAATTACAATAATTGTGGAAATCACTAAATTTAACAGTTTATACAAAGAGTTGTACGATGTTAAACTCCAGTGTGATATCAAATGTAACAGGCAGTGAAAAGGTTTATTAAAGAAGGGCTGCGGGGGGTTTGACAGTTCGAGGGGCGCAGGTACCCATACTGGAGAAAGGACTGCTGGGGGTGGTGATCGGTGAAGAAAATAGAAGGATGGAGATTGGGTATAACGCAGAAAGACTGCTGGCTTTGGTCTGAGAAAAGAGTAAGGAGGAGTCTGCTCACGGGCAAAGGGCTGATTGGGTTTGATGATTGCTAAGTGGGGGAGGGGATGGCGTGGGGGAGGGGATGGTGTAGGGGAAGGGAGGGGGATGGAGTGCGGGAGGGGGTGGAGTGAGGGAGGGGAGGGAATGATAAGGGAGGGGAAGGAGTGGGAGAGGGGATGGAGTGGGGGAGGGGAGGGGGATGGAGTAGGGGAGGGGACGGAGTGGGGAGGGGACGGAGTGGGGAGGGGACGGAGTGGGGAGGGGACAGAGGGGAAGAGGGTGGAGTGGGGGAGGGGATGGAGTGGGCGAGGGGGATGGAGTGAGGGAGGGGGATAGAGTGGGGTAGGGGATGGTGTGGGGGAGGGGGTGGAGTGGGGGAGGGGATGGAGTGGGGGCGGGGGTGGAGTGGGGGAGGGGATGGAGTGGGGGAGGGGATGGAGTGGGGGAGGGGATGGAGTGACGGAGGGGGTGGAGTGGGGGAGGTGATGGAGTGGGGGCGGGGGTGGAGTAGGGAGGGGATGGAGTGGGGGAGGGGATGGAGTGGGGGAGGGGATGGAGTGACGGAGAGGGTGGAGTGGGGGAGGTGGTGGAGTGGGGGAGGGGGTGGAGTAGGGAGGGGATGGTGGGGGAGGGGGTGGAGTGGGGGAGGGGATGGAGTGGGGGAGGGGATGGAGTGGGGGAGGGGGTGGAGTAGGGAGGGGATGGTGGGGGAGTGGATGGAGTGGGGGAGGTGATGGAGTGGGGGAGGGGATGGAGTGGGAGAGGGGGGTGGAGTAGGGAGAGGATGGAGTGGGGGAGGGGATGGAGTGACGGAGAGGATGGAGTGGGGGAGGTGGTGGAGTGGGGGAGGGGGTGGAGTGGGGGAGGGGGTGGAGTGGGGGAGGGTTTGGAATGGGGGAGGGGATGGAGTGGGGAGGGGGTGGAGTGGGGGAGGGGATGGAGTGGGGGAGGGTTTGGAGTGGGGGAGGGGATGGAGTGGGGAGGGGGTGGAGTGGGGGAGGGGGTGGAGTGGGGAAGGGGATGGAGTGGGGGAGGGGGTGGAGTGGGGAGGGGCTTGATGTGCTTTGGCAGTTTTGCAAGTTGATAATGGTTAGAGTGAGTAGCTGTGAGTAAGGGGGAAAAAAACAAGCGTGAGCTAAACCTGGGCTATTTTCATAACAATATGAGAAGTCTGGTCTGATTACTTTCTGCCTAGCCTGGGACAGCACTTAACCCAACACATGTTCAGAAAACTGTTGAATTCTGGAGTGACTAAATATGTAGTCTGAAATGAAAACATTTACAAGGCAACGGTTGTTTTAAAACTACTTTCACACTTTTGAAAATACTACAGGAATCTTATTCAAATGTCATGTTTCTGGTGGGGGAGGGTGTCTGATGGAGGCACCTATTGAATATATGAGGGTGCCTTCTGCACGACTTTCTGGCCATTTACATTAATGATGCAAAATGGCATGCAACGCATTCTCGAATTTCCCGCAGGCAACTTTTGGCGGGTGGGATTCCCACTGGTGGCCCCAAGATCGGAATTGGGCCCGCAGAACTTTATTGAGGTTTAGGGAGGCCGTGGTATCTTGAGGCGCGGGCGCTGGGGATGGTTGGATGTTACAGCAATCCTTCATCTTCAGTGGGCAGCAGTTTCCTTTTGAAGAATCCACACTGTAACACAGGAGGAAAAGGAGGAGGTAAGTAAGGGAACGGAAAGTTGTTTAGACATTCCCCCATCTCCTCCCATTCAGTGACAATGAGCATCAGAACAGTGTTCAGCACCTGAACCCAGAAGAGGTCCAGGTCTGGACAAAGCCTCCAGATAAAGGTTTGGATCACAGATAATGTGCGGTCCATCGGACATAGCTTGGTTTATGGTGGGCTCTATGGACACTTTTAAAATTTAGAAATTGGGCCCCAAGTTTGATTTTTAAATAAAAGTTGATTTCCCCCTCACCCCCGCCCCCCACACACCCTCCGCTTTCCTCTGATTTTTTCATGATGAGGAAACTTGAATTCCAGTGCAGGTGATTTGTTGTGAAGTATTGCCCTGTAAAGCACATTCTATAATTTTCACCCTACAGTGCAACATCTTCACTCAGTTCGTCAACTTACCAGCACTTTCATTTACATCGGATTACACCGGATATACGGCACAGAAACAGGCCATTCGGCTCAACCAGTCCATGCTGGCGTTTATGCTCCACTCGAGCCTCCTCCCGCCTTTCCTCATCTAACTCTATCAGCATTACCCTCTAGTCCCTTCTCCCTCATATGCTTGTCTAGTCTCCCCTTAAATGCCTCTATACTATTCACCTCAACCACTCCCTGTCATAGCGAGTTCCACATTCCCACCACTCTTGGGTAAAGAAGTTTCTTCTGAATTCCCTATTGGATTTCTTGGTGACTATCTTATATTAATGGCCTCTAGCTATGCTCTTCCCCACAATTGTATCTACTCTATCAAAACCTTTCATTTATTTTTAAAGACCTCTATTAGGTCACCCATCTGCCTTGTTTTTTCAAGAGAAAAGAGACTCAGCCTGTTCATCCTTTCCTGATATGTATACCCTCGCATTTCTGGTATCATCCTTGTAAATCTTTGCTGCACCCTCTCCAGAGGCTCTTTATCATTTTTATAATATGGCGACAAGAACTATACGCAGTACTCTAAGTGTAGTCTAACCAAGGTTCGAAACTTTTCAATTCTATCCCTCCAGAAATAAACCCTAGTGCTTGGTTTGCTTTTTTTTACAGCCTTGCTAACCCTGTGTCACAACTTTTAGTGTTTGGTGTATTTGTACTCCGAGACCCCTTTGTTCCTCTACCCCACCTAGACTCTCACCCTCCGACAGCATTTCAATCAGTTATGTGTTTTAAGTACTGCACCTCTTAGTTTGTCTGAGAGTGAAGGAGGCTTCCGTAGGTCACTGTAATGGCTGCTGTTACACGCTGACTGTAAGTGCAGCTGTTGTGGTAACTGTAATGTACGCACCTGTGAGTATGCTCACAGGTTTGGAAAGCTGTTGCATTGTGAGTGGCTTAGCCAGTCACGTGATGTTCACAAGACTCAATAAAACCCCAGCCAGTTGGGTCTAGGTCATCCACAATGAGGTATGCAGTTGGGAACCTAGTGGATGAACTGGCAATGTGTAGTGGGATTGTTAAACCCTTGTAAATAAACCAACTAGTTCTTAATAGCAATGTGTTGCTACGAATTCTTAAGCAAAGAACCCATGAAGCAAATATATTACAGTAACCAGATAAGATCATAAGAAATAGGAGCAGGAGTAGGCCATTTGGCCCCTCGAGCCTGCTCCGCCATTCAACAAGATCATGGCTGATCTGATCATGGACTCAGCTCCACTTCCCTGCCCGCTTCCCATAACCCTTTACTCCCTTATCGCTCAAAAATCTGTCTATATCCATCTTAAATATATTCAATGACCCAGCCACAGCTCTCTGAGGCAGAGAATTCCATAGATTTACAACCCTCTGAGAGAAGAAATTCCTCCTCATCTCAGTTTTAAATGGGCGGCCCCTTATTGAGACTATGCCCCCCTCCCCTAGTTCTAGTTTCCCCTATGAGTGGAAATATCCTCTCTGCATCCACCTTGTCGAGCCCCCTCATTATCTTATATGTTTCGATAAGATCACCTCTCATTCTTCTGAACTCCAATGTGTATGGACCCAACCTACTCAACCTATCTTCATAAGATAGTCTTAGACTCACTGGGGTCTCTTGGTCGGTCACCCAAGCCGACAACGAAGAGATCCCCACAATGCTGAGGCCCCGGCATCAATTAAATCATGGAGATCGAGCGCAGAGCACCACAGGCATCCCGGTGAGGCTCGCTGCTTTGAGGCCTTAAAATGCAGCCGCGGTAGCTGCCAGCAAGGTACGTTGTGGGGTGGGGTGGGGGATCATGATCGCAGCATGTTGGGGTCCGGGGCAACAGCAGCCCAGATTAACTTTTGCGGGTCCTGGAGGAGCGCTGCTGCTCCTTTGAGGCTCACAAAAAGAATTCCAACGCTTACCTTCAGTTTGCCACTTCTGTTCCGTCACCCATGGAACTGGTCAGAGCCTGCAGTGCGCAGGTTCCGACCAGCTCCGGCCTGCAGTGGCAATCGGGAGCCTATTTATGTTAGAGGACACCGATTTGCACATTACAAGGGGCCTACTGCCTGAAACAGGCGGGTGCTTTGGACAACTGGTGCGAGGCCCCTTTCAAAATGGAGCCGGCCGACTCGCCAGTGTTAACGGAGCAGTGAGGCTACCATCCGTTATCATCTCCTCAACGCCAGACGAAGGCAGGCAAAATCAAATCAAACCCCATTCGGTGCTTCTTTCTCATCCGCCGACCAGCACTTTCACCCAAATTGCAGTTTTAAACAGTAAGCAGAGTGCCTACATGTGTTGATCTCTGGAGTTTAGAAGAATGAGAGGTGATCTTATTGATTATTGATTCTGAGGGAGATTGACAGGGTAGATGCTGAGAGATTGTTTCACCTAGTTGGAGAGGTTAGAACTAGGGGGCACAGTCTCAGGTTAAGGGGTAGGCCATTTAAAACTGAGATGAGGAGGAGTTTCTCCACTTGGGGGGTTGTGAATCTTCAGAATTCTCTGCCCCAGAGGGCTGTGGATGCTGAGTAATTGAGTATATTCAAGGCTGAGGTAGATCAAATTTTAGACTCTCGGGAAATCAAGGGATATGGGGAATGGGCGGGAATGTAGAGTTGAGGTTGACGATCAGCCATGATTGTATTAATTGGTAGAGCAGGCACGAGGGGTTTGGACACAGTAGTTGGAGAGAAACTGTTCCCATTAGCGGAAGGGTCGAGAACCAGAGGGCACAGATTTAAGGTGATTGGTAGAAGAACCAAAGGCGACATGAGGAAAAACTTTTTACGCAACGAGTGGTTAG
This sequence comes from Pristiophorus japonicus, assembly GCF_044704955.1. NCBI lineage: Eukaryota > Metazoa > Chordata > Chondrichthyes > Pristiophoridae > Pristiophorus > Pristiophorus japonicus. The sequence continues at coordinate 27,327,073 of NC_091997.1, read as the reverse complement.
AATCACCGTGGAGGCAGACACAATTGTGGCTTTCAAAAGGGAGTTGGATAAGTACCTGAAGGAAAAAAATCTGAAGGGCTACAGGGAAAGGGCAGGGGAGTGGGACTGCCTGAAGTCAGTTTCAGTTTCAGTTCAGTTCAGTTTTGGTCCCCTAATCTGAGGAAGGACGTTCTTGCTATTGAGGGAGTGCAGCGAAGGTTCACCAGACTGATTCCCGAGATGGCGGGACTGACATATGAGGAGAGACTGGATCAACTGGGCCTTTATACACTGGAGTTTAGAAGGATGAGAGAGGATCTCATAGAAACTTATAAGATTCTGACGGGACTGGACAGGTTAGATGCGGGAAGAATGTTCCCGATGATGGGGAAGTCCAGAACCGGGGACACAGTCTTAGGATAAAGAGTAGGCTATTTAGGACTGAGATGAGGAGAAACTTCTTCACTCAGAGAGCTGTTAACCTGTGGAATTCCCTACCACAGAGAGTTGTTGATGCCAGTTCATTGGATATATTCAAGAGGGAGTTAGATATGGCCCTTACGGCTAAGGGGATCAAGGGGTATGGAGAGAAAGCAGGAATGGGGTACTGAGGGAATGATCAGCCATGATCTTATTGAATGGTGGTGCAGGCTCGATGGGCTGAATGGCCTCCTTCTGTGCTGTAACCATTCTCTGATTCCAATTCTTAGTTCTTATGCTTAGGACTTGCTCTTACAATATTGAACTGGAAACCCTTTCACCTCTAAATGAGCTGAAGGAGGCAGTACAGCAATGCTATAAAATACACGGCTGATTAAAGTCTAAGGGCTAGAACCTCCACTTATTTTGCCTGCTTAATGCCCACATAATGCTCATTTTACCGCTGAAATGACGTATAGGGCCCAGATATCGCCCATTTTGGCACAAAATGGAAACTGACGGGCTTTTTTAGGAGACTTATCGCCGAGCGTTATTTTCCCAATGGGCTTAACGGCGAGAAAAAATATCACCGCCCGCCCACTTTTTTTGGGCGGTATCAGCAGAATGGGTAAATTCAACACCCATATTATCGCCCAGCGTTACTTTCCTCATGGAATTAACAGCGAGATTCAATATTACCGCCCGCCGACTGTTTTTTGTAGTAAAGAGCATATTTACCCAAACTAGCGGCCATGGAGATCGCCCACCGATAATTTCACCACCTCGCACACATATCGCCCACAATATCGCTCGCTCAAAAAACCGCCCAGAAAAAGTGGAACTAACAGGAACGAATCACAGCGTTATGGACGCCATGTTGTCGATCACATGTCGCATCCTTGAAAAGGCTGCTGTGCTTCAACCTCGGCGGAGTTAGGATGTACTCTGCAGATTGTTGAAGTTGATATTAACATCTCTGAAAACATGGAATTGAAGAGGTGTGCTCGTCGGGACATTCCTTGTTTGTGTGCAATCAGTGGCAGATAGAGAGCTACTGCAATGGGGCCTGTCCTTTCTCACCCTCTCTTGGTGACCAAATACATGCAGCAGACTCGACATTGTCGAAGGAACACTGCACTGCATTATGTGCCCAATGTACGAAGTGACAGACAGATGAGGAGGACCAGACGTTACACCCTCCGCAAGTACAGGGAGAAGCCTTCTTACCTCGACTTGCCCGACACCACCTGCCCTCAGAGACTGCGCTTCCACAAAGAGGTTATCACTGAGGTATGCCAGCTGATAAGGGCAGACCTGCAGCCTGCCAGCACCATCAGAACTGCACTGTCCGTCGAGGTCAAAGTCACCGCGGCACTGTCGTTCTATGCCTCGAGTTCTTTTCAGGCCACAGCTGGCAACATTTGCGGGCTTTCTCAGCATGCCACACATCGCTGCATTAGACAGGTCACTGAAGCCCTGTACACACTCAGGAGGGACTTGATCAGCTTCCCTATGACTAGGGAGGCACAGAGTGAGAGGGCTCTAGGTTTCTTTAGAATTGCAAACTTCCCCAAGGTGCAGGGAGCAATAGACTATACATATCGCAATGCGGGCACCTTTTCAGGATGCAGAGGTTTTCAGGAACCGCAAGGGATTCCACTCCCTGAATGTCCAGCTGGTTGTTGACCACCAGCAGATTATACTGGCAGTGAATGCTCAATTTCTGGGCAGCATCCATGATGCGCACATCCTGCGTGAGAGCACTGAATCTGACTTGTTTTACAATGAGCCACAAGGTTAATGCTGGATGCTTGGGGACAAAAGATATGGCCTCGCCACCTGGCTGATGACCCCTCTGCGTGACACCTGCACCGAGGCAGAACGGCAATACAATGACAGCCACAGAGCAACTCGTATTCCCTATGTTGGGAAAGTCCAGAACCAGGAGACACAGTCTTAGGGTAAGGGGTAGGCCATTTAGGACTGAGATGAGGAGAAACTTCTTCACTCAGAGAGTTGTTAACCTGTGGAATTCCCTGCCGCAGAGAATTGTTGAGGCCAGTTCATTGGATATATTCAAGAGGGAGTTAGATACGGTCCTTACGGCTAAGGGGATTAAGGGGTATGGAGAGAAAGCAGGAAAGGGGTACTGAGGGAATGATCAGCCATGATCTTATTGAATGATAGTGCAGGCTCGAAGGGCCGAATGGCCGACTCCTGCACCTATTTTCTATGTTTCTATGCCTAGGCTAATAAAGGCAAGTATCCTGTATGCCTTCCTAATCACCTTATCTACCTGTCCTGCTACCTTCAAGGATCTGTGGACATGCACAGTCCCTCTGTTCCTCTACACTTCTTTGTGTATCCCCAAATGCATTACCTCGCACTTCTCCTGCACCCACTAAACTTCACCACTAGGATGATAAACTGGATCGCCCGTCCCTTATAGAATCCACTCCATTTTCATTTCGAGTAAAAGCATTGGAAATAAAAATCAGGGCTTCTGTAAGGGATGGGCGAGCCACTCTGCCAATTTATCGCCCAAGCAAAGAATGTGAAAATTACCCCCACTGCTTTACATATTAATCACAAATGAACCTGATAATGATTGAGGCTTAGTTCAAGTGCTGCCTGTGCACGCTCTGACTGTTACGCATGCATTGATGTGTTTTTCATAGATACCTTCCAAAAGAGGAATGCCACCAGAGCCACGAGTAGCAGGCCACCAATCAGGGCAACTATGATGCACCAGAGGGGTACAGTGCTCTCGGGTGTACTGCGTTCAATAAGAGTTTGTACCTGGAAAAAAGAACAAGAGTGTCATTGGTTTTATTGTCATTGATGAGTACCTCGCGTCTCGTCGCCGAGAGCACGCAGAAAACAAGCGCAGGCAGCGAAAGGAGCGTGCGGCAAACCAGTCCCACCCACCCTTTCCTTCAACCACTGTCTGTCCCACCTGTGACAGAGACTGTAATTCCCGTATTGGGTTGTTCAGTCACCTGAGAACTCACTTTTAGAGTGGAAGCAAGTCTTCCTCGACTTCGAGGGACTGCCTATGATGATGATGATGTGACTGATGGCAGTTCCACACCGACAGATTTACCCAACTTCAGATCAACCAATTCAATCTTGTGAACGCAAGTGAATGACGCAGTGTGAATTTGCACTCCTTCCAAATTCCTATATCCCCAAACCTTAAATGAATCTTAAAGAGCCCTCTACCTATAGGCATAGATATTTCATGATAGTTGGGAGTGAACAGTCGAATTCACCTCCTTTTCTGAAGGACGAAGAGTTAAAACACTGATTTATATTAGGGTGGATGGAGGAAGGGATGGGCATGATACTTATTGCCACCTCAAGGCTAACATATCTGGACACTTTCCACACAGACTTCTAACATAGACCGTACCAAAATCACATTTTTTTCACACTTTTGTGTCAACTTTTTCCCCATTAGAATTCCCCACGGTGTCATTCGGTTGGGCAGCACTCTTGCCTCCGAATCAGGAGGTTGTGGGTTCAAGTCCCACTCCAGAGATTTGAGCATAAAAATCTAGGCTGATACTCCAGTGCAGTGCTGAGGGAGTGTTGCACTGTCGGAGGTGCCGTCTTTTGGATCAGATGTTAAACCAAATATTAACTGTGACTAGAACAGGGCTTCCAGCAGCTGAACCCTCCAATTCTATCACATCTCCCTTCTGTGGTGCTTACCATCCTGCTGCCGCTGGGGAATTCTGCGGGCTGTACTTTGTATGGCATTTCTTGCACGATGAATGATGCCTCGGACTGGAATGTAAACTGCTTGTTACGGTTCTGTAAAACATAGGAGTAATGTGTGTTTTTATTTAATTTTCCCCTTTCTTCACACCTGTCACGCCGGCACTGTCTCTTGTTGGGATATGACCTGAGTGTCAGCCATTGCTCAGTGGGTAGCACCCTCGCCTCTGAGTCAGAAGGTTGTGGGTTCAAATCCCACTACCGGGAACATGATCACAAAAATTTAGGCTGACACCCCAGTGCAGTGCTGAGGGAGTGCTGCACCGTCGGAGGTGCTGTCTTTCGGATGAGACGTTGAACCGAGGCCCTGTCTGCTCTCAGGTGGATGTAAAAGGTCTCAAGACACTATTTCGAAGAAGTGCAGGGGAGTTATCCCTGGTGTCCTGGCCAATATTTATCCCTCAATCAACATAACAGTTTATCTGGCCATTATCACATTGCTGTTTGCGGGAGCTTGCTGTGTGCAAATTGGTTGCAGCGTTTCCTACATTACAGCAGTGACTACAGCCCAAAAGAACTTAATTGGCTGTAAAGCACTTTGTGATGTTCGGTGGAAGTGGAAAGTGCTATATAAATGCAAGTCTTTCTTTCCGCAGCTGTTGACAGCTCTCTGGTACCTCGCCCAAGCGGACATTCACTTTCAAGCACGGGACAACTGGGCAGCGCTGAGGTAGCTGGATTTTCCTCGGACACAGCCCAAGTGCCACTCTTGATGGGAATCATAGAATCATAGAAATTTACAGCACAGAAGGAAGCCATTTCGACCCATCGGGTCTGCACCGACCGCTAAAGAGCTATCCAGCCTAATCCCACTTTCCAGCTCTAGGTCCTTAACCCTGCAAGTAAGTGCACATCCAAGTACTTTTTAAATGTGATGAGGGTTTCTGCCTCTACCACCCTTTCAGGCAGTGAGTTCTAGACCCCCACCACCCTCTACATGAAAACATTTTCCCTCAAATTCCCTCTAAACCTCTTACCGATTATTTTAAATCTATGCCCTTGGTTGTTGACCCCTCTGCTAAGGGAAACAGGTCCTTCCTATCCACTCTAGCTAGGCCCCTCATAATTTTATACCTCAGTTAGGTCTCCCCTCAGCCTCCTCTGTTCCAAGGAACACAAACGCAGCCTATCTAATCTTTCCTCATAGCTAAAATTCTCCAGTCCCGGACCAGCACAAACTGAATCTTGGAAACTCGTACAACAAAAACAAAATATTATGGGTGCTGAAAATCTATTTTTAAAATGCTGGAAAAGACTCAGCAGGCCGGGCAGTGTCTGTGGAGAGAGAAACAGAGTTAACGTTTCAGGTCGATACCTTTCATCAGCACTGGAAGGAGTAAAAGATTTAATAGTTTATAAGCACAACAAAATGGGAGGAAGGCAAGGACTCCTGCCTTATTAACGTGGACTTGCACCTACAATAGACGGCGGCCAGTGACATGTGTTGGGGAAGGCCCAGGAAATCACGGGGAAGGGGGTCCGAGCACAAGCGATCTCCGTCCTTTAATCTTCCTTGCTATTTCTGAGTAATGCTAATTTTCCAGGGTCAGTGAAGATCTGGCAATGGACCATTCAAGTATTGGATTTCTGTTGCCACCTTTAAACCGCTGAAAAGTTTTCCCCTGATTTATAATTTCACTCGATTAGGCATTTCAGGCCAAATTATGGCAGTAACGAGGAACTGAACATTTGACACTTTGTCCCTAACATTCACAACCAAGCCTCTGAGGTCATGTACCATGAGCTTTAGATTTACAACAGAGAACTCAGTGCACTCTGAGGACTATCCGTCAAAGGTACATTCTAAGTTCCTCAATCCTGTGACTTCTGAGTGAGATTGTTCAGTTAGGGATAGTTATTCTCAGATTCGGCAGGGTTTTATGTTCTGGATTTATGATCACTAGGAACTTAACTTACACGGAGTCCCGTTCACCCATCACCCCTGTGCTCACTGACCTACATTGGCTTCCGGTTAAGCAACGCCTCGATTCCAAAATTCTCATCCTTATTTTCAAATCCCTCCATGGCCTCGCCCCTCCCTATCTCTGTAATTTCCTCCAGCCCCACAACCTCCCGAGATGTCTGCACTCCTCTAATTCTGCCCTCTTGACCATCCCAAATTATAATCGCTCAACCATTGGTGGCCGTGCTTTCTGTTGCCTAGACCCTTAACTCTGGAATTCCCTGCCTAAACATCTCCGCCGTTCTTTCGTCCTTTAAGCCGCTCCTTAAAACCGACCTCAATGACCAAGCTTTTGGTCACCTGCCCTAATTTTTCCTTTTGTGGCTCGGTGTCAAATTTTTTGTCTCATAATACACCTATGAAGCACCTTGGGATGTTTCATTACGTTAAAGATGCTATATAAATACAAGTTGTTGTATTCTCAACTCTTAATACCCATGAGATAGAAGAGATTGAACTTCGGTCCAAGATGTAAATGGACAGTGTTCTTACTCCCCATCCCCTTCCTGCTTGTCTCTCCACCTCTCCTGAACCTGCTCACGTATGCTGGGATATGGCTCCATTAGTTACTGCTGTCCCCTTGTACATCACCCAAGTGACCATTCTTCATGTGGGAGCTTAGGCAGTGAAGGACAACAGGGCCATTGTGGCCGAGCATGGTCCTGCTCTTACCCAACATCTGCACATCCATTTTCCAGCAGGGATCCTTGGACAACAATTAGGAGTGGAAATTCCAGATGATTTTACCCTTCTCTAACCTCGGGAATTGACAGGGTAGATGCTGAGAAGTTGTTTCCCCTGGCTGGAGTGTCTAGAACCAAGGAGCACAGTCTCAGGATGAGGAGTCGGCCATTTAAGACAGAGATGAGGAGGAATTTCTTCACTCAGAAGGTTATGAATCTTTGGAATTCTCTACTTCGAAGGGAGGTGGCTGCTGAGTCATTGACTATAGTCAAGGTTGAAATGGATAGATTTTTGGACTTCATGGGAATCAAGGGATATGGAGATTGGGCGGGAAAGCGGAGTTGAGGTCGAAAATCAGCCGTGACCTTATTTAATGATGGAGCAGGCTCGAGGGGCCGTATGGCCTACTCCTGCTCCTAATTCTTATGTTCTTATAATTTTTACTGCCATCGCAGCTGAGATTACAGACTGAAGATTGAACCTGTGGCCAAGCACGGCTGAGCTCCACACTGGGCACTGCATTTACCAAAGCTCCTCTGCCCTGCGTCACCCAAGGTCACCATAATATTCTATAAATTTACCTCACTTACTATCAAAAGAAAGAAAGAAAACCTTGCATTTATATAGCGCCTTTCACAATGACCAGATGTCTCAAACTGCTTTACAGCCAATGAAGTACTTTCGGAGTGGAGTCACTGTTGTAATGTAGGAAACGCGGCAGCCAATTTGCGCACAGCAAACTCCCACAAATAGCAATGTGATAATGACCCAGATAATCTGTGTTTGTTTTGTTATGTTGATTGAGGGATAAATATTGGCCAGGACAGAGGGGATAACTCCCCTGCTATTCTTCAAAATAATGCCATGGGATCTTTTACCTCCACCTGAGAGAGCAGACTCGATTTAACGCCTCGTCTCTAAGACAGCACCTCCGACAGTGCAGCGCTCCCTCAGCACTGCACTGGAGTGTCAGCCTAGATTTATGTGCTCAAGTTCCTGGAGTGGGGACTTGACCCCACAACCTTCTGACTCAGAGGTGACTGTGGTACCCACTGAGCCACGGCTGACATCAGGGGGAAAATAAATAAGGTAGATGGCTGCAGGTGACAGAGTTAACTCTTTGAAAGCAAAAATATACTTGTGGTATATTCTCTACGACATCACAAACACACACTTACAAGATGGCTTCAACTCAGGCACTTGTCAGGTGACCTAGTCACCTGATGCTTTTATTGTATAAACATTAGCAATTACATTACCACAGTAGTCCACTAGGTGGAGCTCTATATTACATTACCTTAACAAAGCTCTCCATTGTGAGATAAGACTGGATGTTTATCACAGCTCCCTCTTCTTTCTCCAGATGACCCACATGGCAAATAATTTTCACACAGGTTGTAGTGTTGCAGTCCTAGTAGGAAGATAGTCCAGCATCAGACTTAAAGTTCTTTAAACCGCCCTCAAGCTGAGTTATTTCTGAATGGGTTGTGATGAGTATACAACTAAGGAGTAAGAGACTCAAACCAGCTCAAGACTAAATGAAGCTTTCAATCACAATGAGTAGAAAATGGCACATTATTGGGAATAATGCAAGGGCCCAGAAATCCTGGTTTCTCCTTCCCAAGGGTGTTGGAATGGATTTTAGAAAAAAGATGCCCACCTACCTGAAGCTGCTGCGGCCACGCGAGTTCCCGGTCCTGAGGCCGCCACTGACTGTGCATCGCAGCACGTACACGTCAGGACGTGCGCAGGGCTGGAGCTGGAGTCACATGGCTCTGGGCAGCCAATTAGGTGTAGTATATTCCCATTCATAATAATGGGAATTCCGTAAGTTGGAGTTCCATTATTATGAATGAGAAACCCCCCCAAACACTAATAACCAATAATAAAAGAAAGCAAAAATGCACAACATACTTTTATTAATTTAAAGTTATTTATGTATTTAAAAAATATTTAAAACTTATATAAAACTTATATATATATAAATTTTTTAAATTATGTTTTAAAATATTAGCCTTGAAATTCCGGCCTCCCTGGGTCCGTACGGAGTTCCTATGGACCCGGGAAGGCATCGGAAATGCCGTTTTTTAGCGTGCAATGCGCATGCGCTGGAAACTGACATTTCCGATCTGTCAAGTTTCTGGCTTGACAGATGGCCGCATCTCGGGAGCGAGGACATTTGTAAGTGGAAATTTCCGATATTTACGCTTACACATGTCCTCAAAAATCTTGCGCCTGAAAAAGCAAGCACATAGCCTACTTTTACAGGCACAAGTGTTTTCAAAAACACAAAAACATCTAAAAATATAGTTATTAAAACATATTTTATCATTAAAAGCCCTTCCCACAACAGTAAGTTTATTTTTTTAAACTTTTTTTAAAATCGGGAAATTATTTTTTTTAAGACATTAATAACTTTAATTTAAATGAATGTCGTGTAATTATTTTCTATTTTTTATTAATGTTTTGGGTGTTTGGGGCTCGATCACAATCATAGTACGAGGAGTTTAGGACCCTGTGGGACTCCTATTACTATGATACTTTACCTGATTGGCTGCCCAGAGCCATGTGACTCCAGCTTGAGGCCAGTCGACGTGCACGTGCTGCGAATCGCAATCGAAGGAGGCTTCAGCATCGGAAAGTCCAACGTGGAGACCGGCTTAAGGTAGGTGCGTATTTTTTTCTCTAAAATGCCCACGGGAAGGCCAAACCGGAATTTCAGGGCCAAACTTACTGTAGTGGGGAGGGTTTTTAACAATAACGTGTTTTTAAAATTTTATTTTACAATGTTTTTGTGTATTTTAAAACTCTTACGCCTGTAAAAGTATGCTCCTGCTTTTATCAGGCGCAAGAGTTTTGAGGACACTTGCCGGGCAAGATATGGGTAAATCCCGCAATCTTGCCCGTGCAAATGTCCTCGCTCCTGAGATGCGGAGGATCTGTCAAGCCAGAAACGTGACAGGTCGGAAAAGTCGGTTTTCAGCGCATGCGCATTGTGTGCCGAAAATCGGCTTTCCGATGCCTGCATGGGTCCGTAGAAACTCCGTCCGGACCTGGGGAGGCCGGGATTTCCATGCCATAATCTTATCACAACACATCATTTGCATAACCTTCCTGGAAAAAAATGGCACGTTAGAAGTGCAGGCATGTTTTCCCAGTCCAGGTGAAGTGTTTGTGTCAACTGAGCTCCAACATAGAATCACAGAATGGTTACAGCACAGAAGGAGTCCATTCGGCCCGTCGAGCCCATGCCGGCTCTCTGCAATAGCACCTCAGCTAGTCCCACTCCCCCGCCCTTTCCCCGTAGCCCGGCAAATGTTTTTCCTTCAGATACTTATCCAACTCCCCTTTTGAAAGCAGTGATTGAGTCTGCCTCCACCACCCTTTCAGGCTGTGCATTCCAGATCTTAGCCACTCGCTGCATAAAAAAGTTATCAAATAGAACTAGTCAAGAATCAGCAAGACATCTAGATCTCCAGAACTTGAAATATTTGGTTAGTATTCTTTGGGAAGTAGAGTGTTCACCAATGAAAACCATCATTGTTGCCCAGAGACTATTGAATCTATCCTAGAAAGCAGATAATGGGACGTAGCATCCATTAATGTTAAGATTAAGTCTGCAGTCTCTGTTGCCAATAAGTCGAGTGCACCTATTGGTAAAGCCAGGCTGTAAATTCAGACAGTCCAGAATGTCGATGTAATAAACCTGGAGAACTTACTAAAGACAGTCAAAGCCTAAAAGCTTTTCTTATATATTTGTATACATAAACTAGAGGTGATCCAAAACTTAGCTGCCTGTGTCCTAACTCGCACCAAGTCCCGCTCACCCATCACCCCTGTGTTCGCTGACCTACATTAGCTTCCGATTAAGCAACGCCTCGATTTCAAAATTCTCATCCGTGTTTACAAATCCCTCCATGGCTTTGCCCCTTCCTATCTCTGTAATCTCCTCCAGCCCCACAACCACACCCTCCCCCATCACCGCCCCCCCCCCCCCCCCCCCCCCAAGATGTCTGCGCTCCTCTAATTCTGCCCTGTTGAGCATCCCTGATTATAATCGCTCAACCATCGGTGGCCATGCCTTCTGTTGCCTGGTCCCCAAGCTCTGGAACTCCCTCCCTAAACCTCTCTGCCTCTCTACCTCTCTTTCCTCCTTTAAGATGCTCCTTAAAACCTCCCTCTTTTGCCAAGTCTTTGGTCGCCTGGGCTAATTTCTCCTTATGTGGCTCGGTGTCAAATTTATTATCTCATAATACTCCTGTGAAGCATCTTGGGACGTTTCACTATGTTAAGAGCGCTATATAAATAAAATTGTGGTTGTTGTTGTTGAGATGCAGGCAATTCCAGTTTGGCCACAATTATTGTCGGTCTCTAGTAGTCACCATCAGAGAAACCTGAAGTATCTTTAGGATTCCTAATCCGAGTTTGGTGTTAGGTGATGGGAACTTGTTACAGTCTGCAGTGTAGACTAAGAAATACTGGTGTGTTGCTTCAAATATGGCCAAACTGATATCAGTGCTGAGGGAGCTTTAACTAGTTCTCCGCATTGAGATGTGCAGGTGAGAAAGTGTTGTTCTGGCTTAGCGGTTCAAATTCGACTGAACTGACCATGCGAATCTAAGCCAGAGCTAATGACGTGATACATTGAATTGTCAGCTTGCCTTGGGATCTGAACATGCAATCACAGGGCTGGGAAACAAGGCATGGAATTGTGATGTACCAATAGGCCTTTTGTTCTATTTTTGGCAGCACATCGCTTCAAGTTGCACAGCAGAATGTGAATGCTTGCGACAAATAGGTCAGTGGCATTTAAGAGTATACGGGTGAAAACCTGTGGACAAGTTCTGTCAGCTAAAAGCAAAGGCAACAGACTGCGCAAACTAACAGTGCCAGGGGGCCGGATTTTCGGTTCTGCTAGTCTCGGGGCGGTAATGGCGGTGGGGCGGTAAAGTTTGCGCCCGGGAACAGTTTGCGCCTCAGTCAGCAAAATTCATCAGCTGGGCCCCGAGTGTGGGGCGGAGCGCTAAGGGAGGCGTTGCACACCTCTCTCAGGGCGCTAGGCCGGCTGAGCAAGTCAAACTCCCGAGCTAAAGAGCCGGCCTTGTGCCCTAAGCGAGGCCTGGGGAGAAACAAAAACCTGAAAAAAAAAATCCACCCAAAAAATTCAGAATACATAACTGACGCCACCACAACGTAAATCGCAAAAAACCCAAATCAATCACACTTACCCGAGGCCGACATGACTTACCTCACTGCGGCCGCTTACTCACAGGCAGTCCCACTAGGGGGCGCTGCAGGGCGCTAAGGGTCAGGCGCCAGCCAAAAATTGAGCCGGTGTCGCAAACAGGGCCGTTGCACACTGGCTCGCCTCTTCCCGGCGGTAATGTTCCGCGCCCCACTGAAACCGGCACCGAAAGTCCCGGCGGGGCATTGGAAGCTGGCCGCCCGGAAGTGCTTACTGCCGCCATTGCCACCCCTCCAGGGTGCTAACAGGGGCGGCAGAAGACCGAAAATCCAGCCCCTTGTATTAAGCCACGGAGAGTGGATGAAACAATTATGCTTTGAGAGCAATTTTCTAATGACATAAGGGAGATTTGTTTTTAGACAGTAAAATTAGGAAATCAAGACGCAAAACCACAGGGTTATTTTTCATGTGAGCTTTTGATAAACATTCTCACCAGATTAAAGTTGGTTTCCTCCACTGAATTTTCAGCTTTGCTGACATCTCTTTTATTGATACCGTGTCGATGGTTCTCAGTAGTGCTAGACAGAGGGCTCTTTGTGCTCAAGGGCTCGACCTACAGATGAAAGGGCAGCATAATTATTCCTGATTCTTGAATTAGAAGTGAAGTTCGATCGTATAACTGTAGTCTTTGACGATCTCTTTAAAGGATATCATCTTAAAGAGAAAACAGTGTTGTAAACCTTTCGCTTGAGAACCACAAAAAGAGGCCCCACCCTGATGGTTCAGTTAGTGAATACGCTGTTTGGTGCTGAGTCCTATGAACTAAAATGAAACCCTGGTTCAATCGCTGACCTTTGTGGAGTTGGGCGATGGAGACACTGCGATCAGAGCACTGAGGTAGGGGAGGGGAGGGGGAAATGGAACATAGATATTGATAACATCAACCAGGGTTCCTCTCTAACAACTTTACTGAGGATAAAGATGGGTGTCATCACTGTACCGTGTACAGCATATAGGACCTTACCCAAGCAACCACTCCTCATGTGTTAGCCTAAATAATGGGTGCTGGTAGATTAATCAAAGGACGGGCCTGTGGATAAATGCCGGGAACATGGAGAGGGCCTTCGGGTCTCATGAGCTCTATGAAAAAAAACAGAAACGTCATTGATATCTCCAGATTAATGCGCAGAACGCTTCTGTGCAGCTTCCGGTCACTGGCATCAGCTTCCGTTTGGTTGGCAACAGTCACTCTGTTAATCAAACACAAGGGGCAAACAGCCAAACATAATCCTGCGGCTGGATTTTCGGACGGTTGCTTATTCGGGCGATAATGGTGGCGGGGCGCTAAATTTTGCACCGGGAAATGGTTTGCGTCTGCAGACACAAAATTCACCAGCTGGGCCCTGAGTGTGGGGCGGAGCGCTAAGGGAGGCGTCCCACATCTCTCTTAGGGCACTAGGCCAGCTGAGCAAGTGAAAATCCCGAGTTAAACAGCCGGCCTCGGAGCGCCTCAAGAGAGAAAACAAAAATCGCCAAAAAAACACAAAAAACATTCCCAATGCCTTGCCCACCTCACATTAGGATAAATCACAAAAATAAAACCAACAAAATCAATCACACTTAGTTCAGGTAGTCATTTCTTCCCCCACTGCCGGCGGAACAGCTCGGACCACCCGCTTTCCCCAGGCGGTCCCAGTACAGTGCGATACGGCTCCCGCTCCAAACAAATTTCACAACGGTGTTGCAACTGGGAATGTTGCACACCGGCTCGACGCTCCCGGGCGGTACTGCTCAGCACCCCTGCAAAACCGGCAACAAATTTCCCGGGTGGGTGCTGGAAGTTGGCCGACCGGCCAGACCTCATTCACATACGCCTTACCGCCCCTCCGGGGCATCAATAGATGTGCAAGGCCAACGAAAATCATTGTGATACATCATCATAGCATTATTATCATAGACAGTCCCTCGCAATCGAGGAAGACTTGCTTCCACTCTAAAAGTGAGTTCTCAGGTGACTGAACAGTCCAATACGGGAATTACAGTCTGAAGGAAAGGGTGGGTGGGGGACCTGGTTTGCTGCACGCTCCTTCCGCTGCATGCTCTCACCGATGAAACTCGAGGTGCTCAGCGCCCTCCCGGATGCTCTTCCTCCACTTCGGGCGGTCTTTGGCCAGGATTTCCCAGGTGTCGGTGGGGGTGTTGCATTTTATCAGGAAGGCTTTGAGGGTATCCTTTTAACGTTTCCTCTGCCCACCTGGGGCTCGCTTGCCGTGTAGGAATTCCGAGTAGAGCGTTTGCTTTGGGAGTCTTGTGTCAGGCATGCGGACAATGTGGCCTGCCCAACGGAGCTGGTCAGTGCTTCGATGCTGGGGATGTTGGCCTGATCAAGGACACTAACATTGGTGCGTCTGTCCTCCCAGGGGATTTGCAGGATCTTGCGGAGATCTGGCGGTATTTCTCCAGCGATTTGGGCATACAGCATTCATAGCAGTAACGAAAGGCCTCCATTAAAAGTATAGCTATGACCAACGTTCCCTCTATACTGCGCGACTGGGCAGCCCAGGCCATGCTTCTTGTCATGTTAAATTTTGCGCATGCGCAGAACTGTGAATGGGCTACGCAGCCCCTTAAAGGGTCCGTGCACCCAGTAAAAAATTAGGGGGAACATTGGCTGTGACTCCACAGCATTCTCATTTAATTTTTGTTCAAATCACAGAGGCATCAGTTCCACTACTCTTTTAATCTTTGTGTTAAAATGGTGGCCTCAAGAGAAATCAAGGCACATAAATACATCAATTATTGTTAGTCACAAACTGAACAAATTCTCGAAGTACAGGCAATGCAGTGCCATATACCAGCAATATTGACTATCCCATCTTCTCACCTCAATTTCCCACACACACACAAAACAAAATACAAATTTGAAAATGCCAAGTCTTACCCAATTCTTAATATCAGAGGCGTTCACTGTGCAGTTGATTGCTCCCCATGGAATAATCTTTGATTTGAACAGTAGACCATCACCATCGAAATATGCAGGCCAGTCCACTTGTAGCACGGCGTTACTAATTGTCGAAGGGCCATTGTTATGCAGCTAGACACAGAAGGAGAGGTTTTTCCAAAGCCATTTGCTAGTTTTTAAAATCAACTACTGTATCGCTCCATATTGAGTTAATCCCATTTACCTCATGATAGGAACAGGAGTAAGCCATTGCTATATTGAAAGGGTATACTAGCCTTAGATGCGGTTAGATGCGGGAAGAATGCTCCCGATTTTGGGGAGGTCCAGAACCAGGGGACACAGCCTTAGGATAAGGGGTAGGCCATTCAGGACTGAGATGAGGAGAAAGTTCTTCACTCAGAGAGTTGTTAACCTGTGGAATTCTCTGCCGCAGAGTGTTGTTGATGCCAGTTCATTGCATCATATATTCAAGAGGGAGTTAGATGTGGTCCTTACGGCTAAGGGGATCAAGGGGTATGGAGAGAAAGCAGGAAAGGGGTACTGAGGGAATGATCAGCCATGATCTTGTTGAATGGTGGTGCGGTCTCAAGGGGCCGAATGGCCTACTTCTGCACCTATTTTCTATGTTTCTATGTTTCTATGTTTAGAGGCAGTGCAACAAAGGTTCACTAGATTGATTCCAGGGATTAGAAGGTTGTCCTGTGAGCAGCGATTGAGCAGATTGGGCCTGTACTCGCTGGAGTTTAGAAGAATGAGAGGTGATCTCATTGAAACATGTAAGATTCTGAGGGGGACTGACATGACAGGGTAAATGCTGAGAGATTGTTTCCCCAGGCTGGAGAGACTATGTCTAGAACTAGGTGGCATAGTCTCAGGATAAGGGGTCGGCCACTTGGGACTGAGATGAGGAGGAATTTCTTCACTCAGAGGGTGGTGAATCTTTGGAATTGTCTGCCCCAGAGGGCTGTGGAGGCTGAATCCTTGACTATATTCAAGGCTGAGATAGACAGATTTTTGGACTCTAGGGGAATCGACGGAAATGGAGATCGGGCGGGAAAGTGGAGTTGAGGTCGATGATCAGACATGATCTTATTGAATGGTGGAGCAGGCTCGAGGGGCCGAATGGCCTAGTCCTGCTCCTATTTCTTATGTTCTTATGTTAGCCCTGAAGCTCTTGATCTTTGTAATGGCAATTCCTCCATATATTTAATACCCTGACTTATCAAGTAGCTATCTCCCGCAATTGCTTCTGCACCAACGGCCTTCTGGGATAGTGTATTGCACATTCTTACAGTCCTTTGTGTGAGGAAATTTTTGCAGAATAAGTTTTTAGCCGCTAATGCTTATCTCTAAGATTAAGATTGTCTCCCCTTGTTTTGGATTCCCCTTTGCTAAAAGGAAGAGTAATTTCCTGTCAACTGTGTCAGTTCCCATTTCCATTTTTTTTGGCTTAATTGTTCAAGTTTTCAGATAAATATTGTAGGTCAAGTGAAACCCTTGTAATAAAATCCCCCAGAATTAGACATTACCTTTGCACGTGGAGCTTTGGCCGATTCACAATTGGCAGTAAATCGGAGTTATTTTCTCACATTCGGCCCCTCCCCACAAACGCGGCAGAATTTGGCAACTCAGCTTGTAGGGCGATGCAGATGTGAATTTGCATTCTAACCCTGCATGCCAGGCTGAACTGGTGCACCAACCCATTGAGCCACTGCACCAATACCTTGGCTGGAGTCATTTAGATTTTTCAGTCTTACAACTGAGAGGAGAGGAGGACGATTTCTCAATGGAGCATTCCACATTGAAGCTCAGTCATAATTTCAGCACTGCGCCAGAAAACGGAAGCAAGATGGAATTTCTGCGTTGAAGAGACTTAAGCAACTATTTGAAAATGAATTCCCAGAGAAAACCAAGGACAGATGAATTTTTATGTCAAGATTTAGGGTCAATTATATTTGTGCTTTCGCATGTGTACGAATGTTACTGGTCAACACTATAATGTATGCACCTGTGAGCATGCTCACAGGTTTGTAGAGCTGTTGCATTGTGAGTGGCTTAGCCAATCATGTGATGTTCACAAGACTCAATAAAACCCCAGCCAGTTGGGTCAAGGTTATCCACGATGAGGTATGTAGTTGTGAGCCTAGTGGATGAACTAGTAATGTGTAGTGTGATTGTTAAACCTTTGTTAATAAACTAACTCGTTCTTAATAGTAATGTGTTGCTATGAATTCTTAAGCAAAGAACCCATGAAGCAAATACATTCCAAACACAATTCTTTGTACCATTAATCAAAAATGCTATTTTATTTTAGCTTTGCCCAATTACTATTCATGATTTAAATTTTCCATGTGCTTTTTATAAATAGACACCTATGTCTCACAGAAACTCAGTGTAGCAACTCTGTACACCAGTCTACATCACCAGGTTTTGTCAATGATCAAAAATGCACATCCACTCTTTAAAAAATACATTTGGCAAGAAAATTACTTTTCTACAATGTTTGCACTCAGCAAATTGCAGTGGCTTTTCTTCCCTGAAGCAACTAACTCGTGTTGGGGTACGAATGCTGCTGGCAATCCTCGAGTAACTCACCCAATCAACCAATCCTCTCATGTGAGGGTTAACAGCCTATTCAAGCATGATGGGTACAAGAGCGGAGCCCAAGGCTCCTCTCACCTAGCATCAGCACAGACAGCAGTATTCACTGGATAGTCAAATGGACACCTTGGCTAATTTTCCCTATCTATGCTGGGTTGTCCAGACCCAGCTTTAAGGTGGTTGGCAAAAGAACCAGAGACAACATGAGGAAAAACTTTTCTGGGCAACGAGTAGTTAGGATTTGGAATGCCCTGCCTGATAGGGTGGTGGGTACAGATTCAATAGTAGTATTCAAAGGGAATTGGATAAATAACTGAAGGACAAAAAATTGCAGGGATATGGAGAAAGAGCAGGGGAGTGAGATTAACTGGATTACCCTTCGAAAGAGCCGGCGCAGAAACAATGGGCTGAATGGCCTTCTTCTATGTTGTACTATTCTATGATTCCTTTGGCACCTTGATTGAATTCAGCTAACAGAGCACATGCCAGGGATCAAGCCCGAAGACTTCTGGTTACTAATAAATCCATAGGGAAATATGGAAACATTTCTTTATTCAGAGAGTAGTTATAATGTGAAACTCACTACCATAGGAAGTGTTTGAGGTAAATAGCCTAGATGCTTTCAAAAGGAAACTAGGCGAGCTCATGAGAGAAAAGGGAACCAAAAGATATGCTGAAAGGCTGAGACAAGGCAGATGGACTGGGAGGAGATTGGTGTGGAATGCAAACACCAGCACAGACTAGTGGGGCCGAATGGCCTGTTTCTATGCTGGATATTCCATGCAAATTTAATTCTATGGTTCAGTACCACTCTGAAAGATGCATTTATCATGTGGTAACAATAACATCTCAACTGGCTCCCAGTGTGACACCTGCTTGCCCCCCAAGATGTGGAGGCCACTCCAAGTATGGAATTGTCTACATTCTCAACCAGCACACATGGGCAGCTTGTCCAATGCTGTGGGCATGATGCATACAAAAATAGTAACTTCAACAGCAAGTGCCATTGCACCTGGCACAGCCAGCAGAAACAGGTGCCTCAATGTCGATCCGGTGTCGTACCCACCTCATAGACATGCTCCACCATTGGTAGAGAGTCATTCTTCACCACCGGATGTGCTTCCGACTCTATAAATGGAAGGACAATTTGCTCGGGCAGCGAAGTCCTGATATTAAAAGATAAAAGGTTATGAAGTGTGTGCAATCAAGGAACTTCTCGGATTTTTATTCATTTTCTTCCCTTGTCCCTGTGCTCGCTGACCTACATTGGCTCCCGGTTAAGCAACAGCTCGATTTCAAAATTCTCATCCTTATTTTCAAATCCCTTTTTGGCCTTGCCCCTCCCTATCTCTGTAATCTCGTCCAGCCCCACAACCCCCCACCCCCCCGCCCCGAGATGTCTGCGCTCCTCTAATTCTGCCCTCTTGACCATCCCTGATTATAATTATAATCGCTCAACCATCGGTGGCCATGCTTTCAGCTGCCTGGGCCCCAAGCTCTGGAACTCCCTGCCTAAACCTCTCCACCTCTCTACCTCTCGTTCCTCCTTCAAGACGCTCCTTAAAACCTGCCTCTTTGACCAAGCTTTTGTTCACCTGCGCTAATTTCTACTTATGTGGCTCGGTGTCAAATTTCTATCTCATAGCACTCCTGTGAAGCGCCTTGGGACGTTTCACTATGTTAAAGGCGCTATATAAATACAAGTTGTTGTTGTTGTTGTTCAGTCTTCCCGTAACATACAGCATTCCTTGGCTCAGTCCTGCACTGATTCATTGCTCAATTGCATTGACTTGAGAGAGATGGTCTAATGTGCACCTGTCAGACAGAAGGCCCTTATTTCTCTATTTGCACAACACAGGGTAGATTTACCCCAGGGGCGCTGAGACTGCTTTTAAATGAACAGAAAGAAAGTCAGACAGGCTCCATGCAATCCGCCCAATTTCCTTTCTGCCCTCCGCCCAGGCGATACTCAGTGTCTGAGCAGTAAAGACAGAAACCGACCCTTACATGCTTACTTGTGGCTGGGGTGTTCGGAGGTACCATGCTCCGATCGTGTGGCCTGCAGCAGTTCTAGACTGAGTGTAAAATCAACCCTGCAGGTATTTCTTCAGGAAAACACTATTTCCAAATCTGTGGGGAGCCCCAAACTGAATCAGGTCCTTTGGGCTTCCGCCCACAAAGCCTCCCTGATAAAGTGCAACATCTCCACCGACACCTGGGAGCCCCTGGCCAAAGCTTGCCCTAAGTGGAGGAAGTGCATCCGGGAGGGCGCTGAGCACCTCGAGTCTCGTCGCCGAGAGCATGCAGAAATCAAGCGCAGGCAGCGGAACGAGCGTGCGGCAAACCTGTCCCACCCTCCCTTTCCCTCAACAACTATCTGTCCCACCTGTGACAGAGTCTGTGGTTCCCGTATTGGACTGTTCAGCCACCTAAAGACTCATTTTTAGAGTGGAAGCAAGTCTTCCTCAATTCCGAGGGACTGCCTATGGTGATGATGTCCAAATCTGTGGGAAGTCCCAAACTGAACCAGGTCCCTTGGGCTTCCGTCCACATCGGTGAAACCATCATCATCATCATCATTAGCATTACCCCTATACTTCACAATGACCCACTCTGATGACCAACAACAACTACAACTGGTATTTATATAGCGCCTTTAAAGTAATAAAATGTCCCAAGGTGCTTCCCAGGAGTATTTTAAGAGAAAACAATTTGACACAGAGCCACATTAGGAGAAATTAAGGCAGATGACCAAAAGCTTGACCTACATTGGCGCCCGGTTAAGCAATGCCTCGATTTCAAAATTCACATCCTTGTTTTCAAATCTCTCCGTGGCCCCACTCCTTCCTGCCTCTGTAATCTCCTCCAGCCCCACAACCCCCAAGATGTCTGCGCTCTTCTAATTCTGCCCTCTTGAGCATCCCTGATTATAATCGCTCCTCCATCGGTGGCCGTGTCTTCTGTTGCCGAGGCCCCAAGCTCTGGAACTCCCTCCCTAACCCTCTCCGCCTCTCTACCTCGCTTTCCTCCCTGAAGACGCTCCTTAAAACAGGGGTGATGGATGAATGGGACTTGGCGCGAGTTATGACGCAGGCAACCAAGACAAATAATAATTTAAGAAGATCAAAAGACTGGTTCTTACCCTCTTAGAACGAGATGTGCCATAGTTCGGACAGGAAACCTCAAATGGGCCACCACCTCTCTCTCAGAGTTTTGTGAGTTTTTACTGAAAAAGCAAGTTGATATAGAGTTACAGAAGACTAGGAGTAAGGAGCAATTGTTCAATTGAAAGGATTTAATCCCACTATCTGAGAATAAATCACAACCTTTTACTCACATTCTCCCGAGACTAAGTGACAGATGAAAGTGGAGGTGAAATTGTACTGACAGTATTATGAGGTGATCGTTGAAGAGCTATTTCATTTCACAAAGCTGAGAGCTACTGGTGATGAGAAGACAGTAAACTCACCATAGGCTTCAGATATCGAACAGTAAGAGTGAAACCAGGAGTGTTTATAATCACTGGAGTCCCTCGGCCATGAGATTATTCAGAGTATTTGTCTTGTTTGGAAAAAGAAACACTTGCATTTCTAATGCGCCTTTCATGACCACCAGATATCTCAAAGCGCTTTACAGCCAATGAGGTACTTTTGGAGTGCAGTCACTGTTGGAATGTGGGAAACACGGCAACCAATTTGCGCACAGCAAGCCCCCACAAACAGCAATATGATGATGACCAGATAAACTCTTTTTGTTATGTTGAGGGATAAATATTGGCCCAGAACATCGGGGATAACTCCCCTGCTCTTCTTCAAAATAGTGCCCTGGGATCTTTCACGTCCACCTGAGAGAGCAGACGGGGCTTCAGTTTAACATCTCATCCGAAAGACGGCAACTTCGAAGAGTGCAGCGCTCCCTCAGCACTGCACTAGGAGTGTCAGCCTAGATTTTTGTGCTCAAGTCTCTGGAGTATGGAGTATGGCAGGAGGAGGAAAAGATGAGGTAACAACTTCTCAGAGCGACGGTACATATATACAATCTGCCCTGCTCCCTTGATGACTGGGCAAGTCCCAGTGTTAGAACCATCTCACTGTTCGACCACGAGGGGAACGGAAACTGCAACAAATACTCTCCTCCCCTTTAAGAACTGCTGGATGTCCCACCCTCCAGCCACAGGCCTGACTCCCCCGCATATGCTTTTCTTGTTTGTGCAGCCTAGTCAGGCAGGGAATGAATTTGAAAGAAAGCTAAAAACATATTTAATTTGCTTCAATTGCTGATTTTCGTATTTTAACTTTATGTATAATTATTGTAAATATTATTTAATTTTATTTAATTATAATGAATCTTTATTATACTGCTTTTACTATTGTATACTCCTTATTGTATTATTTACAATGTAATTTGAATTTCTTTTCCTTAAGTTTTGTCGCCTGTCTATTTGCGAGCGCATTTTGGCTGCCGCTTCAGACCCGAGCCTTGAATCCCTTTTACACTTCCTTCTCCCGCTTTTTCTCCCTTTCCCTCCCTTGTCAATATCTAACGTGTTGTAACACTGCTGTGAAACGCCTTGGGACATTTTACGACGTTAAAAGCGCTATAGAAATAAAAAGTGATTATTATTATTATTCATAACATTTGGCCAGCACGGGCTCAGTTTTTCTGCCTTTACTAAAAACACAAGGGCTTATTTACACGCGTCGCGGTCTTTGATTGGATTTACACGTTCCAGTCCTTTTGTTGCTGGCAGCCGAGACTCTGTCTCGTTTACCTTTTTATCTGCATGTTGAATGTGACGCTCTCCACCTGCTCCAAGCTGTGCACCGTGAAATGGAGCCCTGCCGATAACTAAAGAGCAACAAAATGGATGGGGTGTTTTTAATTGTCATCGCAGCTGTTTCAGTAAAGAGGCCAGCTGTTTAGCATGTAAATAGAATCAAGCAACGATTAATAATGCAGGCCTTGATTAACATTTGAAGTAACCAAGCTGAGTTTTTATTTTACATAAGAACATGAGAAATAGGAGCAGGAGTAGGCCACCTGGCCCCTCGAGCCTGCTCCGCCATTCAATAAGATCATGGCTGATCTGATCTTGGCCTCAGCTCCACTTCCCTGCCCACTCCCCATAACCCTTCACTCCCTTATCGCTCAAAAATCTATCAATCTCCCCCTTAAATATATTCAATGACCCAGCCTCCACAGCTCTCTGGGGCAGAGAATTCCATAGAATTACAACCCTCTGAGTGAAGAAATTCCTCCTCATCTCAGTTTTAAATAGGTGGCCCCTTATTCTGAAACTATGCCCCCTAGTTCTAGATTCTCCCGTGAGTGGAAACATCCTCTCGGCATCTACCCTGTCAAGCCCCCTCAGAATCTTATATGTTTCAATAAGATCACCTCTCATTCTTCTAAACTCCAATGAGTATAAGCCCAACCTGTTTAGCCTTTCTTCATAAGTCAACCCCTTCATCTCAGGAATCAACCTCATGAACCTAGGTTCTTCTATCTTCTTTCTCAACTCAACTTTCCTGCACCATCCACTGAGCCACAGCTGACATTATGTTGTTTATATAATCTGTCTCCCACCATTACTGTTTATCTGTGATCCAGTCCATCTCCTCGCCCATCTCCTGGCTATCTCCATGCAATTGCTCACATCTTTGTCTCTCTGATTCATGCCTCCAGCAGTAAGTTAAGCTCGCAAGTTAATTCTTGCACAGTCATTTGAGTGCAATGTTCCAAAGGCAAAGACATAACTCACATAGCTCCGTACTGATTACTTTGAGGCCTTACTGAAACCTTTGATTTGAGACATAGAAAACAGTAAAGAGCCACGGCTGATCTTCTACCTCAACACTTTCCTGCATTATCCTCATATCCCTTGATTCTGCCTCCACCACCCTTTCAGGCCGTGCATTCCAGATCCGAACCACTCGCTGCGTAAAAACGTTTTTTCTTTCGTCGCCTTTAGTTCTTCTGCCAATCGCCTTAAATCTGTGTCCTCTGGTTCTCGACCCTTCCGCCAATGGGAACAGTTTCTCTCTCTCTCTACTCTGTCCAGACCCCTCATGATTTCGGACACCGCTATCAAATCTCCTCTCAATCTTTTCTGCGTCAAGGAGAACAACCCCAGCTTCTCCAGTCTATCCACGTAACTGAAGTCCCTCATTCCTGGAACCATTCTCGTAAATCTTTTCTGCATCTTCTCTAAGGCCTTCATGTTCTTCCTACAGTTCCAATTCCGGAACTGGACACAATGGGCCCAAGTTTCCACATGATTCGCGCCTGATTTTTAGGAGCAACTGGTGGAGAACGGACTATCTTACAAATCGCAATTCTCCACATTTTTTTTTCTGCAGTTCTAGTGAGGTAGAACAGTTCTACTTTAGAACAGAATTTTTTCTTCAAAAGGGGGCGTGTCCGGCCACTGACACCTGATTTCAAAGTTTCCACAGTGAAAACGTACTCCAAACTAAAGTAGAATGGAGCAAGTGAAGATTTTTGTGGAACTGAAAAAACCTGTTCTACACATTAAAAAATCAGGCGCAGGTTACAAATTAGGCGTCCAGAACGAGGTGGGGGGGTGGGGAAGTCATTAAATTCTACAATAAATCCTTATTTATACTTCTACAAATATTATACAAATAAATCCAACCTGAATAAACATTTATAAGCAAAGAAAAGATTAAATAAACCATCTTCCTACCTGTGTGAAAGTGCTTCAGCCATCGTTCGAAGGAAACCGCCGTTTGTTGCCGCGCAGGGGAGGGAGGGGAAGGAGACAGCGGCTTGTTGCCGCGCAGGGGAGGGAGGGGAAGGAGACAGCGGCTTGTTGCCGCGCAGGGGAGGGAGGGGAAGGAGACAGCGGCTTGTTGCCGCGCGGGGGAGGGAGGGGAAGGAGACAGCGGCTTGTTGCCGCGCAGGGGAGGGAGGGGAAGGAGACAGCGGCTTGTTGCCGCGCAGGGGAGGGAGGGGAAGGAGACAGCGGCTTGTTGCCGCGCAGGGGAGGGAGGGGAAGGAGACAGCGGCTTGTTGCCACGGAGGGAGGGGAGGGGAAGGAGACAGTGAGAAGAGAAGCCTCAGTGCTGATGGCAATGTGGTTTTATTTAAAAATGTTCAAAAATTAAACAGCTACAAAGAACTACAAAAATGGCCGAGTGCCAATGTTTTATTTTCACACTGAGCATGCGCGAACGCTCCAACGCGCACGCACAGCATTGCCGGCAGGAAAAAAACTAATTTAAATAGTACCCGCCCCCTCCCACTTACAAAATCGGCGTGAGTGTAGGCTCCGCCCCCCTGGGCGCCGCGCCAAACAGACAAGGAGCTGCAAAGCGCTCGAGAATAGTGCGGTTTTTTTCTGGTGCCGTTTTAGGCACGAACAACGGGCGCCCAGCTCGGAAGGGCGTCCGTTTTTTATCCTGTGGAAACTTGGGCCCAATACTCCAGTTGGGGCCGGATCAGTGTTTTATACTGGTTCATCATAATTTCCCCACTTAAGTACTCTAAAGCTCTACTTATGAAGCCCAGGATCCCGTAAGCCTTTTACCCACTTCCCTAACCTGCCCTGCCACCTTCAACGATTTATGCTCGCATACCTCCAGGTCTCGCTGTTCGTGCACCCCCTTTAGGATTGTACCATTTAGTTTATATGTCCACTCCTAATTTGTTTTACCAAAATGCAGCAATTCACATTATTCTGCGTTAAATTTCATCTCCACGTCTTCCCATTTCACCAGCCTGTCTATATCTTCCTGAAGTCTATCACTCTCCTGCTCACTGTTCACTATACTTCCAAGTTTTCAGAAGTGATCTCATTGACACATAAGATTCTGAGGGGGATTAACAGGGTAGATGCTGAGAGATTGTTTCTTCTGGCTGGAGAGTCTTAGAATTAGTGGTCACAGCCTCAGGATAAGGGGGCGGCCATTTAAGACAGAGATGAGGTGGAATTTCTTCACTCAGAGGGTTGTGAATCTTGGGAATTCTCTGTCCCAAAGGGCTGTGGATGCTGAGTTGTTGAGAATATTCAAGGTTGAGATGGATAGATTTTGGACTCTAGGGGAATCAAGGGATATGGAGATTGGGCGGGAAAGTGGAGTTGAGGTTGAAGGTCAGCCATGATCTTATTGAATGGGAGAGCGGGTTCGAGGGGCTGTATGGCCTACTCCTGCTCCTAATTCTTATATTCTTGTGTACTGAGTTAGTACTCACAGCCCGGGTGGAAGTTAGAGCTTTACAGTTGCCCCGACATTAGTCAGGAGATGGAAAGGGGGAAAATCAACCAGGACTTTTGTTTTAATTCATCCTTGAGATATAGGCGGCGATTGCAAAGCCAGCATTTATTGCCCATCCATAGTCGCTCTTGAGAAGGTGGTGGTGAGCCGCCTTCTTGAACCGCTGCAGTCCGTGTGGTGTCTAGTAAATCCTCCTGGAAAGAGTGTGTGTGGGCATCAGGTGAAGATGGCATCAGACCCAACTGTGATGCCCCCCACAGTCACTGTCTTGGCTGATGTGCCAGGAATGCCCACTTGGGGGCAGATCAGTGCCATAGAACTCGACTCCAGCAACAGGAAGGGAAATAAATAAGGGAAAATATTGGGGTAAATGAATTAGGTTTATGTAATTAGCTAAATGTTGCCTGGACTGAAGAATTTTAGCTATGAGGAAAGAATGTATAGACTGGGTTTGTTTTCTTTGGAACAGAGGAGGCTGAGGGGAGACCTTATTGAGGTGTATACAATTATGAAGGGCCTGGATAGAGTTGATAGGAGGGACCTATTTTCCTTAGCAGAGGGGTCAACAACCAGGGGCATAGATTTAAAGTAGTTGGTAAAAAGATTAGAGGGGAGATGAGGAAACATTTCTTCCCCCAGAGGGTGGTGGGAGTCTGGAACTCACTGCCTGAGCAGGTAGTAGAGGCAGAAACCCTCACCACATTTAAAAAGTACTTGGATATGCACTCGAAGAGCCGTAACCTACAGGGCTACGGACCGAGAGCTGGAAAGTGGGATTAGGCTGGATAGCTCTTTGTCGGCCGGTATGGACACGATGGGCCGAATGGCTTCCTTCCGTGCTGTAAATTTCTATGATTCTATGATACTGAGGTACACCTAGGGTTATATATCTGCCCCTAGGTCCACCCATCACCTTTAGCAATGCTGCATTAACTCAGGATCTTTAAATGAAATGATGGTTCGATATTCTTTTGGTCTTACCTGTGAGCCCTGTTTCATGGGGTTACCGAGGTCACAGATGACAATCTCAGAGCCGTTCTGCACCTTTGGGGTACAGCTCAACTTGGTGAGGTTCTTAAAGAAGAAAACACACACATCACAAATTAAAGCAACATATTCTGACGGTAACCAGGAGCCTGTAAAATAAGCTGGCACACTGCAAAATAAACCAACAACACAGATAAAAAAGACCCTAAATTGGCTTATATAGGATAGCGATTGTACAAACAACAACAACAACGTATTTATATAGCGCCTTTAACATAATAAAATGTTCCGAGGCGTATCACAGGAGCGTTATAAGACAAAAAAATTTGACACCGAGCCACATAAGGAGAAATTAGGGCAGATGACCAAAAGCTTGGTCAAAGAAATAGGTTTTAAGGAGCCAAACAGTAAGCAATGCTGCTCTTTATTCATTCTGGGATGTGATTTCTGGTTGCACTTCAGTCCTACACTCCTGATCTTTGGGCACCCTGTGCAGAGGGGAGCAAGCAGCTCGGAGGGCCTCCTCATAGGACTGCTCCTGGGAATGGCCAAGGGGGCCATCAACCGGTCCAGGCAGCGGGTGGTCGAAGAGGTTGTTCAGCCCGACTGCCTGCCTCTCTTCCGCGACTACATTCGTGCCTGGGTGGTTCCTGGAGATGGAGCACGCGGTGTCCACTGGTACGCTTGCGGCCTTCCGCGAGAGGTGGGCACCGGAGGGATTGGAGTCCCCGGAAACCAAATTTTGATTTGATTTGTTAGGTTTTCTGAAACGTTTTTAGTTAGTTTGTAGGTACTAGTGGTCATGCCCCTTTACCAAGAGGGCTCTTGGTTGAATTATTTAAAAGAGTTCTGATTGAATCTACTTGCATTTATATAGCGACTTTAACATATTAAAATGTCCCACTGTGTTTCACAGGAGTGTTATCAGAGACAAAATTTGACACTGAAGGAGTTAATAGGACAGGCAACCAAAAGCAGGGTCAAAGAGGTAGGTTTTCAGGAGCGTCTTAAAGGAGGAGAGAGAGGTGGAGAGTAATGTTCCCTTTGAGTCGTGCAGCGCTCTGGTGTCCTGTACAGCCGGTGGGCCGGCCTTTAAATTGCAAAAAAAGCACCTGTTAAAGGAATCACGTTGCCCCAAATCTTTTTTACAGGGAACATTGATAGAAAGGTTTAGCGAGGGGATTTCAGAACCTTGGGCAAATCACAAGAGAACAGATAGGGTCTGCATTAATGAACAAAGTGTCTTAAACATGTATTTTAAAAAGAGCAGGAAGAAAGCAATTAGCCTCTACTTCATTTCAGGATATGTTAATTAACAGCTCTCGGACTTTGTGACCTTGTGACCTTGTGAGTGAGGATATGTCATGTGTTAGGTGACCATCCTTATAAACTAATACAATCTCCAGTGTACTGAGAGCAATGTCACGGGAGGTGTGCCAGCGAACTGTGAATTAGCGGCATTTGACAACCAGCCCATAACATCAACCCCGCAAGCGTATAATGTAGTTAAAGTCACTAAAAGGTTAGTGGATTGAGCCGTGTACGATATTTCCGTGGAACAACGGCACCGGTCATTACCTGACTGTCTCGCACGACATTTATGAAGTCTACTTGCGGAGGGATGGGGATGTGAAGTTCCGTTTCATAGGCTCCCTCTCCGTCATTGACGGCCTTGATAATCACGGTGAGTGGGTTTAAGTGACCAGCGACCAAATGGTCCTCATCGCTGTGGAATTAGTGAGAAGAAAACACGGTCACAAGTGGCATTCTAACTCCCTCATCCGTGAGAAACATAGAGGTCCCGAGTGAGGTGAGACTTCTCCAGCAGGTATCTTTATTTCCTCCTTTCTTCTCTCTGCCCCTCCCGAGGATGTTTCTGGGACTGATGCCGTTGTCACGCGTGGACCTGGTCAGTGATCGTCAGCAAACTATTCAACTGTGGGAGCATCACGGTGAAGCTCAATCCTGTCCACACATGCCTACTTTCCAGCAGGAGTCACTGGATAGCGGGTCAGAAGCAGGGTGGGGGGCGGGGCATGAGGGCCTGGGGGGGTGAGGTGTGGGGCAGGGAGTGGGGGGGCAGAGCAGGGGGTGAGGGGTGGGGAAGGGGGTGGGGGACATGGGGGTGGGGCATGGGTTTTGGGGAGTGGGGGGGCATGGGGGAGAGTAGGGGGTGCGTGGGAGTGGGGGCTGGGGAGAGGGGCAGGGGTGGGGGCGAGGCAGGGGGCGGATGGGGGATGGGGAGGGGGTGGGTGCGGGGGATGGGGAAGGGTTGGGGCAGGGAGTGGGGGGGCATGGGGAATGGGGCATGGGGGATGTGGGAGGGGGCGGGGGATGGAGAAGGGTTGGGGCAGGGGGCGGGGGGCAGGGGCATGGGGGATGGGGTGGGTGGGCATGGGGGATGTGGGAGGGGGTTGGGGTGGGGCAGGGGGGTCTTGGGAGCAGTAGGACGGGCAGGGGAGTGGGGGCTGGGGGGAGGGGCAAGGGGTGGGGGGGAAGGGCTGGGGAAGGGGGAGCGTGGGGGATGGGGGGCGGGGGTGGCGCAGTGGGTGGGGGGGACTGGTGGATTTCTCGCTCCTGAGCCCGGGGTGTTGATGGCAGCCGTTGAGAGTGTCTCCAGTGCCACCATGACTGTGGCCAGGCCAGAGGGACGGTGCCTGGGGATCTCCTCGCTCTGGATGGTGCAGTGCCGCACCACATGGTGCAGTTAGCGACTGCCCATCTTTGATGTCTTTTGCGTTGACGGTGAAGTGACTGCTCAGTGGAGACGTGATGTTTCCAACCAGCAGGGAAGGGAAAATAGATCCAGTCATCCAGATCCCTCCTGGTGTCGGAATCCAGGAGAGCACTGGCAGAGGCTTAAGGTCAGGTCATGGGGCTGTATGTCTGCTGCACCATAATATATGGCACTGCAATACATGGGTGGGAGTAAATATAACGTAAAGGAGCACTGCTTCCCGAAACATTTGTTTGGGAATTAAAAAACAAAATTTAGCTCAGATAAAAAACCCTGATTATACAAATTAGGTTTACACTCCCTAGAATTTGGAAAGATAAGGAGTGATCTGATCGAAGGTTTCAAGATATTAAGGGGAACAGGTAGGGTAGACAGAGAGACACTATTCCCGCTGGTTGGGGAGTCTAGGACTAGGGGGATATTTCCTAAAAATTAGAGCCAGACCTTTCAGGAGTGAAATTAGGAAACACTTCTACACACAAAGAGCGGTAGAAGTTTGGAACTCTCTTCCGCAAACGGCAATTGATGCTAGATCAATCATTAAATCGGAGATTGATAGCTTTCTGTTAACCAAAGGTATTTAGGGAAATGGGCCAAAGACGGGTATATGGAGTTAGATCACAGATCAGCCATGATCTCATTAAATGGTGGAACAGGCTCGAAGGGCTGAATGGCCTCCTTCTGTTCCTACGTTCCTAAAACCAGAAGAGATATTTTCATCATAGTGATATCAACAAGTATATGAGGGAGAAGGGAATAGAGGGTTATACTGATAGATTTAGATGAGGAAAGACGGGAGGAGGCTCGAGTGGACCTGTTTCTGTGCTGTATACCCTATGTAATACTATGTAAAACAATAACAACTTGCATTTATTTAGCGCCTTTAACATAGTAAAACATCCCAAGGTGCTTCACAAGAGCGATTATCAAATAAAATTTCACACCAAGCCACTTAAGGAGACATTAGGGCAGGTAACCAAAAGCTTAGTCAAAAACGAAGGTTTTAAGGAGCGTCTTAAAGGAGGAGAGAAGCGGAGAGGTTTAGGGAGGGAATTCCAGAGCTTAGGGCCTTGACCACCGATGGTGGAGCGATTATAATCATCACAACCTGATGAGTTGTTTCTACATGATTTGCATTAAAGGCACGGAGGTTTGTAATTAAGCAGATAACATGTTGCCGGACACTTTTTCAAGAAGATTATGCCCTTTTAAAAAATTGAGATTATATGAGGCCACAAAAAAAAGGGATGTACTTGGCTTACTCCATAATTAAAATCTCCCCATTTGATCCTTACCCTCACACTGCGAGGCTCATAACACATTCATAAAAGTTTGATCAAAGGGCCTTTTAGAAGCGATATATTTCTTGTCAGTAATTATTTATTCCTTTTAGCAGGGGACTGTTTGTGGATATTCTCAGGAGGGCAGCCGTTTCATTTGGAGTGCAGTGTGAAACGAGAACCAAACCAAGAAACAGACTTACGCCGTTGCGGACAGGCTGAGATCCGGGATGCAGACACTGTCAGTTCCGCAGTTCAGAAGAATACGAGCCTGTGGCAGAGAGACAGAGATATAAGGTCACTCTTCATTTCTTTTTTTGATACTTCTCTCTTTCTGACTGTAATATAGAGCGCCACCTAGTGGTCTACAGCGCCATCTCATGGTCTGCGGCACCACCTAGGGGGTCTATGGCGCCACCTAGTGGTCTACTGCGCCACCTAGTGGTCTAAGGCTCCATCTAGTGGTCTAAGGCTCCATCTAGTAGTCTATGACGCCACCTAGTAGTCTACGACGCCACCTCATGGTCTGCGGCACCACCTAGGGGGTCTATGGCGCCACCTAGTGGTCTACAGTGTCACTTAGTGGTCCACCGCTCCACCTAGTGGTCTAAGGCTCCATCTAGTGGTCTACGGTTCCACCTAGTAGTCTACGGCACCACCCAGTGGTCCACAGCGCCACTTAGTGGACTACTGTGGCAATGCAGCCACTGATATTTACAGTAAAAGCAGGTTCCAGATTGAGTGTGTGTGCTTCAGTGATGCCGTAAACAAGATATTAAACTGACTCCTACCAGAGTCTGTTCTTTCAGCTCGGCTCAGCTGGTGGCCCCTCTTACTTCTGAGGCCCACTCCAGGACTTTGTGTCAGCTGTGGCTCAGTGGGCAATACCTCGCCTCTGAGTCAGAAGGCTGTGGGTTCGCGTCCCACTCTCGGGACTTGAACACAAAAAAATAATCTAAGCCGACACGCCCAGTACAGTGCTGAAGGAGCGTTGCACTGTTGGAGGTGCCGTCTTTCAGATGAGACATTAAACCGAGGCCCTGTCTGCCCTCTCAGGTGGATGTAAAAGATCCCATGGCACTATTTCGAAGAAGAGCAGGGGAGTTCTCCCCTGTGTCCTGGACAATATTTATCCCTCAACACAATAAAGAAAACAGATTATCTGGTCATTATCACATCGCTGTTTGCGCACAAGTCTCTCTCTCCCTCCCAGCCTCTCTCTCCCCCCACCCCCCACCAGCCTCTCTCTCTCTCTTTCCCCCCCCCCCCGCCCCAGTATATCTTTCCCCCTCGGCCCTCCATTACTTCTCTGCTCGCCGCTGCTCTTGGCCCCCCTGAGAGGGGTCGGAGCAGGCGAAGAGAGTCGGAACCCCTGGTCCTGCTTCTCGGCACCACATGGAGAGAGAGAGATTGGTGGAGAGAGAGAGAGAGGCTGGGGTGGGGAGAGAGACTGGTAGGGAGAGAGAAGACTAGGGGAGAGAGAGAGAGACTGGGGGAGTGAGAGAAGACTGGTGGAGAGAGAGACTAGGTGAGAGAGAGAGAGAGACTAGGTGAGAGAGAGAGAGAGAGACTGTGTGAGAGAGAAAGACTGGAGGAGAGAGAGAGACTGGGGGAGAGAGAGAGAGAGACTGGGGGGAGAGAGATACTGGGGTGGGGAAGAGAGAGAGAGGCTGGGAGAGAAAGACTGGGGGAGAGAGAGAGAGAGTGAGACTTGGGGAGAGAGAGAGACTGTGGGAGAGAGAGAGAGGCTGGGGAGAGAGAGAGACAGGCTGGGGGGAGAGACACGGGTAGGGGGGAGAGAATCGGAGGGGAGAGAGGGAACTCAGGAAAGATGGATCACGTTCTTCCTACCCCCTACGAGACACATTGTTGGAGTGGATGAAATCCAGAAGTCATGACACTGTCACTAATCACTTCATATCCAATAAACCTGTTAACAATTGCACACAATACCCCATCCATGGTGGGGGGTGGTAAGGCACCACGGCTGGGGGAGGATGTACCTGGACTGGGGTAAGGCACTTTGGCTGGCCCTTGCTCTCTTCTGGAGAGCTGTGTCCTCTGTCGCTTCAGGAAGTCAAAGTGGATCGAGTTACAATTTGCAAAGTCAGTGAGACCTTGGGATGGGCGGATCCAGTTACACATTCCTGTGAGACTTCAGGGTGTGGCTTAACCTCCAAGGGCACCAATCATAGACAAAGGGTGGAGCATGGCAGCCATTTCTGCAGTACCAATAAGCGCGCCCTTTCTTTTTCCGAGGGAAGCCTCTCGAGGCCGGCTGTTTAGCTGGGGATTTGCAGTTGCTCAGCCGGTC
Source organism: Pristiophorus japonicus (assembly GCF_044704955.1). Classification (NCBI taxonomy): domain Eukaryota; kingdom Metazoa; phylum Chordata; class Chondrichthyes; family Pristiophoridae; genus Pristiophorus; species Pristiophorus japonicus. The sequence continues at coordinate 27,293,944 of NC_091997.1, read as the reverse complement.
TAGCGCCCTGAGAGGGGTGTGGAACGCCTCCCTTAGCGCTCCGCTCCGCTTACGGCTGCAGACGCAAAACATTTCCTGCCGCAAAAGTTACCGCCCCGCCTACCCTTAGCGCCTCAAAATGGGCAGTACCGAATTTCCAGCCCTTTTATTCCAAAGGGAATGTTTTGGGTTAGCACGTTTCCCTGAAGGGACCAAATGCATTCTTTCGGCGGGTTCTGCAACAACCAGGTTCCAATGCCTCACCTTTTCTGTTGTCAGGACCCGACTGTAAGGACTCAACACTGGTGTCAGGCTGCCAGCGTCCAGCAGCTCCTCAGATAGACTGCAGTTCAGGGTCATAACAATCAGGCTCAGCTTGTCTTTGAACTCTGATTCATCCTGTGTGAGACAATGACGGGAAGTTTGTTGGGTCTGGCTCAGGAATTCATGGAGTTAGGACAGTACAGCCCGCCCCTTCCCACTTCCCCGGCCCCAGTCTACCGCAGATAACCGCAATTACTGGCGGCTCAGTGGGAATAATACCGGAACTGATGGATTCACGCTAATATTTTGAGGTGATCACGGGTCAGTGCAGCATGTTTCAGCATCAACACACTGCTCTTACACAGGCAAAACACTGCGGATGCTGGAATCCTGAAATATAAACAGGAAATGCTGGAAATACAGCAAGCAGGTCAGGCAGCATCTGTGGAGAGAGCGTTATCGTTTCAGGTCGATGACCTTCAATCGTCCACTCCTCAAACATACCCCAGCACCCCATCCCCTCCCTATGGCACCTTCCCATGCAAGTGCAGGAGATGCAACACCTGTCCAACTACTTCCTCCCTTCCCACTATCCAAGGCCCCAAACATTCCTTCCAGGTGAAACAGCGATTTACTTCTGCATTTTGCAATTGAGTACAATATATTCCCTGCTCACGATGTGGTCTCCTCTACATTGGGAAGACCAAACACAGATTGGGTGACCGCTTTGCAGAACACCTCCATTCAGTCCATAAGCATGACCCCGAGCTTCCGGTCACCTGTCACTTTAATTTTCCACTCTATTTCCACTCTCACCTCTCCATCCTCAGCCTCCTACACTGTTCCAATGAAACTCAACATAAGCTCGAGGAACAGCACCTCATCTTTCGATTCGGCACTTTCCAGCCTTCTGGACTGAACATCGAGTTCAACAATTTCAGACCATAATCTCTGCCCCTATTTTTTCCCATGGCAACTGTTGATGATTCTATCATTCCCATTTACACCCTATCTAGACTCATCTGTTGACCCCAGCTATTTACAATATACATTAATGATTTGGACAAAAGAATTGAATGTAATATCTCCAAGTTTGCAGATGACACTAAGCTGGGTGGCAGTGTGAGCTGTGAGGAGGATACTAAGAGGCTGCAGGGTGACTGGACAGGTTAGGTGAGTGGGCAAATGCATGGCAGATGCAGTATAATGTAGATAAATGTGAGGTTATCCACTTTGGGGGCAAAAACAGGGAGGCAGAATATTATCTGAATAATGACAGATTAATAAAAGGGGAGATGCAACAAGACCTGGGTGTCATGGTACATCAGTCATTGAAAGTAGGCATGCAGGTACAGCAGGCGGTAAAGAAAGCAAATGGCATGTTGGCCTTCATAGCGAGAGGATTTGAGTATAGGAGCAGGGAGGTCTTGCTGCAGTTGTACAGGGCCTTGGTGAGGCCACACCTTGAGTATTGTGTGCAGTTTTGGTCTCCTAATCTGAGGAAGGACATTCTTGCTATTGAGGGAGTACAGCGAAGGTTCACCAGACTGATTCCCGGGATGGCAGGACTGACATATGAAGAAAGACTGGATCGACTAGGCTTATATTCACTGGAATTTAGACGAATGAGAGGGGATCTCATAGAAACCATATAAAATTCTGACGGGATTGGACAAGTTAGATGCAGGAAGAATGTTCCCGATGTTGGGGAAGTCCAGAACCAGGGGTCACAGTCTAAAGATAAGGCATCTAAGACCGAGATGAGGAGAAACTTCTTCACCCAGAGAGTGGTGAACCTGTGGAATTCTCTACCACAGAAAGTTGTTGAGTCCAGTTCGTTGGATATATTCAAAAGGGAGTTAGATGTGGCTCTTATGGCTAAAGGGATCAGGGGGTATAGAGAGAAGGCAGGAGTGGGGTACTAAAGTTGCATGATCAGCCATGGTCATATTGAATAGTGGGGTAGGCTCGAAGGGCCGAATGGCCTACTCCTGCACCTATTTTCTATGTTTCTATGTTTCTTTACTTGTCCCATTACCATCTCTTTTGCTTTGTACTATCAGCCCTTTTGTCATTTAATCTCTCCGGTCTTCCACCCTATCACAGACCTTCCCTTTTGTTCTTTCTGTCCCTCCCTCTGCCCCTACACTTGCTTAAAGCCTGTTACACCTCTAGCCTTTTCCAGGACTGACGAAGGGTCATCGACCTGAAACGTTAACTCTGTTTCTCTGTCCAAAGATGCTGCCTGACCCGCTGAGTATTTCCAGCATTTTCTGATTATTCTCCTGGCTTGCTCGCAGCTGTGCCCAAGAGATTGATCTTTCCTTCCTGGAGGTTCCCGGACCATGTTCCCATTAAGCTGTGTGGCCGTGCGGCGCTCTGGAGGTCCCGCGCAGCGGATTTTAAATGGAAAACCCACCACATTCGCGGAAATTTGAATGGCCGTTAAAGGGACCGCACCCTCCCCAAAAAATTAGCCTGAACTTTGATTGGCAGCCCCACAATACACAGCACCGTAAGGGCTCTGGTTCAGAATTTGTGTGTGTGTGTGCTGGGGAAAGGGGTCAAAGATCTGTGGGTCAGGAAAAAAAAACCTTTAATATGCAGTTCCACTGAGTTCCTGATAGTGGCGCTGCTGTCCAAGTTACGCACTGCTCTCAGCAGCCCCACCTGCAGATGCTTTGTGGTTCTGCAGCCCTACTATAAATCCTGGCAGTTCTGGGTTAATATATCTTGACCCCATTTATTTTTGATGCCTGCACTCTTAAAAGTATTTTTTGTTAAAAGTAAAAGTTGTGTGATTTATGGGTGTCTCAATTTTGGAATTTTGATTAAAATCAGCAAACTGACCTTAATGTCTCGATTTAGATAGAATAATGCAATCATACAACAACAACAACGTATTTATATAGCGCAGCATTGAGGGGGAGAGGGGGAGGATCGGGGCAGGAGGGGGAGTCCGGGAAGGCGATCGGAAGCTTCATTGTGGGGGGGATCGGAGTCCTCGGGGTGGGGAGTGGGGGGCTTGAAGGTGGGTTGGGGTCGGCATTCAGTTTATTAACACTTTTACCTCCCACTTGACCCCAACCTGCCCATTTTATGGGGTTAAAATTCGCCCCATGTCCATCTTATTGAACTGCCTCCCCTCTCCAACAATCCTACAGATTACTCTCTCGTGTTCATTTGCAGTCTCCTAACTAGCAGGAACACAGAGATTATCCCTGTTAATTCAGCCAATCCTCTTTGGGATCCAAGTTCAAAAGAGGCTCTAACATGAACTATATTGGCGCAGGTTCAATCCCGTTCCTAGCAAAGTGAAGGCCACAGCAGAAAATTACCCACAGGTTAACACAAGTTGGCAATCTCACTCAGAGTGGTCACAGGATTGAAGCAGACACAGGAAGTAGAAAGCTCCACCAGGGGGCGATCTCTAAAAATGTTTTACTCGTTCATGGGATGTGTCAAGGCCGGCATTTATTGCCCATCCCTAACTGCCCTTGAGAAGGTGGTGGTGAGCCGCCTTCTCGAACAGCTACAGTCCGTGTGGTGAAGGTGTTCCCACAGTGCTGTTAGGGAGGGAGTTCCGAGATTTTGACCCAGCGACGATGAAGGAACAGCGATATATTTCCAAGTCAGGATGGTGTGTGACTTGGAGGGGAACGTGGAGGTGGTGGTGTTCCCATGCGCCTGCTGCGCTTGTCCTTCTAGGTGGTAGAGGTCGTGGGTTTGGGAGGTGCTGCCGAAGAAGCCTTGGCGAGTGCATCTTGTAGATGGTACACACTGCAGCCAGGGGGCGCCGGTGGTGGAGGGGATTCTCCAATGGTTGGGGGAATAAAGCACCTTGTTGAAGTAGGAAGAGAAGGTGCTTTACTCTGTATTTGCCTCACTCTACTCTTGGTCTGGGATTGCTTTATGCTGACACTAGGGGTGTCAATGCTGGAAAAGGTACTCTAATCCCCGGCACCGCCACAAGCTTGGGAACAATGACCCGAGTATTATTTTTACGTTAAGTGGAAGCAGGTACCCTGAGGTAGGCAGTGAAATTGTTGCAGGCTGTTTCTCCATTTCTCGTTGGCGGAAACCGAAAGCTTTCCTGGGCTTGGTGCGAATGCAGGAAGAGGGTCCGTCGCTGGGACCGCTGCTTGTTTTTGTCCAGCTTGACGTGAGCATTCAGAGCTTGAAACACAGGAAACAATAAAGAGTTAATAGCCAAACATTAATAGAACGAGCGCAGACTGGAGCCAACATACACAGACTAAAGGCCGACAGTGCACACTGGATCGAGTTGCTATACGTTAATAGACCAGGCCGGAGAAATTCGGGGGTGCCCTGTATTAAAAGTTGGAAAAATTTGCGGCAGGCGCTTATGTTTTTTAACTTTTCAGAAATTTGGGGTTTGTGCTCCAGGGAGGAAGTGCTGCACTAAATCGGGCTTGCCACTTCCTTCCTGGAGCGCCAGAGGCAGCGGGCAGGGCGGGAGCTGTGCAGTGCGGCCCAATGGGCTGTGGAGTGCAGCCATGTTGGGAGACTCCTTCCCTCCCTGAGAGGGAAAGGCCATCGCTGCAGGCTCTGCATTGGAGACACTTACCTGGTCCCCGCCGGCAGCCGTGATCCGGCCCGATCAGCCCCACGCACCGCGGCAGAGTGCCGGGCTGATCGGTCGCGGGCGAAGACCATCGGGGGGAAAAAAAAACCAGAAAGAGGATTTCAGCATTTCTTTTTACTTACCGCGGCCACCGTGCCTTTAATCATCGCCCCCGAAGCGCCCGCCCCCCCCCCCCCCCCCCCGATGGACGCCTCCTGCAGCTGCCGGTGTTTTCGCCCGGCGACACTGCAGGGGGCGGAACCGAAGTTCGGGTACGGGGCGCTACTGGGGGCAATGCGCACGGCGATGACGTCACGATCTTCCGGGCGAGGGAGATCGGGCGCAACACCCAACCGCCGCCGCAAACCTCCCGCCAAATTTAGCAGGAGTCGATTGTACCGCCTCGCCCGGGCAGTAAGTGGTTAGTGCCTCGTTATCGCTCCCCGGAGGCGATTACGGGAGGCACAAAAGAGGGCAATTTCTTGGGCCAAGTGTACACAAGAGCCAATAGTGTTATAGAATGTGTGTGTGTTGGAACTGACTGCTATACATAAACAGAGCGACATTGTACACTGGAGCTCATTGCTGTACAGTTTCCTCTTGCCATTGCCAAGACACCGAGTGTCAGCAACAATTCAATTGCCGCTCTAAATATGAGCGTCTAGAATTCCATTAAATCCATCGGTCCGCAATTAGCGCTAACTCAGCATTTGACTTTCTCGAACAGGCGCCGCTCCAGGTGACAATAGAGGTTTGCACAGACAGAAAAAAGTGCTGCGGGGGTTCGCTGCAATGGTACAGACAGGTCAGGCACGGGAAGGACAAAGAGATTTTCTTCTGTTCTCACCCGGTGTGCATGCACATAACTTTCCAGCAGGGAGCACTAGCTGTCACGCCCTCATTCCCGGCATGGGCGACATCCGCAAATGAAGCAGACCAGAGGGGAGACGGGAGGCAGGGAGGAAACAATAGACTAGAAATAGACAAATCCCGTACGGGCAAAGCGTGGCGAGACCGGCGGAACCCAACTCTTGAGCTTACCGACATGTTGCGGAATACCATGTGCCTCTACTTTTACACAGACCTGCACTTCAAAACTGTAAAACAATGTAAAATACATTTAAAACAATGAAAAACATATTAATAATGGGGCAAAAATTACGCCTCCGACCCAAATTTTTTTTATGAAAGCAACTGGTGGTCCCGGAGGAATGTATACTTGGGGTCCGAAGTCTCCAATCGCAGCCCAGCGCATGGGCCAACATGTTCCAGGAACGTAAGCGTAACCTGGGATCACGTGGGCCTGGACCACCAATGAACACGGAGTATTCTCATTGATAATAATGGCCGCTTCGTTTGTACGCACTCCCATTACTATCAATGAGAAAACCTCGAAACACAACACAATAAATAAAAAGCACACTTCACATTTAAAATTAATTGAAATTAAATGCTTTAGACAAACATTTACTTTTTTGATTTAAAAAAAGTGTTTTAACAGGGGTAAAAATAAATTTACCTTAATGGACAAGGCTTTTAATATAAAAAATTTGTGATAAAATTTAATTTTTCTATCTTTTAAAACTCTTACGCTGGTACAATTAGCCAATACGCCTTCATAGCGAGGGGATTTGAATACAGGGGCAGGGAGGTGTTGCTACAGTTGTACAGGGCCTTGGTGAGGCCACACCTGGAGTATTGTGTACAGTTTTGGTCTCCTAACTTGAGGAAGGACATTCTTGCTATTGAGGGAGTGCAGCGATGGTTCACCAGACTGATTCCCGGGATGGCGGGACTGACCTATCAAGAAAGATTGGATCAACTGGGCTTGTATTCACTGGAGTTCAGAAGAATGAGAGGGGACCTCATAGAAACGTTTAAAATTCTGATGGGTTTAGACAGGTTAGATGCAGAAAGAATGTTCCCAATGTTGGGGAAGTCCAGAACCAGGGGTCACAGTCTGAGGATAAGGGGTAAGCCATTTAGGACCGAGATAAGGAGAAACTTCTTCACCCAGAGAGTGGTGAACCTGTGGAATTCTCTACCACAGAAAGTAGTTGAGGCCAATTCACTAAATATATTCAAAAGAGAGTTAGATGAAGTCCTTACTACTCGGGGGATCAAGGGTTATGGCGAGAAAGCAGGAAGGGGGTACTGAAGTTTCATGTTCAGCCATGAACTCATTGAATGGCGGTGCAGGCTAGAAGGGCTGAATGGCCTGCTCCTGCACCTATTTTCTATGTTTCTATGTTTCTATGTTTTACCAGGCCTAAGAGTTTGAAGGACCTTCGTTGGGCAGGAGTTGGGCAAATAGCCCCAAATCTCTGCCCGCGAATGTCCTTCTCCTGGGGATGCATGTGATCTGTCAAAAGACATTGTGACAGGTTGCAATTGCTGGTTCTCGGCACATGCACATGATACTCACCCGGAGAGGCCGCAATTTACGGCCCAACATGAACTGGAGATGTTCATATGGACAATAAATACATTATCCTGTTTCCTGTCTTTGAATTATAGAACGTTACAGTAAAGTTCACCGATTCACTTCTCCACCAGCTCACACATTCTCATCCTACTTTCCTGCTCACTCCACTTTTAATATTCCTCTCTTTCAAGCAAGCATTTCCTTTTTTAAAGAACGAATTGGCTCTGATTCAACAATCACCCTGTAGTAGAGAATTCAGCATTCTAACCACCCTCTGCGTGAACCATCTTTTCCTAATCTCTTTAATTATTTTTACAATGATCTTAAATTTGTGTCCCATCATCTTACCAACCAGTGGACTCAAACAACCGCTCGTCACTCCATCATGATCATTCATCATCTTGCAGACTTTTATCAAACCATTTCTCAGTTCCAGTGAAAAAAATCCCTAACTTATCATGTCTCTCTTCATAACTGCAATCCCTTCATGCTTGGTACCATCCCAGTGAATCTTGCTTCCTCTGTTTTTATATCTTCCTATATTGGGATATTCAGAGTGTACACCTTACCCCAACAGCAGTCTAACTAAGGTCCTGTGCAAGTTCTACAATATTTCCTTGCTTCTGTATTCTATGGCTTTATATACAAATTCGGTTCGCCTCTTTAAGACCCGATCTACTGACACTGTAAGGACCTAGGGGTGTCCCTTTTCGGCATGGAAGCAAGTCATCCTCGTTTCAAGGGACTGCCTATGATGATGATATATCTTCACACCAATGTCCCTCTGCTCCTCTACTCCATTTGAAATCTCACCATTTAAAGTCTTCTATTCTCTTTTCTGAATTCCAAAATGTACGACTTCCTTTACCTCTCCGCATTGAACTGCATTTGCCACCTACCTGCCCACCCTGCCAGCCTATCCATGTCATCCTGTTGTCTTCCACAGTTCTCATCTTATGATCGATTTATCGCTCTGCAGTAATGGCAACTGACGGGCGAGAGCAACCCAGTTGTTCCAAATAGCTCGACATTAGCGTTGAATGTGCCCCAAAGCACATTTATAGCACTGTGACCAGTATTGTGTACACCCGCAGCCATTGCTGCCCCAGCCCTGGAATTAATGACCGGTTCATCTGACGATAATGGTTGAAGGAGGAACATTGGCTGGCACATTGAGAGAACTTCCTGCTCTTCCAATAGTGCAATGGGATCTTTAATGTTCCTCTGAACCTCTCAAACGGGCGAATGGTATCTCCATTTAATGTCTTGAACATATTCAGGCCTGTCCATCAGCCTGTTATTCTGAATGAAGATTATTGGGGCTCTTCATTAATTTATGTTGGTTCCTAAGGTCCTATTCTACCTGATTGGTGCCCATGGAGGAATAACCGCCTGACTCTGTTACCTGATCTGGGAGCTGCTTTAAAGCTGTTAATCTGCACAAAGTTGAAGGTTGCTCCATTCTCAGTACTGTCACTTATCACACAAAAATTCACTGGAAATTTCTTACCATGTCACAGGGGACTGAGACTGAGGCAAGTTACACGCCTTTAGTTCTGGATTCAGAATGTCTGGCACCAGCATGAGTTGGGCTTCTGCCGTTATAACAGGCCTGGCTCTGTTTAGAGAAAAGAGAGAACTCGTCGGCATCTTATGCGGTCAGTATAGTGGTTTTGTACCGTTCTCCGCTCCATTAACATGAAGTTCGGGACCTGGAACGTCAGGACCCTCATGGACAACTCCAACAGCGACAGGCCAGAACGCCTCACCACCATAGTTGCCCGGGAACTTAGAAATCAAGCGCAGGCAGCGGAAAAAGCATGCGGCAAACCAGTCCCACCATCCCTTTCCCTCAACGACTATCAGCCCCACCTGTGACAGGGACTGAGGTTCTCATATTGGACTGTTCAGCCACCTAAGGACTCGTGTTTAGAGTGGAAGCAAGTCTTCCTTGATGCCGAGGGACTGCCTATGATGATGATTTGCATCTCAACGCATCTCCGTGGCTGTCAGGCAAAGTCCTGGGTTGGAGAGACATTTCAGTTCCACTTGTATGGAGAGACCTCAGACACTGCTGCCAGGGGGCTTCAGCATCCCCAGGGAGCAAGCCCTCACTGGTTGTCTGGCACACTTGCTATCTGCAAATGTGAGGTCTTGACCTTTATACTCCTGTGACTGACATCCACTGCCGAAACTCATGCATAAGCCATGGTCACTTGGGGAGGAGGTACCAAGGGACAGCCGCCTTCATAGAACAGTAATCCGGCAAGAGTCAGAAAATGAGGGACGGGGCAGATTGGCAAATTACATAAGGGCAAAAGAAATAGGAGCAGGAGTAGGCCATTTAGCTCCTCGAGCCTGCTCCACCATTCAATAAGATCGTGGTCGATCTGATCCACTTCCCTGCCTGCTTCCCATAACCCTTGATTCTCTTGTCGCTCAAAAATCTGTCTATCTCCACCTTAAATATATTCAATGACCCAGCCTCCACAGCTCTCTGGAGCAGAGAATTCCAAAGATTCACAACCCTCTGAGAGAAGAAATTCCTCTTCACCTCAGTATTAAATGGGCGGCCCCTTATTCTGAGACTATGCCCCCTAGTTCTAGTTTCCTCTATGAGTGGAAATATCCTCTCTGCATCCACCTTGTCGAGACCCCTCATTATCTTATATGTTTCGATAAGATCACCTCTCATTCTTCTGAACACAAATGAGTACAGGCCCAACCTACTCAACCTATCTTCATAAGTCAACCCCCTCATCTCTGGAATCAACCTAGTGAACCTTCTCTGAACTGCCCCCAATGCAAGTATATCCTTCCTTAAATATGGAGACCAAAACTGAACGCAATACTCTAGGTGTGGCCTCACCAATACCCTGTACAGTTGTAGCAGGACTTCTCTGCTTTTATACTCTATCCCCCTTGCAATAAAGGCCAACATTCCATTTGGCTTCCTGATCACTTGCTGTACCTGCACACTAACATTTTGTGTTTCATCCACAAGGACCCCCAGGTCCCTCTGTACTGCAGCACTTTGCAATTTTTCTCCCTTTAAATAATAATTTACTTTTCTATTTTTTCTGCCAAAGCGGATAACCTCACATTTTCCCACATTTTACTCCAGCTGCCAAATTTTTGCCCACTCACTTATCCTGTCTATATCTCTTTGCAGATTTTTTTATGCCCTCCTCACAATTTGCTTTCCCACCCATCTTTGTATCATCAGCAAACTTGGCTACATTACACTCGGTCCCTTCATCCAGGTCATTAATATAGACTGTAAATAGTTGAAGCCCCAGCACCGATCCCTGCAGCACCCCACTGGTTACTGTTTGCCAACCGGAAAATGACCCATTTACCCCAACTCTCTGTTTTCTGTTAGTTAGCCAATCCTCTATCCATGCTAATATATTACCCCCAACCCCGTGAACTTTTATCTTGTGCAGTAACCTTTTATGTGGCCCTTTATCGAATGTGTTCTGGAAATCCAAATATACCACATTCACTGGTTCCCCCTTATCCACCCTGCTCGTTACATCCTCAAATGGCTCCAGCAAATTTGTCAAACGTGATTTCCCTTTCATAAAACCATGCTGACTCTGCTTGGCTGAATTACGCTTTTCCAAATGTCCCGCTACTGCTTCCTTAATAATGGACTCCAGCATTTTCCCAACGACAGACGTTAGGCTAACTGGTCTATAGTGTCCTGCTTTCGGTTTGCCTCCTTTTTTAAATAGGCCTAGAAGTTCAGTTGCATAGCACCTGTTGTTTGGGCACTACGGATGCAGAATTGGGTGCAAAATAGTGTCGGAGCAGTGCGAGCGCATTTGTAGTGAGGGCATAGGGCAGCCATGAGGAGCGTGCGGTGCAAGTGGGCGGATCATGACATCAATCAATGTGCCACGCTGATTGGCGCCAATGATGCCATCGCTGGAGTTAACACTTAACCTCGCACAGCTCAACATGTTCAGCAGCAGCAAGGACCCGCCCCCCACCTACTCCCCCCGCCCCCAACCAGTGCTATTTAAAGGGATTAACAACAACCTTCCATTAACTTGCTTTTCTGATTGCTATTGGCTCTGTGTGTATTTGTGGAACTGTTTGCCGTACTCTAGAATTGTCTAAAGTGGGTGGGGTGTCAGGGAGTGGCATTGCATGTAGAGAAGGCCCTTGCTTCTGTCTTCAAGGGTTCTGGTCAGACACTTGCTCCCAATCACGGGTGCTCCAGCTATCGTCCACTCTTTGGCCTGCAGCATGACAGCGAGATGGAGCCAAGGCAGCGAAAAGGCGGACAAGATGCTCGCAGTGGGAGGAGGAGGAGGGGGAGAAGGGCTCTCAGCAGGAGGCCTTACCCAACTGGGGTCTTTTGAGAGTAACTCTCTTACCTCAGCCTCTCTTACCTCAGCCTGAGCCAGCAGCAGCGTGCGAGACGTCGGCACGTTACGAAGGAGGTACTCACAGAACTCTGCCAGCTCTTGCAACCAATCCTGCAGCCTCACTCCAGAGCAAGCACCATGCCCAGTGGCTGTGGCCCTGAATTTCTTCGTCGGGATCCTTCCAGGCTCGAGCAGGCGACATCTTACAGTTCGCCGTCCATTGCTGCACAAGAGATAGCTCTTTATGCCAGGAGAGGGGACTTCATTGTCTTCTCTCTGATCAGAGGGAAGCAGGAGGAGCATCCACGTGGCTTTGCCAGGACTTCCCCATGGTGCAGGGCGCCAACAACTGCACGCACATGACACCGTGTCCAAATGCTGAGATGCAAAGGTTACCACTCGCTTAATGTGCAGTTAGTGTGCGACCATGCTCAGCACATCATGATGGTGAATGCCTGGTATCCTGGCAGCAGTCATGGTGCTTTTATTCTGCCTCAGTCATCTGCTTTCTCACACTTGCCTCCACTATCAGCTCCAGCCGCCACTGCAGGCAGAGTGCACCTCCGCTTTAAGAGGTGCAGTCTGCCTTTAAGAAGTGGAGCTAGCCATGCAAAAACCTAGGCCTCTAACTGAGCGTTCAGAATACTGCCCGCCCCCTGGAACCATATCCCAGAATACTGTCAGGACCAGGAACCATATCCCAGAATACTGTCAGGACCAGGAACCACATCCCAGAATACTGCCCGCCCCCTATAAACATATCCCAGATTGAGCCTGCATTTTCAAGACAGGAGAATCATAAACAAGAAGGAGGCCATTGAGTCCATTGGGTCATGTTTGCTCTTTGCTAGGGAGAATTCCAAGCTAACCCCACTGCCCTGCTCCATTCCCATAGCCCAGTATCTTCCTCTGCTTCAACTATGCATTCAATATTCCCTTAAATGATGCAATGGTCTATGCCACAACCATTCCCTGTGGTAAAATATTCCGTCTCTCTATATGAAGAATGGTCTCCTAACTTCTCTCCTCACTCATTTAGCAACAGTTTTAAATTGATAACCTATTGTCACGGATTCTCCAACCAGAGGAACAGACTTTCCATATTTGCTCTATCAAATCTCTTCATAATTTTTTTAAACATCTATTAAATCTCGTCCTAGCCTTTGTTGCTCCAGTGCAAAGAGTCCCCGCCTCCCCTCATAATCATCGGGGGAAAAGTTAATACAAATAATTATGGGAGAGAGATGAATATGGTGAGTGAGCCATATTCTTGTTTATGAGGACAGTGTCTCTTTAATAACAAACTAAATTACGAGGCTAAAGTGTCTGCTATTCCTCGCTACTGCGGGATTTATGATGGGTTTGTATATATGTCGCATCTCACTTGTCCCCATTCATAGTGTAGTGGAATAAAGATCTCTTCAGGCACCACTCTATGAATGGATGAGACCGGGCCATTTATTAGAGATGTAAACATATTAGAGTGCAGATACAGAGAGGCAGCGATGGCTTGGGGAGGTGGCAGGTGACCAAGTTAAAGCGTGGCCCTGGCAGGTCCTCACCTGTACAGTAGAACTTTATCAGCATCATGGGCACCGACAATCAAATCTGCAGGGGAAGGAAGAGTGCACATTAAGCTGATATGTACGGAGCAATGAGGAACCCGTGTTCATTGCACAGGTAGCGATGCTGATTTCGGGAAGTGGCCTTTCGATGGCCCACAGTGGAAATGTTCCAGTGAGTTTCTCTGATGTCACAGTCATTTCCTCATAGCACTGGATAGCGTTTAACCTGCTTCAATGTTTCACAGTCTCAGCCCAATTAATCTACTCCATTTTAGCCCCAAGTTTCTTCCCCACATCCCCCCAAAGATGCTAATAATTGCTAGGTACAATCCCACTGGCACTGACGGTGCTGGTATAGTTCCACTGGCACTGACAGTGCTGGGTACAGTCCCACTGGCACTGACAGTGCTGGGTACAGTCCCACTGGCACTGACAGTGCTGGGTACAGTCCCACTGGCACTGACAGTGCTGGGTACAGTAAAGTCCCACTGGCTCTGACAATGCACTGGGGTTAGGTTCCATTGATGCTGGCAGTACTTGGGGTTCAGTCCAAGTTAACGCCAGTCAGTGACCTATGATATTAGCGCAGTGGCCATCATTGAGGCGTGAATCCAGAACATGAGATTCAGCAGGCTATTTAACCATGGAAGGAGTCATTCCCGAGCCCCATGCTGTTTCCACCCGATGGCCACACACAGCCCTTTCCCAGCAGAACCTACTGGGTAACGATAAGGAGGGGGGGAGCAAGGCTAATTATTGTTGCCTGCTCTGTGCAGAGGCTCTGAAAGCTTCTGTTGGGTTTCAACTGCTGCCCCCGCTGACATCAGATAACTCAACGCAGGCTGCCAATCGACCCTGGGGCTTTCTAGTTTGTGTGCCTCGATACTAGAGCAGGCCTTCAGGGCAGGTCCATCTCAACACATTTTTAAAAAACAGTACCCTATGTCAGACATTGGGCAGCACCCTCGCCTCTGAGTCAGGAAGTTGTTGGTTCAAGCCCCACTCCAGGGACTTGAGCACAAAAATCTAGGCTGACACTCCCAGTGCAGTGCTGAGGGAGTGCCGCACTGTCGGAGGTGCCGCCATTCAGATGAGACATTAAACCGAGGCCCTGTCTGCTCTCTCAGGTGGATGTAAATGATCCCATGGCACTATATCGAAGAAGAACAAGGGAGTTATCCCCGGTGTCCTGGCCAATATTTATCCCTCACTCAACATAACGAAAAACAGATTATCTGGGTCATTATCACATTGCTGTTTGTGGGAGCTTGCTGTGCGCAATTTGGCGGCCGCCTTTCCCACATTACAACAGTGACTACACTTGAAAAAGTGCTTCAATGGCTGTAAAGCGCTTTGAGACATCCGGTGGGCATCAAAGGCGCTATATAACTGTAAGTCTTTCCTTTTAAATAAAGAGGTTTATATATTTTTGAAACAAGTACACTGTGCTGTCCACTAGGGAGTGCTGTCAGCTGATGCTGCATTGCAGTGGCCCAGTGAGCATGTCCCCTCCTCGGAAGCCTGTGGGTTCCTTCCCAGCTCCCACTACTGGTTAAGCATGTTTTACCCACACACTTCAATGCTTCCATAATCCTCCAAAGTCTAACACCTTTGACTTAAAATAAAATATATTGCTCCTAACAGCAGGCTTAGCCCAGTCTGGTCACATCATTTCCCAGTAATTCACTGCCGATATTTCTTAGTAAACCTCAGTTTCTCAGGCTCTGTCGAATCTGAAACTGTTTAACAGAGCTGAAAATCTATTGAATACACTGGTGAGTATTTTGACTATCATTAATAATTTGTCATCCCTAACTAAATATAGATTAATCCTGTTGCATGAATTTATAAACGGCTACCAAGAGAAGCAGTCAGAATCGAGGAGAACTAAATATTTTAAAAACTAGTTCCTGAGATGTGGGCGTCACTGACAAGATCAGCATTTATTGCCCATCCCTAATTGCCCTTGAGAAGCTGCCTTCTTGAACCGCTGCAGTCCGTGTGGTGAAGGTGCTTCCACGGTGCTGTTAGGGAGGGAGTTCCAGGATTTTGACCCAGCGCCGGTGAAGGAATGGCGATATATTTCCGAGTCAGGATGGTGTGTGAATTGGAGGGGGTCTTAGTGATGGTGGGGTTCCCATGCGCCCGCTGCCCTTGTCCTTCTAGGTGGTAGAGGTCGTGGGTTTGGGAGGTGCTGCCGAAGAAGCCTTGGCGAGTTGCTGCAGTGCATCTTGTAGATGGTACACACTGCAGCCACGGTGCGCCGGTGGTGGAGGGAGTGAGTGTTGAAGGTGGGGGATGGGGTGCCAGTCAAGCGGGCTGCTTTGTCCTGGATGGTGTCGAGCTTCTTGAATGTTGTTGGAGCTGCAACTCATCCAGGCGAGTGGAGGGTATTCCAGCACACTCCTGACTTGTGTCTTGTAGATGGTGGAAAGGCTTTGGGGAGTCAGGAGGTGAGACACTCGCCGCAGAATACCCAGAGCTCGCAGGTTTGGGAGGTGCTGTCGAAGAAGCCTTGGCGAGTTGCTGCAGTGCATCTTGTAGATGGTGCACACTGCAGCCACGGTGCGCCGGTGGTGGAGGGAGTGAATGTTTAATTGTGACTTCCCCACTCACTCTGCCGCTGCATAAATATGATTTAGCAGCAGTGACTTTAAAAAGTCTCCATTACGTAGTTCTGATTCCTCATTATTGGAATCCTGTGCTCGGGAATATTTTGTGCTACCTGCTCTATCCACCACTCCCGTCCCCGCCCACGAGTTCCCTTCCAAATCTCGCAAAAGAAAACAAAGGCCATCATCGAGAACTATTCTTTTATAGAGCTTCTGTGCAGGACTTTACAGTGTCTGAATAATTCAAACTCTGTTTTTATCACATGGGGTTCCGACAGTGTCTGGGGATCATTGTCCATTTTACCTTGAAAACTGACGCCCACTGACCTTGTCTATCCAGGGCAAAGCAGCCCGCTTGATCGGCACCCCATCCACCACTTTAAACATTCACTCCCCCCACCACCGACATACCGTGGCTGCAGTGTGCACCATCTACAAGATGCACTGCAGCAACTCGCCAAGGCTTCTCCGGCAGCACCTCCCAAACCCGCGACCTCTACCACCTAGAAGGACAAGGGCAGCAGGCGCATGGGAACACCACCACCTCCAAGTCATACACCGTCCTGACTTGGAAGTATATCGGCCGTTCCTTCATCGTCGCTGGGTCAAAATCCTGGAACTCCTTCCCTAACAGCACTGTGGGAGCACCTTCACCACACGGACTGCAGCGGTTCAAGAAGGCGGCTCACCACCACCTTCTCGCGGGCAATGAGGGATAGAAACATAGAAACATAGAAAATAGGTGCAGGAGCAGGCCATTCAGCCCTTCTAGCCTGCACCGCCATTCAATGAGTTCATGGCTGAACATGAAACTTCAGTACCCCCTTCCTGCTTTCTCGCCATAACCCTTGATCCCCCGAGTAGTAAGGACTTCATCTAACTCCCTTTTGAATATATTTAGTGAATTGGCCTCAACTACTTTCTGTGGTAGAGAATTCCA
The DNA here is from genome assembly GCF_044704955.1 of Pristiophorus japonicus. NCBI lineage: Eukaryota > Metazoa > Chordata > Chondrichthyes > Pristiophoridae > Pristiophorus > Pristiophorus japonicus. Next base: position 27,277,198 of record NC_091997.1, on the reverse strand, counting down.
CAGGTTCACCACTCTCTGGGTGAAGAAGTTTCTCCTCATCTCGGTCCTAAATGGCTTACCCCTTATCCTCAGACTGTGACCCCTGGTTCTGGACTTCCCCAACATTGGGAACATTCTTTCTGCATCTAACCTGTCTAAACCCGTCAGAATTTTAAACGTTTCTATGAGGTCCCCTCTCATTCTTCTGCCAGCCTCGCCAGCGACACCCACATCCCAGGAACAAATTTGTAAAAAATCTGTAATTTCCTTGCTATAAATATTGTCCTAATTTGCAAGATGGATAAAATAGTGATGACTTTTTGATACTTGAGTTATCTACATTCCAGGCTCAATATCACATAGAGATTTAAGACATCACCTGGGTAATTATTTGCATCGATATCTGAGCCTCCTCTCAGTGAGAATCCAAATCCTGCTGACACCACGTTAGGTGCCCATATCCCCTTCAGTTCTTGGAAGGATTTTGGGTGGAGTCCAGTAGCATGCCCAAGGTAAATGAACACTCTCCCATTGCCATCTTCACCTGCAAATGGTGCTCCCACTGCTATATCTGGAGAGACATAAATGGTCCATTAGCATTTAACTCAGCATCTCACAATTGTTCAAAATTCTCATCCGTGTTTTCAAATCCCTCCATGGCCTCGTCCCCCCCACTCCCTATCTCTGTAATTTCCTCCAGCCCCACAACCCCCCGAGATCTTTGCGCTCCTCTAATTCTGCCCTCTTGAGCATCCCTGATTATAATCGTTCAACCATCGGTGGCCGTGCCTTCAGCTGCCCGTGCCCCAATCTCTGGAATTCCCTCCATAAACTTCTCCATCTCTCTTTCCTCCTTCAAGACGCTCCTTAAAACTTACCTCTTTGACCAAGCTTTTGGTCACCTGCCCATATTCCTCCTTAAGTGGCTTGATGTCGAATGTTTTAAATCTCGTAATACTCCTGTGACATTTCATTACGTTAAAGGCGCTATATAAATACAAGTTGTTGTTGTTATTGTTGCTGTTGCTCCTCTCCTTCCAAAAAAAAACCATATCGGGGAATTCCCAATGGGAAACCCATTCTGTCCTGCCTGATATGAGGGAAGAGAGAAAAGAAAAATGGTGGCCCCACAGTGAATGGCACAAAGGCTGGTGTGAAAACAGCAAAAGAAAGCATAAAGAAATCACCAAAATCGAGCCAGAAATATAATTTCTGCAAATCCTGTTGGCCTTTTTATATTATCTTCCACCGTTCCTCGCGCAGCCCAGGATGCCCATTTCAGAAACTGGCAGGAGTCAGGCAGAGATGATGGAAAATATAACGTCTGACATCAAGATGTTGTTACTGAATTTCGCTCTGCCATGAACTTCCCCCGGCCATTGGGAAAGATATTGGAAAATAGGCCTGTTGCTGAAGCAGGCATACTGTGAGAGACTGTGGAGGGATGTGATCGGGGCCCAGGAGAGGTGTGAGTTCGGGGCCAGGGGCCCAGAGGCAGCACGGGCCAGCCCACACTGCAATATGTGTGCACACTAGACCCGTGCAGCAGAGCAGGTCTCCAGACGTCCTGGTTAACCCTTGCCACTGGACCAAGACCTAGCTCTGTCAAGCCCATGTGGTGGCTGTTGTGCAATGGCCACCACACATTAAAAAAATCCACGAACAGGCATCTTCCACCCTTCAAGATATGGTTCAGGACCTGGAATATTAGGTACCTCATTGAAACACCTGTGAGCTCATCCCTTTTCGGCGTGGAAGCAAGTCATCCTCATTTCGAGGGACTGCCTATGATGATGATGAGTTTTGACTCAATGGAGTTCCTGCCCATTTGTCCCTCCCAGCCACCCAATTTATGCCAATGGCCAGGAGTAATAAAACCCAGGCTCTTCCAATGCGATGGGGCATCATACTTGGCTGCACCTGTGAGGATGCTCAGAGGTGTGTAGAGCTGTTGAGTTGGCAGTGACTTCTTGAGTCACAAGACTCAATAAAACCCCAGCCAGTTGGGTTCAGAGGATCCACGATTAGGCAGGTGGTTGTGAGCCTGGTGGATGAACTGGTAATGTGTAGTGTGATTGTTAACCTTTTGCTAATAAACCAACTAGTTCTTAATAACAATGTGTTGCTATGACTTCTTAAGCAAAGAACCCATGAAGCAAATACATTACAGCTACCTTAACGGAGATATCACAGCTAGGCCCTATCCTGTGCTCTACCACTTACCAGCTCACCGATGCTCAGTTTGGGTTCCGTCAGGACCACTTAGCTCCAGACCTCTTTACAGCTTTGGTCCTGCTATGGACACAAGAGCTGAATTCCAGAGGCCAGGGGAGAGTGACTGCCCTTCAAATCAAGGCAGCATTTGACTGAGTGTGGCACCAAGGAACCCGAGTAAAACTGAAGTCAATAGGGATCAGGGGGAAAATGCTCCACTGGCTGGAGTCATACCTGGCCCAAAGGAAGATGGCTGTGGTCATTGGATGGGGATGGGCAATAAATGTCAGCCTTGCTATTGACTCCAATATCCCGAAAATGAACAATTAAAAAAAATATATAAATACACGCATGAACATATGACAGAAGGGATTACTCTGCAGCAACCATCCCCCCCCCAGTGCAGGGTGCAGAGAAGATTTACAAGGATGATACCAGAAATGCGAGGGTACACCTATCAGGAAAGGATGAAAAGGCTGCGTCTCTTTTCTCTTGAAAAAAGGCTGAGGGGGTGACATAATAGAGGTCTTTAAAATTATGAAAGATTTTGATAGAGTGGATACAGAGAGAATGTTTCCACTTGCAGGGAAGAGCGTAACTAGAGGCCATCAATAGAAGATAGTCACCAAGAAATCCAAATGGGAATTCAGAAGAAACTTCTTTACCCAGAGAGTGGTGAGAATGTGGAACTCGCTACCACAGGGAGTGGTTGAAGCGAATAGTATAGATGCATTTAAGGGGAGGCTAGACAAGCATATGAGGGAGAAGGGAATAGAGGGTTATGTTGATAGAGTTAGATGAGGAAAGACTGGAGGAGACTTGAGTGGAGCATAAAGGCCGGCATCGACTGGTTGGACCGAATAGTCTGTTTCTGTGCCGTATATCCGATGTAATCCTAGTGCTAAGATGCCATTGCAACGCTGGCTGAAATCAGTATTGAACCTAAGACATTCCTAGTCTTTATGGTTCAATTATACCTGAGTAGTGGATTGAAACATTAAGCGACTCTCTAGTCTATAAATTATGGATAATTTCTCCATTAAAATAACAGAATGTTCTCAAAATGCATTAGGCATTCATACACAATTAGTAATTGCAGCCTTTTTATTTGTATTAAATGTACGAGTTTTACCGTAGACCTTAGGAGGGTCGTGAGTGCGAGTTTTGTACAACACTGTCAAATACTGCGTGATATCTTGTGTAGTTCATTACCCTTGTATCCATCGTAATTGAGGTCCCCAAGGGTGGCTATGGCACTGCCAAATCTGCCGAACTGTTCCGTCCCTGTGAATGTCTGTGGTGGCTCCTTGAAGCGTCCAGGCTGCACTTGGAGATAAACGTAGACCCGACCGACCTCGTGCAGTTTGCCGTCCAGTCCACGGTTCATAAAGAGAGGCGCCCCGACCACAATATCATCTTTTCTACATAGCAACGGGCAGAGGGACACATGAATACTGGCATCTTCTTTGTCAGCGATTGTATAATAAAAATAAATGAACCTGAATTATTAACAGGGTTTCTGTCAGCGCCCGGATTATATGGATAGTTAACAATGAATATCTGTAACTGGATAGGAATGTTTGAGTAACACCGTGCTCTCAGGATTGTCTCTCAGTTTTATCCTTCCTCTCATAAAGGGACTGGCTCTTGGTGGGGTACAGTTCCATGGCATATTGGGATAGAGGTCCATGGTATTTTGGGGTAGAGTTCCATGGTATGTCGAAAAATGTGACTCCATCACCCTCAAACAGTATCTGAGAACTGGGAGTTATTTGGTAAAAGGCCAAAGGTTGAGTAGCCATACCCAATAGCGCACATTTGATTTGGAGAATGTAGAAATTATGACTTTAATCTCTGAAATACTACGCCAAGTTCCTGTGGACCAAGCAACCAGTGGAATACTAAAAGTCAATTAGACTCCTGCGTAAACAACACCACCAGGATTTAAACATCACGAGGTATGCTATGAGCATCAAAGTTAACCGTGGATGACTATGGGTAAAGTAGCCTAGTCCTCATGAATTCAAATCACACAACGACAAGTTGTGGAATTGAATTCAATACATCCGGTAATTTACAGACTGGCACCAAAAAATCATCACGAGAAGCAGTTGGGTATTTTTAGGAAAAAAGCCAAAGGGTTTATTGATGTCCTACAGGGAAGGGATGTTGATGACTGACACGAGACTCCCAAAGCAAGCACCCTACTCGGAACTCCTACACGGCAAGCGAGCCCCAGGTGGGCAGAGGAAACGTTTCAAGGACACCTTCAAAGCCTCCTTGATAAAATGCAACATCCTCACCGACACCTGGGAGCCCCTGGCCAATGTCCACCCTAAGTGGAGGAAGATCGTCCGGGAGGGCGCTGAGCACCTTGAGTCTCGTTGCCGAGAGCATGCAGAAAACAAGCGCAGGCAGCGGAAGGAGCATGCGGCAACCAGACTCCCCACCCACCCTTTCCTTCAACCACTGTCTGTCCCACCGGTGACAGAGTCTGTAATTCCCGCATTGGACTGTACAGTCACCTGAGAACTCACTTTTCGAGTGGAAGCAAGTCTATCTCGATTTCGAGGGACTGCCTATGATGATGATGAAACCACAGTAAGAAGAGTGAAGGGTATGGGTGCGGATGTAAGCCTGGAGAAGGTTACAAGGTACGGTGAAGAAAGGCTATGGTGGAACCTGTAGCGGAGGGTAAGAACTTTTGAATCTAATACGCTCAGGGGTGGAAATTTGGTACCGCCCATTTTGAGGCGCTAATGGAGGCGGGGCGGTAAATTTTGCGCCAGGAAATGGTTTGCATCTGCAGCTGCAAAATTCATCAACTGGGCCCTGAGTGTGGGGCGGAACGCTAAGGGAGGCGCTCCACACCTCTCTCAGGGCGCTAGGCCGGCTGAGTAACGGAAAATCCCGAGTTAAAGAGCTGGCCTTGGAGTACCCTAAGGGAGGCTTCCACCAAAATCATTTCCCAATACCGTACTGATGCCACATAAATATAAATCACAAAATTAAAATAAAACAATGATGCTTAGCTCAGGTAAGACATTCCTTCCCTCACCGCCACCGCAACACCTCGGACCGCCCGCTTTCCCAGGCGGTCCCACTAGGGGGCAGGCTGCAAGGCGCTATGGGTCACCCAGAAAGCAAATTCGGAAACGGTGTCACAATTGGGGGCGTTGCACACCGGCTCGCCTCTCCCGGGCGGTACTGCTCCGCGCCCCCCCGCAAACCCCACACCGGATGTCCGGGGGGGGGCGCTGGAAGCTGGCCAGCCAACCGAAAATAATTTCTGCCGCCATTGCCGCCTCCTCCAGGCCGCGAACAGAGGCGACAACGGACCGAATTTCCACCCCTAAGAGACGTGGAGCCAAAGGAGGGTCATCAGGACAGAGGCAATGGGGGAATGGATCTCCGTGCTGGGACCTGTCTTAGGACTGGCGCCCAGTGCACTGAGTCAGAGGCAGAACACCAAACACCAGAAGGGAAAAAGCCGCCTGGACTCCTGAAGATGGGATATTTAATTTTTTTTAATATCTAGCTCGGCCCCCTTGCACAGGAGGCTCAGGGAGGATACTGCATCGGGGTCTCCAGGCTGAGCTGGGCCCTCTCCACCCCAATGGCAACCAGGCACCCCAGCTTCTGACAGCACAGGGCATGCGGGGGATCTGAGGTGCACCCGGAGTGGCGTGGATGCCCGTCGGTCTGGTAAAAATCAGGTGCCCTCCCCCACTGACCCTGCGAACTCCAGCCTGGTCACCGCTGGAGGGGGCCACTGGCCAGCTTCCCAGAGACAGATTGGATCTGGATCCTGGTTCCTGCCAGAGTCATATTTGCGGGGAGAATACCCGGACACGTAACTTCGTACGAGGGGCGGGCGGTGAACTTAACAGTTGACCCACAGGGAACTCCAGACCTTCGCTGTAAAATGTCAACTAAGTTCAAACTTATGATGGGAATAAATACATCTGGTATTGAGTGCCAAGAAGCTCGACACCATCCAGGACAAGGCAGTCGCTTGAGTGTCACCCCATCCACCACCTTAAACATTCACTCCCTCCACCACCGGCGCACCGTGGCTGCAGTGTGTACCATCGACAGGATGCACTGCACCACCTCCCAAACCCGCGACCTCTACCACCTAGAAGGACAAGGGTAGCAGGCGCACGGGAACACCACCGCCTCCACGTACCCCTCTGAGTCACACGGCATCCTGACTTGGAAATATGTCGCCATTCCTTCATCGTCGCTGGGTTCAAAATCCTGGAACTCCCTCCCTAACAGCACTGTGGGAGCACCTTCACCACACGGACTGCAGCGGTTCAAGAAGGCAGCTCACCACCACCTTCTCACGGGCAATTAGGGATGGGCAATAAATGCCGGCCTTGCCAGCGACGCCCACATCCCATGAACAGATTTTAAAAAAGCTAAATCGCCCCCGAAACATCATTGTATAAAAACAATACAATGGCTTCACTGAAACTGTCCTGATATCAAATACTTCGGTAGTAGTGATCGCTCGAATCTGCCTGGCCAGCTTAGAGAAAATCCAACAAATATTTATCAAGTTATTACATTCAACGGCAGGTTGTTGATAATAACTCTTTGGGGCAGATGGAGTTATAATAGAGTGCAAAAAAAAAACAGTTCATTACATAGGGCAGAGTAATCCTTACCCATCATTGTTTATATCCAAGACAGTCACTGCATAGCCAAAATATGCTGCGACCTGCAAATAGAAACCCATGGATTGATTAAGACGTTAAATCGATTTCATTGGTTGTCACAAGCATGTTTCAGTCTTTGGCACTTACATCCGTCACCATAGCAGGCGTGAAATTCTATTTCTACTTTAAGTGGCATAACAATCGAAATATTTGCTGAATATTTCTGTACTCACAATTCATTCATGCTCCTCCTAAACCACTCCAGACCAACACTAAGCTTGCATGGTTTAAACCGGGTGTGAATCGGGTGTGAGTCAGCTCTGAATCAGATGTGAATTGGTTGTGAATTGGCTGTGAATCGGGTGTGAAGGCCTGTTCTGACTTTGAAATGAAGTTCGAGTGAGCTTTCCCACTCGAGGCAGTCAACCTGGCTTCATCCCTGCGGTCAGACAGGGCCCTGACACTAGATTGTGGCCGCATTCACACTATAACTCCAGTGACTGTATGAAGCAAAAACCACTTTGAAGCCACACTTGGCTTGTCGTGTAAATATGCCCTCAATTCTCACAATTCTTTCTTGCTGAGAATCTTGTGTCCATCAGGTAGCTGTGTAAACATGGCATCATTTTCTTTCATTAAAAAATGTCACTTTAATTCTCCGCTCCACTCCCACTCTGCCCTCGGCCTTACACTGTTCCATTGAAGCTCAACGTAAGCCCGAGGAACAGCACCTCATCTTTTGTTTAGGCACTTTACAGCCTTCTGGACTCAACATCGAGTTCAACAATTTCAGATCATAACCTCTGCCCCTATATTATTGGATGACAGTTATTGCAGAATCTGCCATTCTCATTTACACCTCCTCCAGACCCATCAGTTGTTTCTTTCCTTGTCCCATTACCATCTCCTTTTGCCTTGCACCATCATCCCTTTTGTCTTTTAATCTCTCCACAGATCTTTCCTTTTGTTCCTTCCTCCCTCCTCCCTTTCTCTGCCCCAGCACTTGCTTAGAATCTGTTCCATCTCTAACATTTTCCAGTTCGGACAAAAGGTCATCGACCTGAAACTTTAACTCTGTTTCTCTGTCCACACATGCTGCCTGACCCGCTGAGTATTTCCAGTATTTTTATACCGAAACCAGGTTATCTGGTCATTGCTTCATCGCTGTAACGTGCTCTGGGATGTTCTGGTGCTACATAAATGCAAGTTCATTCTTTAACATTATCTAAACGCGTAAGGTATTTTTAAAACCTGTATAAAATAGTCTTTCTTTCTTTCTTTATGTGTGAAGCCAGTCAGTAAGTAGGGGAATTATATTTTCCCATGATTATCTAGACGTTACCACATTGCTGTTTGTGGAAGCTTGCTGTGCGCAAATTGGCTGCTGCGTTTCCTTCATTACAACAGTGACCACATTTCAGAAGTATTTCATTGGCTGTAAGGTGCTTTTGGATGTCTGGAGGTGAAAGGTGCTATATAAATGCAAGTCTTTCTTTCTTTCAAGAAGGGCAAAACAATTGAGTCTGATCCCAACATTCATGTAGTTTTTCATACAAGTTATTAAGGGATGTGGGGCTAAGGCGGGTATATGGAGTTAGGTCACAGATCAGCCATGATCTCATTGAATGGCAGAAATATTTCCTCATAGAATGATAGAAATGTACAGCACAGAAGGAGGCCATTCGGCCCATCGTATCCGTGCCAGCCCAATCCCACTTTCCAGCTCTTGGTCCGTAACCCTGTAGGTTACAGCACTTCGAGTGCATATCCAAGTACTTTTTAAATGCTATGAGGGTTTCTGCCTCTACCACCCTTTCAGACAGTGAGTTCCAGACCCCCACCACCCTCTGGCTGAAAACATTTCTCCTCAAATCTCCTCTAAACCCCCTACCACTTACTTTAAACCTATGCCCCCTGGTTATTGACCCTTCTGCTAAGGAGAACAGGTCCTTCCTATCCACTCTAGCTAGGCCCCTCAATTTTATACACCTCAATTAGGTCTCCCCTTAGCTTCCTCTGTTCCAAAGAAAACAACCCCAGCCTATCCAATCTTTCCTCATAGCTAAAATTCTCCAGTCGAGGCAACATCCTCATAAATCTCCTCTGTACCCTCTATAGTGCAATCACATCTTTCCAGTAATGTGGTGACCAGAACTGCATGCAGTACTCCAGCTGTGGCCTAACTCGTGTTTTATACAGTTCAAGCATAACCCCCCCCTCGCTCTTATATTCTATGCCTCGTCTAATAAAGGCAAGTATCCCGTCTGCCTTCTTAACCACATTATCTACCTGGCCTGCTACCTTCGGGGATCTGTGGACATGTACTCACTCCAAGGTCCCTTTGTTCCTCTACACTTCTGTGTCTTACCATTTATTGTGTATTCTCTTGTCTTGTTAGCCCTCCCCAGATGCATCACCTCACACTTCTCTGGATTGAATTCCATTTGCCACTGTTCTGCCTACCTGACCAGTCCATTGATATCTTCCTGCAGTCTACAGCTTTCTTCTTCATTATCAACCACACGGCCAATTTTCCTGTTCCTATGAGTTACTGAATAGTGATTAAACATCAGAACTCTGCACTTTCTCCTACCCAGCCCAGGCGCACTGGCTCCTATTGTACCCTGACTGCTGCTTTACTTGAGATCAGCTCGCTCAGTACAGACCATGAGCCAAACCTGGGGCCTTCAGGCCTCTGAAGTTCAATACTGTACTACTTGGTGCAGTTACATACTTATCCACCAGAGGGAGCTTTACAGCTATCCAAAATGGTGTTTTGTGTTAAATACAAAAAATATTGAAATCACCTTCTGCTCAGAAGCATAATTTAGATGATTCTTGCTTAAATCTACGACAGGAATATAACGTCTGTGGAAAATCAATTAACATGGGTGTCACAGTTCGATATAATGGGAAACTCTGATATTTAACCGGAGGGACAGAAAGTGCAGAAATCAAACCTGCATGTAACTGGAATGAATACAACAATTGGGATGTGGTGATGAGTTACAAATCAAAACCCAGATATGCATTTATGTAGGGCCTTTTGGGACTTCAGGAAGTCCCAATGGGCATCACAGCTAATGGAAGTAGCTTTGAGTGCAGTCGCTGTCGTAATATAGGGGAACACAGCAGCTAATTTGCGCACAGCAAGGTCCCACAAATAGCAATGGGATAAATGATCAGATCTTCAGTTCTAGGTGTTGTTGGTTGTACGGGTCAATTTAACCACATTGCCATATCTCCTAGGTGGAAAACACTGTTACTCAAGGCAGCAAAACCATTTCTTACCTGCTCACCGATGATGATGTGTTTGGTTGTCATATCCGTAGACTGCAGGATAATTACCTGTCAAAGCAAAGGGAAATCCGAAGTCAAAGCTTTATGGTTTACAAGTGGTATATGTATAGCTCGGCCCTGGAATTCCAGGGCTCCCATTTGCCTGCAGCCTAAGTTGCAGAGCCTGTCCCAAATTGTGGGACATCTCCCTAACTAGACGGCAGCCCGTTCCTGAGCGGGAGCATGAGAGGTGGCCACCTCGATTGGCCTGAGGGAGATCCAAAGAGTACTGTAAGAAATCTTGAATCCATAGCAATTGCGAATTATAAAAGACATAATGGTTTTATAAAAGAAAAATTTGTGCCAGCTCAGCAGACACAGAGAGCTACAGTCAAGATCAAAAAACAGGCCTTCAAGGCCTGGCTATGGCAACAAGGAGTGGAAGATTCCTCTGTGTGAGTTCTTCTAATGTGGGGTGGTCATTACACACCGGCTAACACACGGCTGAGCATCACTGAGAGCATGCAGAAACCAAACGCAGGCAGCGGAAAGAGCGTGCGGCAAACCTGTCCCACCCACCCTTTCCCTCAACGACTATCTGCCCCGCCTGTGACAGGGACTGTGGTTCTCATATTGGACTGTTCACCCACCTAAGGACTCATTTTTAGAGTGGAAGCAAGGCTTCCTCGATTCCGAGGGGCTGCCACTGATGATGATGGTGGCAATAAAGGATTTAGCAAGGAGCCTTAAAGATAAACAAGCCGTCTCTTGAAAGGGCAACAAGACATTCAGACAGAGGTAAGGAAGAAAATGACTGCATAGGTGCACTTTCCCCTGTGATTGGACAATTGAATGGGTAACAATGATTGAAGCAAGGTATCCACCGGCCCACCGAAATATGGTATAAAAACGGGCAACCGAGAGAGAGAAACAGGCAAACTGAGGAGTTTCCTTAAGGTGGATCTCACGCGGGCTTCGGACTAACGTCTTGGTCAAGCTCAAACCTCGGGGGTGGATCTATGCTGGTTTCGGCCTAACATCTCCAACAGCTCAGGGAACAGCCAACCATAAGAGACCACTGCCACAGGCTGCAGGAATCTGATCCGAGACCACCGCTCTGCCTCAACATCCGGCCATCATTCCATTCCAGGGCCGGAGACCGTTGTCATCTGTCACAGGTTGTATGTCTACCATGTCTATCCTGATTGTGTGTTGTGCTTGACTATATTTGGATGACCGCTCCCTTAATACAATGCCGCATGACTCCCAAGGCCTTTTGGATAATCTGTGTGTGACCTGCAATCCTAATATTACAGTGCCAAACCACTCCGATGGTAGAGCGAGAGGCCCTTAAGGGGCTGTAGAGAAACTGTCTGGGTTCCTGAAGAGGCCAGTTGTTTAAGGCGATCACTCCCTTTGCAGAGGGGGCTTTGGTGGGTCCCAGGCAGCACCGTCAGCAACACTCGGCACCAATGAGAACATAGTGAGTGCCATTCACTGGATGGCCTCTGAACTCCCCAAGGCACATTCCTAAACAGTCTCCAGCCCTGGCTGAGATGATCCTCAGGTCAATGGATGGGGTTCAAATACCCATTTACAATTCGTCACTTTAAAACAAAAAATAAATTCTATCTCTTTTATTCCTGAAGCAATAGATTATCTATTACTGCTGGATGAAGGAGGTTGGAAGCATAAAGATAAATAATGAATTTCCAGATGTCAAATAGAGAGAGGTTTTTAATAAAACGGAGCATAAGTCCTTTTCTTTTTAGAAAAAAATTTCAGCCCTTGTTCATTGCAGATCTGAAAATGCTGTAAAATTATTCAAATAAATTGTCAAAACTAACACTGTTTTGCGATGTTTATTGAATATTGTGAATGCACTCCTGGCCGAACTCCCACATTCTACCCTACGTAAACTAGAGATGATCTAAAACTCTGCTGCCTGTGTTCTAACTCGCACCAAGTACAGCTCACCCATCACCCCCTGTGCTCGCTGACCTACATTGGCTTCCGGTTAAGCAACGCCTTGATTTCAAAATTCTCATCCTTGTTTACAAATCCCTCCATGGCCTCGCCCCTACTTACCTCTGTAATCTCCTCCAGCCCCACAACCCCCCCCCACCCCCCCAAGATGTCTGCGTTCCTTTAATTCTGCCCGTTTGAGCATCCCTGATTATAATCGCTCCACCATTGGTGGCCGTGCCTTCTGTTGCCTGGGCCTCAAGCTCTGGAACTCCCTGCCTAAACTTCTCCGCCTCTCTACCTCTCTTTCCTCCTTCAAGACGCTCCTTAAAACCTACCTCTTTGATCAAGCTTTTGGTCAACTGCCCCAATTGCTACTTATGCGGCTCGGTGTCAAATTTTTTGTTTCATAATACCCCTGTGAAGCGTCTTGGGATGTTTCACTTCGTTAAAGGTGCTATATAAATACAAGTTGTTGTTGTTGTCTTGGGGAATCTTTCAGATCCCTTGGTCACATTTGTTGGATTTTTGGGTTTGGTGTAACTCATATTAAAATAATGATGTTAAGTCACATTTAGTTCACAGGGAATAAAGATTTCCATAGCAACCAAGAGCTGGCAGATCTGGATTAAGATTGGATGAACCAGTTCATGAAGTGGTGCCTCGCGGATTCCACTTCAACTTGAGACAATGGAAGCTGTTTAGCCATTGCTATGAAATATTCTAAACATTAGGTGTTGGAATGTCTTGCCTACTCTTAGGCTTAGACATTCAAATATTGGAAAGTACAGTATACACAGGCAGTTCAGAGAAGGTTTGTGAGGTTGATTCCTGAGATCAAGGGGTTGTCTTATGAAGAAAAGGTGAGCAGGTTGGGCCTATACTCATTGGAGTTTAGAAGACTGAGAGGTGATCTTATTGAAACGTATAAGGTTCTGAGGGGGCTTAACAGGGTAGGTGCAGAGAGGATGTTTCCCCTCATAAGGGAATCTAGAACTAGGGTGGCATAGTTTCAGAATAAAGGGTCGCCCATTTAAAAAGGAAATGAGGAGGAATTTCTTCTCTCAGAGGGTTGTGAATCTCTGGAATTATCTACCCCAGAGAGCTGTGAAGGCATTGAATATATTTAAGGCGGAGATAGACAGATTTTTGAGTGATAAGGTAGTAAAGGGTTATGGGGAGCGGGCGGGGAAGTGGAGCTGAGACCAGGATCAGATCATCCATGATCTTATTGAATGGCGGAGCAGGCTCGAGGGGCCGTATGGCCGACTCCTGCTCCTATTTCTTATGTTCTTATGTTTGGTTCGCTGTTCTGTTAATCAAAAATACTGCGGATGGGACACAGGAAGAGGAGCAGGTCCAGTCCAAAATTGCAAAACCCCCACAGCTTTGCTGGCTCGTGGTCACAGCTGGGCTTAAATTCGGTTTTGGTTCTGCATTCCTTGAGAAATAGCTCTTTGAACCAAAAGATACAGGTGCACGGGTGTCCAGTCGAAAGAAACAAAATAACAGAAGATCAGCGGTATCGTGTCTCGTTGCGTACGATCGATATTTTAGCTTTGCAATTTTATTCAGGTGGATTGGGGTTGAAGGGCATGAGCTGGGATACATCAAGCTCGGGGCAAGCCAAAAAAAACATTCAAAGCACTCGGTCAGCCTTAATCACAGTGCGTATTACAGAGAACCATCCTTCATTAACATTTATTTATTAATTAACACCTATTTAATAAATTATACTTACAGCACCCAATGTGTTTTCCTGCCTGGGAGCCCCTACAAGATATTCTGTGAAACAAACAGTGCATAAAAGATTTGTTTGATAAATGGTACTTCAATTACCAGAATATGGATAAAATGCATACTCAACAATTGGCCACACAACTTTTTTTTTTCACATTTCAAACCCAACCTAAAAGTTTCTATTAACGGTTAACCAGTACTTCCTGCTGAATGAGAAGTATATGCAGTCCCATCCTCCTAGCTGAGAGGGTTTGGGAGTAAGCAGTATTATAAAAGAAAGAAAGACTTGCATTTATATAGCGCCTTTCACGACCACTGGACGTCTCAAAGCGCTTTACAGCCAATGAAGTACTTTTGGAGTGTGGTCACTGTTGTAATGTGGGAAATGCGGCAGCCAATTTGCGCACGACAAGCTCCCAAAAACAGCAATGTGATAATGATCAGATAAACTTTTTAGTGATGTTGATTGAGGGATAAATATTGGCTAGGACACCGGGGAGAACTCCCCAGCTCTTCTTCGGAATAGTGGCCATGGGATATTTTACATCCACTTGAGAGAGCAGACAGGGCCTTGGTCCAAAAGATAGCACCTCCAACAGTGCAGCACCATCAGCACTGCACTGGAGTTTCAGCCTAGATTTTTGTACACCAGTCCCTGGAGTGGAACTTGAACCCACAACCTTCTGACTCAGAGGTGAGTGTGCTACACACTGATCATTGTCTAGAAACAATGGGGCAAGCTTCAGGCAGTGCCCAAAATGGGCCCAAACCCGCCCATTGACGTTGGCATGATACCTGAACTGTTTCGAGCCCTGGACCGCGTTCGCATGTCACTGGCGAGCTGCGAGAACTAAGAGGGTTCCCCATTGCCACTCGCAGGTTCTGAGAGGGCGGCGGTGGTAAAAGACATTCATAAGAAATAGGAACAGGAGTAGGCCATTTGGCCCCTCGAGCCTGTTCCACCATTCAATAAGATCACGGCTGATCTGATCTTGGCCTCAACTCCACTTCCCTGCCCACTCCCCATAACCCTTGACTCCCTTATCATACAAAAATCTGTCTATCTCCACCTTGAATATATTCAATGACCCAGCCTCCACAGCTCTCCGGGGTAGAAAATTCCACAGATTCCTGGCATTGCCTCAAATGTCTGGACCCAGGGGCCGCAGGAGTGAGAACGCAGTAAGTCATTCTCTGTGTACCAAGATCTCACAAACAGTAATGTGGTGAATGACCATTTCATCCAATTTTAGTTGTGTTGCTTGAGGGATACATTATGCCCAATACATGGAACTCCCGCTAAGTGAGCTGGGTTGGTTGCTCTCTGATCTCTGAGTCTGAAGATTTTGCAATCGCACCCTGCTCCAGCACTGGAGCACATAGCCCAGGCACAAAAATCTAAATATCTCGCGACACTTTTTTCTGCATTAAGGACACTATATAAATGCAAATGGTTGTTGTTGTTGTTGTTGAAACTTCAATAAAGTACCGAGGGAATGCTGTCCTTTGAATGAGATGCTAAATCAACGCTCCCTCTGCCTGTTCCAACAGCTCAGATGGCTATTGTAATGTATGCACCTGTGAGTATGCTCACAGGTTGGGAGAACTGGTGAATTGTGAGTGGCTTAGCCAGTCACGTGATGTTCACAAGACTCAATAAAACCCCAGCCAGTTGGGTTCGGGGGATCCAAGATGAGGGATGCAGTTATGAGCATGGTGGATAAACTGGTAATGTGTAGTGTGATTGTTAAACCTTTGCTAATAAACCAACTAGTTCTTAATAGCAATGTGTTGCTATGAATTCCTAAGCAAAGAACCCCTGAAGCAAATACATTACAGTTATAAAAGATCTCCTGTTCAAAGAAGAGCAGGTAGCTTTCCTGGGGTCCTGGTCACATTCTTCCCTCAAATATCATCCCCCCCAAAAATTAAAATTAATTGGTCATTCCTCTTACTGCAGTGTGAGATCTTGCTGCTGTAATTGCCCAAATGACAACAGTGACGGCACTTCAAAATATATTCATTGGATATGAAGCACTTTGGGTTGTCCTCAGAGATGTACAAGGCAGTATATAACAATAGGTCTTTCTTTCTCCAAGTAGTGCCATGGGTCTTTTGCCCATCTGAATCACTTGAGTTAACAGCTCAGCCAAAAGGCAGCACCTTTGACAACGCCGCACTCCCTCGGCACTGTGCCAGAGAGTCTGCCAAGGTGACCATGTTCACGATCAAGGGCTTGAAGCCACAACCCCCTGACTCAGAGACGAGAGTGCGATCAACTGAAGCAAGGAGGTGCAATGTGGTTAAACACAAGAGCAGCAGACACCAGCTGCTCTGTCGTTGCTCCAGTCGTTCCGAGTGTTTCGTTTCTCTGCTTCTCAACTCGCGTCCAGGGTTCCTGGCGCCGACTGTCCAGATGTGACAACTTGATCCACACAATCAAGTCTCTAGCACAAATTAAACTGCAGTTAAATAAAATAGACGGACGGATCGTATGAACCTGAGGGTTATGGAGAGCACCTTGGAGTGCAGGGCCCTGTGGAGATTACCAATGAATCACCAATTCACTGAGTGACAGTTTCAATCTGCAGGACTGTCTGTAAAGACCAGTGCAATGCAGGAGTATCTGTACGATCCCTCCTTACATCGACACGCCCTTCTGTATCGCTATATGTGGTGCAATGGCTTTTTGCTCAATTCCCAAATTCCAAAAGCTGTAAATGACACTATTTAGTATGTGTATGATTTGCAGAAATTACTGACTGTAATAAAGTTATAAGGAGGTGTTACATGTGGTTAAATCGAGGACATGAGGCCCACCATGCATGACACCCCCAATCTACTGCTAATTGGTTTTTATCGCATAAAGTGCCTGGGGATGTTTCACTGCGTTAAAGGCGCTATATAAATACAAGTTGTTGTTTGTTTGTTTTATTAATTCCCAAACGACAGTCTGGATTATTTGATAACCAGTCACTAAAACCATAGCCTTAGTCTAAAACTAGGTGCCAAACAGATCATGTTATATATATGCCGAGACTCAGATAAAGAACAGATAACATTTGAGGCTTAATTTATTTATGAGAGAAGAAATTTGCATTTATTTAGTGCCTTACACCACCTCAGGATGTCCCAAAGCGCTTTGCAGCCAATGAAGTACTTTTGAGGTGTAGTCACTGTTGTAATGGGGGAAACGAGGCAGCCAATTTGTGCACAGCAAGCTCCCAAAAACACCAAAAGGATAATGACCAGATCATCTGCTTTTTTGAGTGATGTTGCTTGAGGGATAAATATTGGCCAAGACACTGGGCCAGAACTTCCCTCTTCTTCGAAATAGTGCCATAGCATCTTTAACATCTACCTGAGAGGGCATACAGGGCCAACGGTTTAATATCTCATCCACAAAGTAGGACCTACAACAGTGCAGCACTCCCTCAGTACTGTACTGGAGTGTCCAACTAGATTGTGTGCTCAGGTTTCTGGAGTAGGGTTCAAACCCTAACCTTCTGACTCAGAGGCGAGAGTGCTATCACTGAGTTATGACTGATACAGCTATCCCACTTAATAAAGTGTCTATCATGAGGGGGTTGTGGGGGCATTGGGGAAGCTGACATATCGTGATGGGAATCGCGGGGGAGGGGGGTGGGGGGGGTTGTCGATTTCAGGGGGTCGGAGGAGATCAGAGGGTGGGGTTTGGTAATGGGGGGGAATTCAGGGGGAGATCATTGAGGTGGGGTGGGAGTGTAAATTACTGGGTAGCTTGGTGGGCCTGGAGCCAACATTCCCGCTCTTCCTGGTCACCCGCCATGCTGCAAATGCCCTTACCTCATGGATCCAGTCCTTCTCATCTCCTTTTACCTGCCAGGTTTCCCGAGGACTGGGAAACCCGTCCGGCAGCAGTTAAAAATACAAACATTGTTAGAATGAAGGCATGCAGCCTCCTGTGAGCGGATTGGCCACCCGCCCTGCATCCCGCCTCCATTAAAACTGGAAGTGGTGGGCTGTGTTACTGTTTGAAATTTTTAACATTTTCATTTCCCACCCGGCCCAAACCCATTTTTGGGGGTTAAAATTATCCCCTTGGGCTCCAAAATTCCAAAGTCCGTGGTCTGCCGGGCAAGACTTCTGGTTGTCCACTTTTCAAGATGTTACCCTAACCCTGTACAGGGTCAAAGGTCAACCATCCCAATTACCCAGCATAAAGTCGTAGAGGGCACCCTGCCCGGCTCTGGGGGGGTGGTGGGTATTGGGTGGGGGTGTGCAGGTCCTCAATGGGGCGAAGGCAAGTTCTTCCCTCTGGGATTGTTTAGCTCTGATGGGTAACCTTTCTGGGGTCTTTACAAGGCCAATAATGGATCCCACATCTGCTCTCATCAGCCATGGATTCCATTAGGCCTCGTAAGGGTGTCGTGGGCCCAATTCCTGGGAATGCTCCAGGTATGTCCCCAACACTGGCTGTAGATGCATAGGCAGCAGACAGAAGTCCCATACACCACTTCCCACAACCTGAATTTGCAACGTTGCATTCCTGGAACAGAAACCAGGTGGTGCCAAGCTCCAGCTCAAATTACTGGACTCCCATGGACACAGGCCACTATTTCTGTCCTCTCTAACCAAGGAAATTTAGCCCGTGCTATTGCAAATCAGAGAATTAGGTACTAAAGCTATAGCAGACAATATTTCAGCCATGGCTCAGTGGGTAGCGCTCTTGCCTCTGTATTAGAAGGCCGTAGGGTCAAGTCCCACTTCAGTGCAGTACTGTTGGAGTGCTGCACTGTCGGAGGTGCTGTCTTTCGAATGAGACATTAAATCGAGACCCTGTTTGCTCTCTAGGTGGATGTAAAAGATCCCATGGCACTATTTCGAAGAAGAGCAAGGGAGTTATCCAAAGTGTCCTGGCCGATATTTATCCCTCAATCAACACCACTAAAAAACAGATGATCTGGTCATTATCACATTGCTGTTTGTGGGAGCTTTCTGTGCGCAAATTGGCTGCCATGTTTCCTACATTACAACAGTGACTACACTTCAAAAAGTACTTCATTGGCTATAAAGCGCTTTGGGACATCTGGTGGTCGTAAAAGGCTCTATATAAATGTAAACAAATAAGAATGGTAGCACAGTGGTTACGTTACTGGACTAGTAATCCAGAGACCTGGACTAATGATTCGGGAACATGAGTTCAAATCCCACCACAGCAGCTGGGGAATTTACATTCAGTTAATTAAATAACTCTGGAATTAAAAAAGCTGGTGATCATGAAACTCCCGTCTTATCGTAAAAACCTATCTGGTTCACTAATGTCCTTTAGGGAAGGAAATCTGCCATCCTTACCCAGTCTGGCTCTAAACTGCCCTCTGAAATGGCCTAGCAAGCCACTCAGTTATCTCAAACCACCAGCAAAACATCACATGGACTGCAGCCGTCCAAGAAGGCGGCTCACCACCACCTTCTCAATGGCATTTAGGGATGGACAATAAATGCTGTCCTTGCCACCGATGCCCACATCTTGTGAATGAATGAAAAAAAAAAGTATTTCTTTCTTCTTTATATGCCAATAATCTGCTCGACACATGTTGGGTCAGGCACACACAAACTCCACTTTTGATGACTAGAACCGCTCCAGTTGAGACAATGGGCATCTCTTAACCTATGTAAACCTAGTTATTTTCACCAGTAAGTCTGCGCTTATATCATTTGTATTTTGCAGTGGAATGCAGAAGGTGCAATGATTGAAGCGTGGTTTTAAGACCTCTCTCAGGATTTGATTGACTGCCAAGCACCACGTTAAAATGAGGCTTAGTTAGATTCTAATCCAAGAAATGTTGAGAATCTAATTGTCTGGTATTGTTACAGAATGTGCCACTTTTCTCCAGATAATGTAAGCTAACCCAATCTAGAGACTCTCAGTATTATTGAGAGCCAATGGAATAAAGTGACATTACTTGGAATAGTAAAAGACACTGAACTTTACCTTTGACAGAGTCCCCCGTGAATTCTCCCACAGTGAGCGAGTAACCTGGAAAGGAGACATGTTCAGATTGTAATAACCATGAGACACATATTTTACACCTTTCAAGCTGCATTTAACAGAGCAAATCTTTAAGAGTAAGTGTCCTGATACTCGCTCATCCTGACAAATCACATCTTCTGCTAGAATCACAATATCTGACAATGTTATAAAACCAATCTGACAGTCAACTGACAAGATAATGTGGGATTCGCTACCAACATGACAACATCTTCCATAATAAGTCACCTTTTTTTAAAACATCAACGCCTTGATCGATTGCATCTCTGACAGGAGTTTATCAAGGATAGAATGCCTGTGGATGTTTACAGGGGACATAAGGTCTTGCTGGGGTGTATTGGGACGGGTTAAGTTCTGCAACAGGCTGAATTTAGAGAAGTGCTCTGCATTAAGAGGTGGGAGCCTTGTTCCTGCTTCCTCTTCAATGACAAACTTTGTATCTATCTCACAGGAGTCACCCAGGTGGATTGGTAGGGCCAATACAGCCAAGTTGACTGACAAGAATCACCCAGGTGATGGCCTGGTGAATTCCTGCAGGAATCAAAGGAAAATTGAAGTAATGCACCCGCTAATGACAACACAAAAAAAAGAATAGACAGAGGCCTGGGAGTTGGTTACCTCCCAACTCTCTTGAAATGGGAACAGATTAAGGCACATGGAAAACTGAAAGAAGGGGGAAAAAAAACCCTAGAAAATTGAACTTTATTTAAACAAACTCTCTCATCATCAGTGTGAGATTACATGACAATGCCATCTTACAATATCACCATTGTGGTAGTACAGTTGAAATGAGTGTTTTGTGGCGGAGGAGCGCCGAGAGATCGTGGCGGAGGTGCGGCGAATGTTTATGGTGGAGGAGCGGCGATAGATCGTGACAGAGGTGCAGCAAATGAGGGTGCAGGGCCCAGAAGAGCCGAGGGCCCAGGGGCAGCACGGGCCAACCCATCCTGCAATATGTGTGCGCACTAGGTCCGTGTAGCAGAGCAGGTCTTCAGTCATCCTGGTCAACCCTTGCCACTGGATAAAGGCTGAGCTCTGTCAAGCCCGTGTGGTGGCTGATGTGCAGCGGTCACCACATGTTTAAAAAATTCAAGCACAGGCATCTTCCACCCCTTCAATTGGAGTTCAGGACTGGAACATTGAGTCCTTCATTGAAACATCTGTGAACTCATGTGGAAGCAAGTCATCCTCGTTCGAGGGACCGTCTATGCTGATGACAATATCATTGCATGCTCCCAAGCTTACAAATGAAGTAAGTTGTATTAAAAGTCTCCTTTTATGCAATGATAGTCCCCTTAAAAAACTTACTGTGTCCCTGATTAGATGGCCTGTATATAATTTGACCAAGTTAATAGGCGGAAATGCTCAATAACGTGCGATTGGTGACACCATACTGTCGTTGCAACTACAATTGTATCCAATGCCAAAATTCTCAGGTATTTGTTACTTGAATTATTTTATGGTTAATGTAAACATAAAATATGCACCAACTGTACTGCCCTGGTGGTCAGTTCAAAGGGGAACAATACTGGAGCCGAAAGGTACTGGAACCAAGGTGTCAGCTGTGGCTCAGTGGGTAGCACTGTTGCCTTGGGGTCAGAAGGTTGTGGGTTCATGTCCCACTCAAAATACTTGAGCACAAACATCTAGGCTACTGCCCAAAACCAAGAACTTACTGAGGGAGTGCTACTAGGATATTATGTAATAGGTCCACAGACCAGCATTGGTTATAGGAAAATCATTCAAGGAAGTGGAGTTGAGGCCAAGATCAGATCAGCCATGATCTTATTGAATGGCGGAGCAGGCTCGAGGGGCCAAATGGCCTACTCCTGATCCTATTTCTTATGAATGTCTTTTACCACCGCCCCCCCACCCCCACCCAGGTCACTCTGCTGGCCAGCTCAGCGTGGGATCCTCCCTCTCCGAACCTGCGAATGGCAATGGGGAACCCTCTTGGTGCTCGCAGCTCGCCAGCGGCATGCGAGTGAGATACAGGGCTCGAAACAGTTCAGGTATCACACCGACGCCAATGGGTGGGTTCGTGCCCATTTTAGGCACTGCCTGAAGTTTACCCCATTGTTTCTAAACAATAATCATTGTCAGCCGTGGCTCAGTGGGTAGCACTCTCGCCTCTGAGTCAGAAGGTTGTGGGTTCATAGTCCCACTCCAGGGACTTGAGCACAAAAATCTAGGCTGACACTCCAGTGCAGTGTTGAGGGAGTGCTGCACTGTCAGAGGTGCCATTTTTTGGATGAAACGTTAAACCGAAACCCTGTCTGCTCTCTCAAGTGGACGTAAAAGATCCCATGATCTTATCAAATGGCGGAGCAGGCTCGAGGGGCCAGATGGCCTATTCCTGCTCCTATTTCTTATGTTCTTATGATGCTTACCCTCAAAGTGGTTATCTTTGATCCCTTGTGCATCGTCAGTTTGCCTGTTTCTCCCCAGTACTTCCAGAGGATTGTCACGGTCAAAATTCTTCAGAATGTTTTCGATGTTGGAAGCAATCAACTGACCTGAATGGATTACAGGAAGTTTCAAGATTTATCTTTCAGGTACTTTGCACAAACAGATTCTTTATTGTAATGTCTGTAAGCTTGTAATGTTTGTAGCTCCACACTGTGGATGTGGATGTATTCTGTACTGCAACTGCAGGGTTAATAATAAACAGAACCAGCCAGATTCCGGAGGCTTCCGAGAGAGCTGCCTGCCATGTTAGGAGCTGTGTGTGCTGTGCTCTGTGAAGATATCACATTTGGCGATGGAGGATGGGATTTTTTGGATGATTTAAAGCTTACATTTTGTTGATGAAGGATTCAGCCAGCTGACAGAGAGACTTTGGAAGTTTCTGTCTTTGGAAAAAAGCTACAAAATCCGAGGTAAAATACAGCACATGGTGTGAACAGCTAGAGATTAAAATGGCAGGTGTAATCGGACATTTGGGGGAATATAGACATGACCGGGAATGTTTTAAAGCATATGTGGATCGGCTAGAAATGTATTTCATTGCAAATAACATAATCGAAGTTCTAAACAATGCAGTCCAGAACCAGGCTGTGTTGGAATGTAAGAAAGCGATCTTCTTATCGGTGGCGGGTCTGGCATTGTACGAAACCCTTGTAAATCTGCTTGTGCCTGATGAGCCAAAGGACACAACGCTTAAAGAGATTTTAATGAAGCTGGAGCAGCACTATAACCCCAAACCATTAGAAATTGCTGAAAGCTATCATTTCGGGATTCGGAATCAAAAGGCTGATGAAAGTATCAGTGATTACAACGTAGCATTAAAAAAGCTATCGATGTTACGGGATCGTTTTGTTTGTGGGGTGAAAAATGATGCGATCAGAAGGAAGTTATTGATGACGGGTGACTTGACTTTTGAGATTGCTTGTCAGACAGCGAGGTCGGTGGGCATGGCCGAACAATATTCCCGAGAATTAAATAATGATTATGGTCGTCAGTCAACCGAGGTAAATCACCTGCAGGTTCAAAGTAAAAGACGGTGGGGGCTCAAAGTTTCAGAAACTGGAAATTCTAACAGAGCGCCGAAGTCATGCTATAAGTGCCTGGGACAACACATTGCTCAAAGTTGTCCATACGTGAAGGCAGTGTGTTTCTTCTGCAGAAAGACTGGGCATCTTGCGGAGGCATGCCGACTGAAGGGTAAACCCATTTTTAAAGCTATGAGTCCAGTGTTCAAAGCTATGAGTAGAAATCCCAAGAGACTACATAGCATGGAAGAACAACAACAGGACGAGGAGATGTTAGAGTTACACATCATCAGGAGCACGAATTGAAAGGGAAGCTTTGGCATTAATTTTTGGGGTCAAGAAGTTTCACAAATACTTGTATGGTCGTAAGTTTACCATCGTTATGGACCATAAGCCCCGAACATCAATCCTACATCCAAAGTTCCCAGTTCCAACATTAACTGCAGCCCGAATGCAGAGATGGGCTTTGATTTTGTCAGCATATACATATGATATTGAATACAGATGATCAGCTGATCACAGTAATGCTGATGCAATGTCTAGATTGCCTTCCCCATCACAAGTTACACCCGATAGGGAAGAAGTGTTTTATTTTTCATACATTGATGAACTGCCAGTCACAGCTGAAGAGATTGGTAGAGCAACCAAATGTGACCCAGTGATGTCAAAGGTGTATGAGTATATTGCAAATGGATGGCCAAACCAGGTAACAGACAAAGATACACATCCATTCTTCATTCTTTGGAATGAATTATTAGTCGATAAAAATTGTATCATGTGGGGTGTAAGAGTGGTTATACCAAATACATTCAGGTCCAAATTATTAGGAGACTTGGGAATGTGCTTGACCAAGAGTTTTGCACGCAGTTATTTATGGTGGCCAGGTCTTGATAAAGATATAGAGTACACCGTGAGGCAGTGTACGACATGTCAACCGGTAAGCAAGAAAGTACCATTACAACCATGGAAATGGCCTCCCAGGGTGTGGCAAAGACTACATATTGATTTTACTGAGTGAGAAGGACAACAATTGTTCATTGTGATTGATAGCCATTCGAAATGGGTTGAGGTGTTTCCAATGTAGAAAATAACAACAAGTAAAACATCGGACATTTTGCAAAAATTATTTTCTTCATTTGGTCTCCCTGAAGAAATTGTTTCGGATAATGGGCCACAATTTTGTTCAGAAGAATTTGCACAATTCATGAGCAAAAATGGTGTGAAACATACCAAGGTTCCACCATACCATCCTGCTTCGAATGGTGCAGCAGAGCGCACTGTACAAATTGTAAAACGTGTCCTCATAAAACAAATGTTAGCTCCAAATCCAAGAAAATGACAGTTGTCATTGAATCACAAATTGGCCACATTTTTGATTACATATCGAAATACTCCTCATACAACTACAGGTAGAACACCAGCAGAGTTGTTTCTCAAATGACAGCCATGAACCAGATTCTCGTTGTTAAAGCCGAATTTGGCACAGTCCATAGAAGAGATACAATTAAGACAGAAAGAGAATCATGATAGAGGTAGAGTGAAAGAGAGAAGTGTGAAATTAAACCAGAAGGTGATAGTGAAGAACCATCACCATAAATGGTTAAAGTGGTTACCAGGAAGAGTGGTGAAGATATGTGGTCCTTGCACATATTTGGTAAAGATGTTTGATAATGGACAGGTTAGGTTTGTTCATATTGATCATATTTTACCCTCAGACATGGAAGGAGTTGAAGGTGGGAATGATTCAATTATTTCTAACTCATCAGATAGTTTTGATATACCAGTAGCAAATCCTAAATCCAATGTACTGGAAACAAATCTAGGAGAGAATCAGAATGAAAGTCTGAGTCCGAGTCAGGAAAACAAAGAGCCTGAAGTTAGAGTGAGTTCAAATGAAAATCAAGGAAATTCTGTGGAGGAAAACGTTCCTCAGAATGAGCCTCGAATGAGTTTAGATTCGACACTGTGTTTGGAAGTTTCTGTTCGAGAGCAAAGGTATCCTCTTTGAAACAGAAAACAAGTGGTAAAGTTAAATTTGTAAATATGAAAAAAAGTCTATATCCTGTGTTATGTATAAAAATGAAAGTTATGTATGATGTTTGTTGTAATAACTTCTTCATTAAGGAGGGAGAAGTGTAATGTCTGTAAGCTTGTAATGTTTGTAGCTCCACACTGTGGATGTGGACGTATTGTGTTCTGCAAGTGCAGGGTTAATAATAAACAGAACCAGGCAGATTCTGGAGGCTTCTGAGAGAGCTGCTTGCCATGTTAGGAGCTGTGTGTGCTGTGCTCTGTAAAGATATCACATTTATAAACTGCATAAGTTCGGTGGTACCGAGGCAGGGTGTGTTGACAGCTCTATGTGGAATGGAGTGGTAGTACAGAGTCTGTGATGCTCGACGGCAAGTCCTAGGTTTTGACAGTATGATTGGGGGAAACACACAACAAAACAGGTTAGAAATTGTGATTCAGACTTCAGTCGTGTTGAATCGGGCACTGAGTTTTGAGCTCAAAATACAGGAGGACCTGTTTAAAACTGTAGACATATTGAGATCAAAATTCCACGATGCTCACTCCTAGCACGGGCTGAGAGTACATAGTAGGAAACAATGCACTCCAAGCCCATGGTTTTCCAGATGATTGCAAGGTGTGTATTCCAAGACTGCGCCAGACATGGGCACAGCAGAACTTTTAACCTATGGTGATCAATGAGGTCCTCACAATGAAAACCTATGGGCCGGAAATTTCCTCATAGCTGCACCCACTCTGCCATTATACTTTGCCTGAAGTGTGGCTTAAATGGGATCTCCAGCGAAGCTAGGGTGGCGGGAGGGGGAGTGTTAAGTATTGAATAACTCCACGAGGCTAAGTACGGTGAGTTAGTTCAGGCATGACCTTACTCCAGTTTATTTATTCTCGAAGTGAGGATTCAACATGGCTGCCAACATTCAACGTGTCTGCCAGTGACCATTAGGACTCCGACAGTTGCGCCCTCCGGTGGCAGTTAAAACCCAGTTAACATACATAACAGGGAGCAGTTCTGATTGTAATGTATGTACCTGTGAGTATGCTCACAGGGCTGCAGGCCGTTGCTCACGCGGTGTCTACCGGTACGCTCACGGCCTTCTGCGCGAGGTGGGTGCTGGAGGGACTGGAGTGCATCATCACCCCCGGCAACCAAATTTTAATTTGATTAAAGGCTTTTCGTTACAGTTTTAAATTGTTAGTTTGTGGGTTCTAGTGCCAAAAGGGAGCACTTGTTTAAATTTCTACTAAAATAGTTGCAAGCCATTGCGCATAAACCAATGAGCGTTACAGAGTAGAGTTTGCTTGATGGCTCCTGCACAAGGATGACACGCAAATTCGTTAGACGTTCGCATTCAAGGGAACATTGTTGGTTTGGGATTTAAATTCTTGTCTGCAATGCTATAGACCCGGGTTAAATTCTCGGCCGATGCAGGTTATAACTTTCCACGCTCCTGATCTTTGGGCATCCTGTGCGGAGGGGAGCAGGCAGCTCGGAAGGCCTCCTCGTAGGACTGTTCCTGGTTCCTAGTCAAAGTGGCCATCAACCAGTCCAGGTAGCGGGCGGTCAAGGGGGCCGTTCAGCCTGACTGCCTGCCTCTCTTCCGCGGTTACATTCGAGCCAGGGTATCCCTGGAGATGGAGCACGCGGTGTCCACCGGTACGCTCGCGGCCTTCTGTGAGAGGGCACCGGAGAGACTGGAGTGCATCATCACCCTGGCAACCAAATTTTAATTTGATCATTAAAGTTTAAAAGTTAATTTGTTTAATTTGCCAGTTTCAGTGCCCCCCGTTTACAAGGGGCACTTGATTTGTAGGTTCACAAAAATAATTGTGGAGCTGTTTCAGGCACTTGATTTAAAGTTTCTACTCAAAATAGTTGTAGAGCTGTTGAGTTGCGAGTGGCTTAGCCAGTTACGTGATGTTCACAAGACTCAATAAAACCTCAGCCAGTTGGGTTCAGGGGATCCACAATGAGGCAGGGGGTTGTGAGCCTGGTGGATGAACTGGTAATGTGTAGTGTGATTGTTAAACGTTTGCTAATAAACCAACCTGTTCTTAATAGCAATGTGTTGCTATGCATTCTTAAGCAACAAACCCATGAAGTAAATACATTACACTGGTGAAATTCCTGGCTATAATGAATCATTTATCTCTCCCCTGAACAGTAGTACTATTTATAGGTGGAACTGTAGTTCTTTGTTGCCTGATAATACCATCTAGATCCCTTGGTATTGTGGACCACCCCTACTGCATCTATAAGAAGTTACAGTGCAAATGAACCTAAAGTAGTCTTGGCTACACTATATCTGTTATATATGCAGATTATAGATATACTCTCTGTGTAGTCACTGTATAGTTGCATAAGATGGAGACTTGTTTACCTGATGCACTATCAATAAGGTTTACACTGTGTATATACTATGCTGGCACCACTAGAGGGTGCAATTGGTGGAGACCGGGGTTTCCTGCCCTGGTGGCAGGGGCTGTATAAAAGGGTAGCCACCATGCGGCTGCCTCACTCTGGAGTTACGAATAATGGACCAAGGTCACTACAGTTTGAGTACAACACATTGCCTCGTGGAGTCATTCATAGGTACATTACATACATAACAATATCCACTGAAAACAGTGCAAGGTGCTGGTCAGGTGTCAACTTTAGTGTCAGAAGAGGAGCTGTACAATGGTGTATATGTTATGAGTCACTCCTCCCAGCAGAGAGGTTCAAATGATGGCGTGCATATTGCGTATTAGTTTTATAGAACAGAAAATTGTTAAGGTCATGAATTCTATGCGCTGATATTTGTGCCTAAATTCCTGAATTATAGTCATAGGAACACTACAACAACAACTTGTATTTATATAGCACCTTTAACGTAGTGAAACATCCCAAAGTGCTTCACAGCTGCTTAATTTTTTCAACTTTTAAAAATTTGCGTCCCCAATGGGGGCCTTCCAAATGTCTACCTCTTAGTCGCAACTGCACCTCTGAAATGGCCCAGCAAGCCATTCAGTTGTCAAGAAAGCGGCTCATCACCACCTTCTTGAGGGCAATTAGAGATGGGCAATAAATGCTGGCCTTGTCAGTGATGCTCACATCCTGTGAATGCATAATATTTTTTTTATACCAACCTGGATTCCTCTGTCTGCAAATGATGGTCTGTTAAATATCATGCTTGCCAGCCAGGTTACAGTGACCACATAAACTGGGCACACTGGCGCCTTGCAGGCGTGCACATGACAATATTAAACCTGACCAGGGCAGCTAGGGTATCATGTAATACACTTGACAGTTATTTTTGGCAAGGTTGGCACCATTAGCGATAGACTGGGGCACTGAGTGGTGCAGTGTTGGGACTCTGCCCTGTCGCACGTAGGTTTGAATCCAGCTCAGATTGATGGCTAAAGTGTAACAAGTTCGGACAGTTCTTAGTGGGTGTTGTGTCCTTACACACTACTGCAAATCAACACGAGGCACATACTGGAGACAAGGTCACTCTGTGACCTGTACCTTTATTCACAGGACCAAGAAGTGATGACCCTGCGTGGGACCTCCCTTTATATACCTGGATGACCAGGTGAGGAGTGTCTCCCACAAGTTCACCCCCTGTAGTCAAGGTGTGTATTACTTATGTGTATACAGTGTACAGTGTTGGTACATGAAGGTTACAGTTACATGAAGGTTACAAACATGACAGTGGGCACCATCTACAACACACATGTTGATGCATACTCTTGAGCCATTCCATTTCTCCTTTGTTTTTCAGTGACCTCAATGAGTTTTGGCATTAAATTGGAACTCTCGCTTGGAGAGATCCTGAGGATGATTGTTTGGGAATTGGAAATACCACATCTGGTACATTTCCTAGAGCAAGGAGGAATTGTCCATCTGCAGCTACGATTTAGGCATGTTGCTGGAGCAGAGTACTGAGAATGACACCCTGCATCTAAGCGGTGCACTGGGTTAAATATGTTAGCACTGGCTGATGTTCAATAACCATGCACTAATGTCAAGAACATAAGAACATAAGAAATAGGAGCAGGAGTAGGCCATACGGCCCCTCGAGCCTGCTCTGCCATTTAATGCGATCATGGCTGATCCGATCATGGACTCAGGTCCACTTCCCTGCCCGCTCCCCATAACCCCTTATTCCCTTATCGGTTAAGAAACTGTTTAAAATTTATTCAATAACCCAGCTTCCACAGCTCTCTAAGGCAGCGAATTCCACAGATCCACAACCCTCTGAGAGAAGAAATTCCTCATCTCAGTTTTAAATGGGCAGTCCCTTATTCTAAGATTATGCCCCCTAGTTCTAGTCTCCCCCATCAGTGGAAACATCCTCTCTGCATCCACCTTATCAAGCCCCCTCATAATCTTGTACGTTTCGATTAGATCACCTCTCATTCTTCTGAATTCCAATGAGTTGAGGCCCAACCTACTCAACCTTTCCTCATAAGTCAACCCCCTCATCTCTGGAATCAACCTAGTGAACCTTCTCTGAACTGCCTCCAAAGCAAGTATATCCTTTCGTAAATATGGAAACCAAAACTGCACACAGTATTCCAGGTGTGGCCTCACCAATACCCTGTATAACTGTAGCAAGACTTCCCTGCTTTTATACTCCATCTCCTTTGCAATAAAGGCCAAGATTCCATTGGCCTTCCTGATCACTTGCTGTACCTGCATACTAATCTTTTGTGTTTCATGCACCAGGACCCCCAGGTCCCGCTGTACTGCAGCACTTTGTAATTTTTCTCCATTTAAATAATAACTTGCTCTGTGATTTTTTTTCAGCCAAAGAGCATAACCTCACACTTTCCAACATTATACTCCATCTGCCAAATGTTTGCCCACTCACTTAGCCTGTCTATGTCCTTTTGCAGGTTTTTTGTGTCCTCCTCACACAGTGCTTTTCCTCCCACCTTTGTATCGTCAGTAAACTTGGCTACGTTACACTCAGTCCCTTCATCCAAGTTTTTAATATAGGTTGTAAATAGTTGGAGGTCCCAGCACTTGATTCCTGTGGCATCCCACTAGTTACTGATTGCCAACCTGAGAATGAACCATTTATCCTGACTCTCTGTTTCCTGTTAGTTAGCCAATCCTCTATCCATGCTAATATGTTAAACCAACCCCGTGAATTTTTATCTTGTGCAGTAACCTTTTATGTGGCACCTTGTCAAATACCTTCTGGAAGTCCAAATACACCACATCCACTGGTTCCCCTTTATCCACCCGATTCATTACATCCTCAAAGAATTCAAGCAAATTTGTCAAACATGACTTCCCCTTCATAAATTCATGCTGACTCTGGCTGACTGAATTATTCTTTTCCAAATGTCCTGCTATAATGGACGCCAACATTTTCCCAACCACAGATGTCAGGCTAACTGGTCTATAGTTTCCTGCTTTTTGTCTGCCTCCTTTTATAAATAGGGGCATTACATTTGCAGTTTTCCAATCTGCTGGGACCTCCCCAGAATCCAGGGAATTTTGGTAAATTACAACCAATGCATCCACTATCCCTACCATTACTTCTCTTAAGACCCTAGGGTGCAAGCCATCAGGTCCAGGGGATTTATCCGCCTTTAGTCCCATTATCTTACTGAGTACCACCTCCTTAGTGATTGTGATTGTGTTAAGTTCCTCCCATCCTATAGCTCCTTGACTATCCACTGTTAGGATATTTTTAGTGTCCTCTACCGGAAAGACTGATGCAAACTATTTGTTCAGAGTTTCTGCCATCTCCATGTTCCCCATCACTAATTCCCCAGTCTCGTCCTCTAAGGGACTAACATTTACTTTAGCCACCCTTTTCCTTTTTACATACCTATTTAAACTCTTGCTATCTGTTTTTATATTTCATGCTAGTTTACTTTCATAGTCTATCTTCCCTTTCTTTATCCTTTTTTTAGTCATTCTTTGCTGGCTTTTAAAAGCTTCCCAGTCTTCTGTCCTCCCACTAGTTTTGCCCACTTTGTATGCCCTTGTTTTTAATTGGATACCATCCTTTATTTCTTTAGTTAGCCATGGATGGCTATCTTTTCTGTTACACCCTTTCCTCCTCACTGGAATATATTTTTCTTGAGAGTTATGAAATATCTCCTTGAATGTACGCCACTGTTCATCAACCGTCCTACACTGTAACCTATTTTCCCAGCCCACTTTAGCCAACTCTGCCCTCATACCTTTGTAGTCGCCTTTATTTAAGCTTAGTACACTAGTTTGAGATTCAACTTTTTCACACTCCATCTGAACTTGAAATTCAACCATGTTATGATCACACATTCCGAGGGGATCCTTTACTAGAAGATTGTGTATTAATCCCGTCTCATTATGGATTTGTACGCTCTTAGTACCAGCAAACTTATTCTGGGCAACACCACCTCTCCAACCTATGAATACATCTTACATAGTATAAATAACCACAGCAGCTTCTCTCTAGAGTCTTGATGTAATCAGGAAGGATGTCCTGCAGCAGAGAACAATGACTGTTTCTGCATTGTTGAATAAACACCTTTGAGTTCGAAGTAGGTCACTGAGCCTTACAGTAAGGGGATCATGAAGTCTGAAAGGACATTGACGCACACCGGTGCTGCTGATAGATAAAGGGGTGGATTTTCGTCTTCTGCTGCCCCTCTTCATGCCCCGGAGGGGCAGCAATGGCGGCGGTAAGCACTTCCGGGCGGGCAGCCAGCTTCCAGCGCCCCATCGGGACATTCGGTGCCCATTTCGGCGGGGCGCGGAGCATTACCGCCCGGGAGATGCGAGCCGGTGTGCAAAGCCCCTGGTTGCAACACCGGCTTGATTTTTGGCTGCCGTCCAACCCTTAGCGTCCCTTAGAGCGCCCCCTGCTGAGAACGCCTGTGAAAGCGAGCTGTAGCGGCCGCGATGAGGTGAGTAATGTCAACCTCAGGTATGTGTGATTGTTTATGTTGTGGTGGCGAGTTCTGGATTGGGAATGTTTCTGGTGGGATTTTTTCAGGTTCGCCCCTCACCCCCCACCCCACCTCCCCTTGCCGCCCCCCCCGCCAGGCCTCTGTTATGGCACGCCGAGGCCGGCTCAGGATTTTCCCTTGCTCAGCCGGCCCAGCTGATAAATTTTGTGGTGACAGACGCAAACCATTTTCCGGCGCAAAATTTAACGCTCCGCCCGGAACACCGACCCAACTGAGGCGCGACCGAATTTCTCCCCCAAACTGTTCTGGCTTTTCCCTCCAATTGTACTGCCTTTTCTCCCGCTCTCTCCAAACGGTGTTGAGCCATGCTACATGTGGTTCCAAAGGTGCTGGTAGCCTGCTGGTATCTCAGCCAAGTGACCAACCATTATGCAAGGGTCCGAACAGAGCAATGGCAGGTTATTTACACCGTGGAGGGTGACACTGCCGAGACAGACTTTCCCTCCACAATTGGACAATTTTCAGCCAGGTGGTCCCAGGAGCGTTGCGGCCAATTCAAATACTCCTATTTTTGCTGGATAACATTCCATCCTCCACCTTCCAGAACCTTCAATTCATCCAAAATTTTGCTGCCCATAAATTCCCCCACAACAAGTCCCACCCACCCATCACCCCATTCCCAGTAACCGACATTGGCTTATCAGTCCTTTGGCATCTCACCTTTAAAATTCTCATCCATGTGTTATAAATCATTCATGCCCTGGGCCATCCTCGCTCTCTAACTTCTTCCAGCCCTAAAGCACCAACCCCCCCCCACCCCCCCAATTATAGAGCTCCCCCTAGTGGACTACTGATGTAATGCAACTACTGATGTAAATAATAAAAGGATCATGTGGCAAAGTCACATGATGACAGTCTCTGTGTAAGAGCCATCTTGTGCATGTGCTGTTTTAGTGATGTCGTAAGAATATATCACACCCCCAACCCTGAACTCTCTGTTCCTCTGGCTTCTGCCTTTTCTGCAACCTCCCCCCCGCCCCTGCCCCCACTTCACTCCACCATTGATGGCCAGGCCATCAGTTGCCTAGGTCCCACTCTCTAAAATTCACTCCCTGAACCTCTCTGCCTCTCGACCACCCTCTCCTCCTCTGAGCCCGCCCCTTAGAAGCCTCGTCTTTTGGCCAAGCTTTTGGTCAGCCTCCTATAATCTCACCTTCTTTTGGCTCAGTGGCCATTTTGTCCTTATGCCTCTGTGAAGCGCCATGGGACGTTTTCCGACGGTAACGGTGCTACGTAAGTGTAAGTTGTTGTTTTCACTGTTGTGGCTGAGAGACAAGCTGTACTTAAGCATTAATTCGCCACAGGTGAGATTAAGTGAAACGACAACAGTTCAAGTCACTACAAGGGCAATGAATTTAAATCAGGAACTATTATTCATACTCCATTTTACAACTCTCAAGAAATATATATTCCAGTGAGGAGGAAAGGGCGTAAGAGAAAAGATAACTAATCCGTGGCTAACTAAGGAAATAAAGGACAGTATCCAATTAAAAACAAGGGCATAAAATGTGGCCAAAACTAGTGGGAGGACAGAAGATTGGGAAGCATTTAAAAGCCAATGAAGAATGACTAAAAAAATGATTAAGAAAGGGAAGATAAACTATTAAAGTAAACTAGCACAAAATATAAAAACAGATAGCAAGAGTTTCTATAGGTATATAAAAAGGAAAAGAGTGGTGAGAGTAACTGTTGGTCCCTTAGAGGATGAGACCGGGGAATTAGTAATGGGGAACATGGAGATGGCAGACACTCTGAACAAATATTTTGTATCAGTCTTTACGGTAGAGGACACTAACAATATTCCAACAGTGGATAGTCAAGGGGCTATAGCAGGGGAGGAACTTAACACAATCACAATCACTAAGGAGGTGGTACTCAGTAAGATAATGTGACTAAAGGCAGATAAATCCCCTGGACCTGATGGCTTGCATCCTAGGGTCTTAAGAGAAGTAGCAGTAGGGATAGTGGATGCATTGGTTGGAATTTACCAAAATTCCCTGAATTCTGGGGAGGTCCCAGCAGATTGGAAAACTGCAAATGTAATGCCCCTATTTAAAAAGCAGGCAGACAAAAAGCAGGAAACTATAGACCAGTTAGCCTAACATCTGTGCTTGGGAAGATGTTGAAGTCCATTATTAAAGAAGCAGTAGCAGGACATTTGGAAAAGCAAAATTCGGTCAGGCAGAGTCATCATGGATTTATGAAGGGGAAATCATGTTTGACAAATTTGCTGGAGTTCTTTGAGGATGTAACGAACAGGGTGGATAAAGGGGAACCAGTGGAGGTGGTGTTGTTGGACTTCCAGAAGGTATTTGACAAGGTGCCACATAAAAAATTACTGAACAAGATAAAAATTCACAGGGTTGGGGGTAATATATTAACATGGATAGAGGATTAGCTAATAAACAGAAAACAGAGAGTCGGGATAAATGGTTCATTCTCGGGTTGGCAATCAGTAACCAGTGGGGTGCTGCAGGGATCAGTGCTGGGACCCCAACTATTTACAATCTCTATTAACGACTTGGAAGAAGGGACTAAGTGTAACGTAGCCAAATTTGCTGATGATACAAAGATGGGAGGAAAAGCAATGTGTGAAGAGGACACAAAAAATCTGCAAAAGGACATAGACAGGCTAAGTGAGTGGGCAAACATTTGGCAGATGGAGTATAATGTTGGAAAGTGTGAGGTCATGCACTTTGGCAGAAATAAACCACAGAGCAAGTTATTATTTAAATGGAGAAAGATTGCAAAGTGCTGCAATACAACTGGACCTGGGGGTACTTGTGCATGAAACACAAAAGGTTAGTATGCAGATACAGCAAGTGATCAGGAAGGCCAATGGAATCTTGGCCTTTATTGCAAAGGGGATGGAGTATAAAAGCAGAGAAGTGTTGCTACAGTTAGACAGGGTATTGGTGAGGCCACATCTGGAATACTGCATGCAGTTGTGGTTTCCATATTTACGAAAGGATATACTTGCTTTGGAGGCAGTTCAGAGAAGGTTCACTAGGTTGATCCTGGGGATGAGGGGTTTGACTTGTGAGGAAAGGTTGAGTAGGTTGTGCCTCTATTCATTGGAATTCAGAAGAATGAGAGTTGATCTTATCGAAGCGTATAAGATTATGAGGGGTCTTGACGGGGTGGATGCAGAGAGAATGTTTCCACTGATGGGGGAGACTAGAACTAGAGGGCATAATCTTAGAATAAGGGGCCGCCCATTTAAAACTGAGATGAGGAGAAATTTATTCTCTCAGAGAGTTGTGGATCTGTGGAATTCACTGCCTCAGAGAGCTGTGGAAGCTGGGACATTGAATAAATTTAAGACAGAAATAGACAGTTTCTTATATGATAAGGGAATAAGGGGTTATGGAGAGCGGGCAGAGAAGTGGACCTGAGTCCATGATCAGATCAGCCATGATTGTATTAAATGGCGGAGCAGGCTCGAGGGGCCATATGTCCTACCCCTGCTCCTATTTCTTATGTTCTATGTTCTTATTATGCTATTATGCTAATGAGCAACAATTAAGAATTGTTGAAAAGGTAAACATCTTGTTGAACATTATTAAGTGCGTGAGAACGGAACAACAAAGAAGGTGAATGGCATCAGTGAATTAATATCATCGCACAGGAGTGTCTTCTCACCTGACTGCCAGGTAATGCATGAGTAATAATAAATAGTGATTGTAAAGTTCAGGGTAAAGTAAATAAAGCTAAAACTCAGAGCGTAGAAAGCAATAAAATAAAAATGTTGGATATAACCGTTAAACCCAGTCCATCGGCTGAGGCAAGCGTTTGTTTGGAAGAGCAATCATTTCCCTTCTGCATTTAAGGATTTCAAAGTATAGCACTATTAAAGAAAGAAAGAATTCGTATCACCGGGCATCCGCTCATTTTCTGAGGACGTACAGAAGCACTCCTGCGCATCCCGGCTCCACATTCAGGTAAGTATATTTCCAAATCTTACCTTGTTGGCTGCCGCCTAATGGGCAGTGCCTTTAAGGCCTTATGTTCGGCCACATGTAGGCCTGGTTTCCCCAAGTGCAGCCGTCGCCAGGGTGAACCAATCTTGCAGCTGGGGCCCCCAAAACAGGTGGTAGTCCCCCTTATTGGCATTCGCCAAGAGCCTCTCGCTTGTTTCAGGCATGGGCACGGCACGCCAATTCTTGGGGCCCTTGTGGGGGGCGCACAATGTCAGCTAGTAATGAGAGACTGCCTTCTGCTCACCAGTTCTGGTCTCCATATTACTGTACACAGTTCTGGTCTCCATATTACAAAAAGCGATATGGAAGCACTGGAGAAAGTGCAAAAATGATTTGCAAGGATGATGCCAGAAACGAGAGGGTACGTCTATCAAGAAAGACTGAACAGGCTGGGGCTCTTTTCCCTCGAGAAGAGAAGGCTTAGGGGTGACCTGATAGAGGCCTTTAAAATTATGAAGTGGATTGATAGGGTAGACGTAGAGAAGATGGGGCCGAAATTCAGGGTCTCAAAGAGACCTGTTAATGCCCGTTTGCAGCAGCCATTCCCAAAAATCGAATGGCCGCCGTTTTGGGGTCAACATGCTGACCCGACCTAAATTCAGGTCGGGGATTTTTCGGCCTGGACCCCATCCCGCCCGAGTGGTTGCACCGCCAATTTAAAACAAGAGAAATACTTCCCTATCCATATTCAGCAGAATAAATTGATCCCCCGCCACGCGGTGCCCCTGGCAGGTTTTTCTGCCGGTGCACCAACTCTGCACAGCCACCCTTAAAGTGGAGGGCCCACTGCTGTGGCCACAATGGAAAAATTTTTGCTGGCCGACTTGTCGATCGGCCAGGCTGCCAACGGGCAGCCTCTTGGATGCCAGGCCGCTGGCCTGGCTGAAATCTTCCCTGGTGGCCCAGTGGCCAAAGATTAAAAAATGATAGAATTTCTCCCCTTTAATGGAGGGGAGAGAGCGTGGTGACGCACACGCGCTGTGACATCACCATTACTCCACCATTGATTGACAGCGGCGGAGTTCCCGAGAGACCCATTTTAAGCCCCTCAGCCCGGCTTTGAGTCTAAGGCCCACCCCCATTATGATCCATTTCCTGCAGGACTTTGAAAAATTGTCAAAGTCCTGAAAATGGATCTACTTACCGTACCAGGAGTTCCAGCGGTAAGGTACACTCCAAAACTCATAGCTTTCTGCCGCACCTGAATTTCAACCCCGATGTTTCCACTTGTGGGGAAGACCAAAACTGGGGGGCCATAAATATAAGATAGTCGCTCATAAATCCAATAAGAAATTCAGGAGAAACCTCTTTACTCAGAGTGGTGAGAATGTGGAACTCGCTACCACAGGGTATGGTTGAGGCGAATAGCACAGATGCATTTAAGGGGAGGCTGGATAAACACACGAGGGAGAAAGGAATGGAAGCATATGCTGAGAGGGTGAGATGAAATAAATAGAGTGGGAGTTAGTCACTAATAAATCCAATCGGGATTTCAGGAGAAACTTCTTTACCCAAAGAGTGGTGGGAATATAAATCCTGCTGCATCATTCAGAGAAATTGCCCAAATTTTACTCCAGAAACATAGATAAGTTTTTTTTTACAAAAAAGGTCTCCCTGCCTGTGTTACTGTTTGTGACTGAGGCTGGGGGCAATTGATGTTCGGGTTCCTTACCTTGCCAATAGAAGCTGCCAGGTGCTCCCAGTAGTATGTCTCCTGCCTAAAACGAAAATGATGAAGTTTTTACAATGTGTTGACCACAGCAGTGTGCGGATAGCACAAAATAATCTGCTAACTTCATCTGCTGATAAATGAGGGCTTGAAATCTTCCATCGTGGCCCTTGCTGCTCCCTTCTGCCAACGTGAGTGCCATAAAATAATATTAGCTCACTCACCGCACACTCTGGGTTGCCCCAGCTTTCTCTGAAGCTCAGAGCACTGTGGCGCCCTCTCAAGCCCTTATGGGTGGCATCACATATGTTGCTTGTCATATATATAGCTCCACCTAGTGGACTACTGTGGCATTGCAGCCATTGCTGTTTACAACAATAAAGACGGAACAAGTCATGTGACTGGTTCCTGACGTTATGAGAGAGTTAGATATGGCCCTTACGGCTAAAGGGATCAAGGGGTATGGAGAGAAAGCAGGAAAGGGGTACTGAGGGAATGATCAGCCATGATCTTATTGAATGGTGGTGCAAGCTCGATGGGCTGAATGGCCTACTCCTGCACCTATTTTCTATGTTTTCTATGTTTATCAGCTAACTTAAAGCCTGTGTGTTTGTGAGGTTGTACCGAAAACATAATCTTGTTGCTCCAGTTCCGGCAGAGATGATGGCAGAGAGCCCACTTTGGGTATAATCTGCCCACCAACACATTATTGCCATGTGCTCGTGAGCTGGCGGACCTGGCCTCAAGTTGGTTCCAATGCCCATCATGATGCCATGACATGCATTGCATTATGGGATGATGTATTGGCTTCAGTGAGCACCATAGCGTTATGTTCATCCGGTAAATTGTAGTATAACAGGGGCATAAGTAACAATACCCGAGTTCTTGCCTGGTCAATGCAGAGTACTACCGTAACACCACCCACAAGTAGCTGAAATATTTCATCCATTTTATCGTACTCCCCCTCGCCTTAGATCGCCTTGGAGTTCCCTGCATTCGCTAACAATGAGGCCAGGGTAGGTGCCCATTGTCCTGCTCGCTGGTTTTAACCAATACTGCTTCACTAACAATAATCAAAGTGTCCATTGGCAACACTGCGTCAGCCAATGAGTTGGAGGTGGGATGGTTTATTCAGCAAACGGATTTTATTTAAACAGTGCACTACAGCAAACAGTCTACAGAATCTATTTAAAAAGAGTCTAAATGAACTACAGCAAACAGAACTCATGACTGAAACTACAGCAACGTCTCCCGATAAAAGCAGGGCTAGTTATCTCCAGCAAAATGCGGGGAGTGGGTGATAGTTACATAATACAAATTCTGTTCGTGGCATCAATCTCAGTCACTCACAGCAGTCCGGTGTCCAGGCGAGATTGATTGGGGATTTACCCAAACTTCTCCATCCTGGCTGGGATGTCACTACACTCAGCCAACAATAATGAGAAGGCACACTAGTACGTGTGGGAGTGACCCAGCCTTTGATTTCCCCTTATCATAAACTAGAAGTGACTGTGAGCGATATTGTTACATGAACGCACAGTACATTTGCATCAAATTCCTTTCTCTGCTATTTTAATGCAGGCCTGTTTAATAATCCGATTCATGCTTCTGTTCAAATAGTGGAGGGAAAGAAAGACTTGCATTTATATAGCACCTTTCACGATCACCGGATGTCTCAAAGCGCTTTATAGCCAATGAATTACTTTTGGAGTGTAGTGACAGTTCTAGTGTAGGAAACGCAGCAGCCAATTTGCATACAGCAAGCTCCCACAAACCGCAATGTGATAATGACCAGATAATCTGTTTTTGTGATGTTGATTAAGGGATAAATACCATCCAGGACACCGGAGATAACTCCCCTGCTATTCAAAATAGCACCATGGGATCTTTAATGTCCACCTGAGAGAGCAGACAGGACCTTGGTTTAACATCTCATCTGAAAGACGGCACTTCCAACAATGCAGCACTCCCTCGGTACTGCACTGAGAGTGTTAGCCGAGAATTTTGTGCTCAGGTCTCTGGAGTGGGACTTGAACCCACAATCTTCTAACTCAGAGAGTGCTACCCACTGAGCCATGGCTGATTCTCAGGTTGGATTTGTTATGAACATGTTAAACGTTCCTACAATAATGCAGCTCAGGGTCATTTCCAAACTTATTTGCGTCGAACCTACAGTAAGAAAAATATTGCAAGAATGGAAATCATTATATCAATGAAGCATGGATAAGTTGGCGTATTACCTCCGTGATGTCACTGCTCCATCCTGCTTCGCAAAAACGCTGGTCTGGAACTGAGAAATAGGGACCATTGTGATTAATCATTTACCACACAGGGCACAATTCCAGATGACATATAGTTACAAAGATTTTGTGTTCCATTGTTCTGCTACATTTTAAACAATTCCTGACTTATCCCCAGAGAGGAGAGACCCAAGCAGATGCTCAAGGTGCAAACTGTAGCCACAATGAACAGGGATTTCAGGAGCTGCCTCCTGCCCCAGAGGCTTTAGATGTTCACAAGCCTTCAATTATACTGTTTTGCTACAAAATATACCAGCAAGTGTCCATTAGTAGATCTGTGCCCTTACGATCTTCACTGGTTTCCCAGCACGGGGAATTCAGCATTTTAACATACGGACATAAGAATTAGGAGCAGGAGCAGGCCATACAGCCCATTGAGCCTGCTCCGCCATTCAATATGATCATGTCTGATCTTTGACCGCAAATCCACTTTCCCGCCCGATCTCCATATCCCTTGATTCCCCGAGAATCCAAAAATTTATCGATCGTTGCTTTGAATATACTCAATGACTCAGCATCCACAGCCCACTGGGGCAGAGAATCGCAAAGATTCACAACCCTCTGAGTGAAGAAATTCCTCTTCATCTCAGTCTTTTATTTTAAAAGGACTCGTGGAGTTTGCAGCTGTAGACCCTGTCCCCTGCCTCTCATCGTAGGCCTCTGTTATTTGACTTCCAGCTACCCACCTCCACTCTGTCCTCCTTCTCCTCCTGTTCCCCACCCTATTACTTTGGGAGGCTGTCCACCAGCACTGCCCTTCCATCCTGGCTGTTATTTTTATTGCATCATAGAACCATAGAACGGTTACAGCACAGAAGGAGGCCATTCGGCCCATCGAGCCTGTGCCGGCTCTCTGCAAGAGCACTTCAGCTAGTCAGGGTTGCACTGTGTTTTAGTGCGATACGCTTTTTTCTGAGGTTTTGGGATCTTTTTTGCTTCTTCGTTGTTTTTCCCAATTTTCTCGGGGTACTTATCAGTAGTGCTGCGTTTTACAGCGCTTTGCGCTTTTTCTGTGGTTTTTGGAGTCTTTTTTGCTTTTTCGGCCCTTTCCCCGTAGCCCTGCAATTTTTTTTTCCTTCAGGTACTTATCCAACTCCCTTTTGAAAACCACGATTGAGTCTGCCTCCTTAACCCTCTCAGGCCGTGCATTCCTGATCCTAACCACTTGCTGCGTAAAAAGGTTTTTCCTCATGTCGCCTTTGGTTCCTTTGCCAATCACCTTAAATCTGTGTCCTCTGGTTCTCAACCCTTCCGCCAATGGGAGCAGTTTGTCTCTATCTACTCTGTCCAGACCCCTCCTGATTTTGAACACCTCAATCAAATCTCCTCTCAATCTTCTCTGCTCTAAGGAGAACAACCCCAGCTTCTCCAGCCTAACCACGTAACTGAAGTCCCTCATCCCTGGAACCATTCTTGTAAGTTGTTTCTGCACCTTCTCGAAGGCTTTCACATCCCTTTCTACTCTTTGTTTGATTTTCTTGTTTCATCTCTATTTTTATATAAATACAATTTTCATTCCCCCCCACCCGCCACCCCCGCCCTCCCTTTTTCTTCACAAATGTCAATTCCCCGTGGTTTTTTTTTTCCTGAACATCTTTCTTCAATGTCTTTTAATTCCAGAAAGCCTGTAGCCTAAAATATTGGTCCCTCACTATCTCTTTCATCCTGAGTGCCTCTTCCCCACTGCATGCTTTAAAAAAAAATTCTGTTGTAGAGCCACCTAGTGGGCTACTGATGCAATAACAATAAAGCCATGTACTCTGCACAGTTCTTATCCGGAAGCCATATTGTGCAGGTCTCTTTGGGCTAGACTTTCCACTTCACATAGCCCATCTATGGCCCATTTATTGCCCCAAACGGACCTCTATCGCCCATTTTGAGGAAAAAGTGGAAACTAGGCCAGAAATATCGCCAGAAAAATAAGCCCCCAATTTTCGGCTCACCTTCGCCAAACTGATCGGCGAGCTGATCGCCCACACAAGGCCCATCCGAACTTTTGGCATATCGCCATCACAAGGCCGGGCTGATTTAAGGCCGAAAACATCGCTGTGAAATAGTTCCTTTCCCCGGGCTTTACAGAAGGAAATGGGCACTACGGGCGCCATTTTGAAGATCGGAGGAAGGGGGGTTATCACAATATCAACCCAACATCTAAGTACAAGCAAAGCGTTGAACTTCTGAACTCCTCAGTACTCCAGTGTCCTTAAACATTCAATACCCTGTAACTTCCTCTGCCCCTCTATTATGTCATCTAGATAAAATACCCCCACAAATCCTCAGTACTTTCCTCGCTTTACTCACTTTCCAAGCCTCCACAATTACTCTAACACCCATCCCAAATCCTTAGTAAAAGCAACTAGCCTGTTCTAACAAACCCCATCATCTCACATGCACCAATGGCTGGCACACCAAATCTGACGAAGCCGCACTCTCTGTGCACTGCGCTGGTGTTTCAGCCGAGGTTACGTGCTCATGTCCTGGAGTGGGGCTTGAGCCCAGAGCCTTTGGACTCAGAAGTGAACGTGTGAGCCGTGGAGCAAACTGACAAGGCTGCACTCGGCCTCTGCAAATGGGAGCTGGCAACTTCATCCAGATTTGCACGTGACTGCAACATCCTTTTGGTAAAAAGAATGATACTTGATGTGTAGTCTGTGTTAACTCTTTGCAAACTTTGGGAACTTTCAAATTTTTGAATTTTTCACATCATTTTTACACAGAACATTCTCTTACCTTTGTCCGTATACTGTGTTTCCAACAGTTTGGAGCGACAGGGCGAATATTCTGCGTAGATGCTGAAGTTTTGAGACGCTATTAGACACATGCCCACTGGCGTTACTCCGCTGGAGCTGGTCTTCAAGTGTGTTTTCTCCTCATATTCCCAGCGATACATAGGTGCACAGGCCTGAGGAATAAACACACAAAGCAAGTGTTGACAGCTCATTGGAGAATTGTGTGTGGACATTGACAGCATAGATTGTTTTGACAAATTTATATAAAAAAAATAATTACTTTTTCTGAAGGAGCATCACAATTCTGTCTGATCTCATCCTATCCCAACACCCACATATGTTTATATATGGTTCCCAGGATTTATTTTATTCGTTCCTGGGATATGGGTATTACTGGCATTTGTCGCCCATCCCTAACTGCCCTTGAGAAGGTGGTGGTGAGCCGCCTTCTTGAACCGCTGCAGTCCGTGTGATGAAGGTGCTCCCACAGTGCTGTTAGAACATAACAACATAAGAACATAAGAATTAGGAACAGGAGCAGGCCATCTAGCCCCTCGAGCCTGCTCCGCCATTCAATAAGATCATGGCTGATCTGGCTGTGGACTCAGCTCCACTTACCCGCCTGCTCCCCGTAACCCTTAATTCCCTTATTGGTTAAAAATCTATCTATCTGTGACTTGAATACATTCAATGAGCTAGCCTCAACCACTTTCCCGGGCAGAGAATTCCACAGATTCACAGCATTCTGGGAGAAGAAATTCCTTCTCAACTCGGTTTTAAATTGGCTCCCCCGTATTTTGAGGCTGTGCCCCCTAGTTCTAGTCTCCCCGACCAGTGGAAACAACCTCTCCGCCTCTATCTTGTCCATACCTTTCATTATTTTAAATGTTTCTATAAGATCACCCCTCATCCTTCTGAACTCCAACGAGTAAAGACTCAGTCTACTCAATCTATCATCATAAGGTAACCCCCTCATCTCCGGAATCAGCCTAGTGAATCGTCTCTGTACCCCCTCCAAAGCCAGTATATCCTTCCTTAAGTAAGGTGACCAAAACTGCACACAGTACTCCAGGTGTGGCCTTACCAATACCCTATACAGTTGCAGCAGGACCTCCCTGCTTTTGTATTCCATCCCT
Source organism: Pristiophorus japonicus (assembly GCF_044704955.1). NCBI lineage: Eukaryota > Metazoa > Chordata > Chondrichthyes > Pristiophoridae > Pristiophorus > Pristiophorus japonicus. The sequence goes on along the minus strand of NC_091997.1, from coordinate 27,233,036 downwards.
CTCGCAATGAAGGCCAACATTCCATTCGTCTTCCTGATTACCTGCTGCACCTGCAAACTAACTTTTTGGGATTCAGGTCCCTCTGCACCTCAGCATGTTGTAATTTCGCCCCGTTCAAATAATATTCCCTTTTACTGTTTTTTTTCCCAAGGTGGATGACCTCACACTTTCCGACATTGTATTCCATCTGCCAAACCTTAGCCCATTCGCTTAACCTATCTAAATCTCTTTGCAACCTTTCTGTGTCCTCTACACAACCCGCTTTCCCACTAATCTTTGTGTCATCTGCAAATTTTGTTACACTACACTCTGCCCCCTCTTCCAGGTCATCTATGTATATTGTAAACAGTTGTGGTCCCAGCACTGATCCCTGTGGCACACCATTAACCACCAATTTCCAACCCAAAAAGGACCCATTTATCCCGACTCTCTGCTTTCTGTTCGCCAGCCAATTCTCGATCCATGCTAATACATTTCCTCTGACTCCGCATACCTCTATCTTCTGCAGTAACCTTTTGTGTGGCACCTTATCGAATGCCTTTTGGAAATCTAAAATACACCACATCCATCGGTACACCTCTATCCACCATGCTCGTTATATCCTCAAAGAATTCCAGTAAATTAGTTAAGCATGATTTCCCCTTCATGAATCCATACTGCGTCTGCTTGATTGCACTATTCCTATCTAGATGTCCCGCTATTTCTTCCTTAATGATAGTTTCAAGCATTTCCCCCACTACAGATGTTAAACTAACCGGCCTATAGTTACCTGCCTTTTGTCTGCCCCCTTTTTTAAACAGAGGCGTTACATTAGCTGCTTTCCAATCCGCTGGTACCTCCCCAGAGTCCAGAGAATTTTGGTAGATTGTAACGAATGCATCTGCTATAACTTCCGCCATCTCTTTTAATACCCTGGGATGCATTTCATCAGGACCAGGGGACTTGTCTACCTTGAGTCCCATTAGCCTGTCCAGCACTACCCCCCTAGTAATAGTGATTGTCTCAAGGTCCTCCCTTCCCACATTCCTATGACCAGCAATTTTTGGTATGGTTTTTGTGTCTTCCATTGTGAAGACCGAAGCAAAATAATTGTTTAAAGTCTCAGCCATTTCCACATTTCCCATTATTAAATCCCCCTTCTCATCTTCTAAGGGACCAACATTTACTTTAGTCACTCTTTTCCGTTTTATATATCTGTAAAAGCTTTTGCTATCTGTTTTTATGTTTTGCGCAAGTTTACCTTCGTAATCTATCTTTCCTTTCTTTATTGCTTTTTTAGTCATTCTTTGCTGTTGTTTAAAATTTTCCCAATCTTCTAGTTTCCCACTAACCTTGGCCACCTTATACGCATTGGTCTTTGATTTGATACTCTCCTTAATCCCTTGGTTATCCACGGCTGGTTATCCCTTCTCTTACTACCCTTTTTTTCACTGGAATATATTTTTGTTGCGCACTATGAAAGTGCTCCTTAAAAGTCCTCCACTGTTCCTCAATTGTGCCACCATTTAGTCTGTGTTTCCAGTCTACTTTAGCCAACTCTGCCCTCATCCCACTGTAGTCCCCTTTGTTTAAGCATAGTACGCTCGTTTCTGACACAACTTCCTCACCCTCAATCTGTATTACAAATTGAACCACACTGTGATCACTCATTCCGAGAGGATCTTTTACTAGGAGATCGTTTATTTTTCCTGTCTCATTACACAGGACCAGATCTAAGATAGCTTGCTCCCTTGTAGGTTTTGTAACATTCTGTTCTAAGAAACAATCCCGTATGCATTCTATGAATTCCTCCTCCAGGCTACCCCGTGCGATTTGAGTTGACCAATCGATATGTAGGTTAAAATCCCTCTTTACTACTGCCGTTCCTTTTTCAGATGCCTCCATTATTCCCTTGATTATTGCCCGCCCCACCGTGAAGTTATTATTTGGGAGCCTATAAACTACGCCCACCAGTGACTTTTTCCCCTTACTATCTCTAATCTCCACCCACAATGATTCAACATTTTGTTCATCAGAGCCAATATCATCTCTCACAACTGCCCTGATATCATCCTTTATTAACAGAGCTATCCCACCTCCTTTCCCTTCTTGTCTATCTTTCCGAATCGTCAGATACCTCTGTATGTTTAATTCCCAGTCTTGGCCACCCTGCAACCATGTTTCTGTAATGGCCACCAAATCATATCCATTTGTAATGATTTGTGCCGTAAACTCATTTATTTTATTTCGAATTCTGCGTGCGTTTAGGTAGAGTGTTTTAATCCTAGTTTTTAAATCATGATTTTTAGTTTTGACCCCTCCTGCAGCCCCTTTATATTCAGTGGCTCTTTTTGTTTTTTGCCTTGGGTTTCTCTGCCCTCCACTTTTACTCATCTCCTTTCTGTCTTTTGCTTTTGTCTCCTTTTTGTTTCCCTCTGTGTCCCTGCATTGGTTCTCATTCCCCTGCCATATTAGTTTAACTCTTCCCCAACAGCACTTGCAAACACTCCCCCTAGGACATTGGTTCCGGTCCTGCCCAGGTGCAGACCGTCCGGTTTGTACTGGTCCCACCTCCCCCAGAACCGGTTCCAATGCCCCAGGAATTTGAATCCCTTCCTGCTGCACCACTGCTCAAGCCAGGTATTCATCTGCGCTATCCTGCAATTCCTACTCTGACTATAGCACGTGGCACTGGTAGCAATCCCGAGATTACTACTTTTGAGGTCCTACTTTTTAATTTAGCTCCTAGCTGCTTAAATTCGTCTCGTAGGACCTCATCCCTTTTTTTTACCTATGTCGTTGGTACCAATGTGCACCACGACAACTGGCTGTTCTCCCTCCCTTTTCAGAATGTCCTGCACCCGCTCCGAGACATCCTTGACCCTTGCACCAGGGAGGCAACATACCATCCTGGAGTCTCGGTTGCGGCTGCAGAATCACCTATCTATTCCCCTTATGATTGAATCCCCTATCACTATCGCTCTCCCACTCTTTTTCCTGCCCTCCTGTGCAGCAGAGCCAGCCACGGTGCCATGAACTTGGCTGCTGCTGCCCTCCCCTGATGAGTCATCCCCCTCAACAGTACTCAAAACGGTGTATCTGTTTTGCAGGGGGATGACCGCAGGGGACCCCTGCACTATCTTCCTTGCACTGCTCTTCCTGCTGGTCTTCCATTCCCTAGCTGGCTGTGGACCCCTCTCCTGCGGTAAGACCAACTCGCTACACGTGCTACTCACGTCATTCTCAGCATCGTGGATGCTCCAGAGTGAATCCACCCTCAGCTCCAATTCCGCAATGCGGACCGTCAGGAGCTGGAGGCGGACACACTTCCCGCACACGTAGTCGTCAGGGACACTGGAAGTGTCCCTGAGTTCCCACATGGTACAGGAGGAGCATATCACGTGACCGAGCTCTCCTGCCATGACTTAACTCTTAGATACACTTAAATTGGCAACAACAATGTTAACTAGTTACTTACTGTTATAGAAGAGAAAAAAGAAAAACTACTCACCAATCCAGCCAATCACTTACCCCCTTGGCTGTGACGTCATCTTTCTGTTTCTTTCTACTTTTTTGCCTTCTCCCTGTAGCTGCACAAGTACGCCTCACCAACGAACTCCCGACGCTGCTCCCGACTGCCACCGACGCTGGGCCCCGGACTCCCTGCTGTGCCTTTTATAGGCCTCACCAATGGACCTCCGCGATGCTGCTCCCGACTGCCGCCAACGCTGGGCCCCGGACTCCCTGCTGTGCCTTTTATAGGCCTCACCAACGGACCTCCTCAACGCTGCTTCCGACTGCCGCCGACGCTGGGCCCCGGACTCCCTGCTGTGCCTTTTATAGGCCTCACCAACGGACCTCCTCAACGCTGCTCCCGACTGCCGCCAACGCTGGGCCCCGGACTCCCTGCTGTGCCTTTTATAGGCCTCACCAACGGACCTCCTCAACGCTGCTCCCGACTGCCGCCGACGCTGCAAGGAGGGAGTTCCAGGATTTTGAACCCAGCGACGATGAAGGAACGATGATATATTTCCAAGTCAGGATGGTGTGTGACTTGGAAGGGAACATTGTGGTGGTGGTGTTCCCATACGCCTACTACCCTTGTCCTTCTAGGTGGTAGAGGGCACGGGTTAGGTAGGTGCTGCCGAAGAAGCCTTGGTGAGTTGCTGCAGTGCATCTTGTCGATGGTACACACTGCAGCCACGGTGCGCCGGTGGTGGAGGGAGTGAATGTTTAAGGTGGTGGATGGGGTGCCAATCAAGCGGGCTGCTTTATCCTGGATGTTATTGAGCTTCTTGAGTGTTGTTGGAGCTGCACTCATCCAGGCAAGTAGAGAGTATTCCATCACACTCCTGACTTATAGAAACATAGAAAATAGGTGCAGGAGTAGGCCATTCAGCCCTTCGTGCCTGCACCACCATTCAATAAGATCATGGCTGATCATTCACCTCAGTACCCTTTTCCTGCTTTCTCTCCATACCCCTTGATCCCTTTAGCCGTAAGGGCCATATCTAACTCCCTCTTGAATATATCCAATGAACTGGCATTAACAACTCTCTGCGGTAGGGAATTCCACAGGTTAACAACTCTCTGAATGAAGAAGTTTCTCCTCATCTCAGTCCTAAATGGCTTACCCTTTATCCTTAGACTGTGTCCCCTGGTTCTGGACTTCCCCAACATCGGGAACATTCTTCCTGCATCTAACCTGTCCAGTCCCATCAGAATTTTATATGTTTCTATGAGATCCCCTCTCATGCCTCTAAACTCCAGTGAATACAGGCCCAGTCGATCCAGTCTCTCCTCATATGTCAGTCCTGCCATCCCAGTGGAAAGGCTTTGGGGAGTCGGGAGGTGAGACACTTGCCGCAGGATACCCAGCCTTTGAGCCACAGTATTTATGTGGCTAGTTAAGTTTCTGGTCAATAATGGCCCCAGGATGTTGATGGTGGGGCATTCAGCGATGGCAATGTATTTGAAGGTGGGCAACGTTGGCAAGGCTGCAGCATTAATTGTCCATCCCCAGCCACCCTGATAAGGTCGTGGTGGTGAGTCTTGTCCTAGAATCACTGCAGTCCTTATGCAGACTGCCTGTCCCCACAATGGTGTTAGGGAAGAAATGCAAGATTTTGACCTTGGTGGTGGATATTGAGATTAGTGACAGGGGCAGCAACCAAGCACTTCTTTCATAGGCCACTGAATAGGAAAGGAACCTGTAGTGATTTTCACCTCCACAACCAAGGGCTGCAGAGATCAACTGTTGCTCCCTGGCTGAACTTAGCTCAGTCAGATCAGAGCAGGGTATCGCCTTTCTAGACTGAATGATTGAGCTAACCCTCTGCCATACCCAACTAAAAGGCACTGGGGAAGCACAACACCTTTTAAAGTGGAACAGTGGTGAATAATAATTATTAATGATACAGGTATCAGAGCATGAGAAAAGACCTAGCACGCCCATGAATGCCCACATTTTGCAGTCGAAAACTTTCCTGTAGGTTCTTATTACAGTTAATGTCTTGAAATCCCTCAAATGTAATGTTTGGGACGCTCTCCCATTGTCTAGTATACAAAGGTGCTGTTTGGGTTAATACTAAACCTTACCATCCCATGGTTCAATGTCCTAATCTGTGCTGAGTTACATCGCCAGAAACAACCCAATCAGCCCAACTGATCTATGCTGGCGTTTATGATCCACACGAGCCTCCTCACACCCCTGTCCACCTCTCCCTATCAGCATATCTTTCTCTTCCTTTCTCCCTTGTGCTTATCTAGCTTCCCTTTAAATGCATCTATGCTATTTGCCTGAACTATTCCTTGTGGTAGCGCATTCCACGTTCTCAACACTCTTTGGGCAAAGACGTTTCTTCTGAATTCGGGGATGCGCAAGAGGCCAGAATCGAAGGACCACAGAGCTCTCGGAGGATTGTAGGGCTGGAGGAGGTTGCACAGAACAACAAGTCCCACCCCATTGTCATTGCTCCAGAGTTACCCCATATGAACTCACCACAACTTTCTCCTTGTGTGCTTTGACTGTTGCCCCAAACCACTGGTTGGATTTGTAATCATTCAAAACTTTACCAAAATTGTCAATATGTCGGTCACCTGCATGAATAAATTCAAGTTATTGAAGCACTGCGCCAGTATTAGCAAATGATAGACATTATTCTCCTAGTTGGTAGACATTGTAAGTGGATTATAAATAATAATGGCCCTGAAATTCCATTCGACCTCTTCCCACGGGAAACGACCGAAAAAAACCAAAAAGATACATGCTTACCTGCTGTGGCTGTGACGGTCCGAATTTCCGAGCCTGAGGCCCAGAGGTGACTGCGCGCGCAGCATGTGCACGTGGGAAGGTGCGCAGGCCGGGATCTAGTGACAGCAGCCAATCAGATACAGTATAGTTTCTCATTCATAGCAATAGGAGTTCTGTAAAGTACGGAACTCCTATTGCTATGATTGAGAATCCCCCTCCAAACACTTAAAAACTAGAAAATAAAAAATAGAAAATAAATTACACAATTAACATGCATTTAAATTAAAGTTGTTATAAAAAAAATAGTTTTCCGACTTAAAATTTTTTTTTTTATTAACACTTAAAATAAACTTACCGTAGTGGGGAAGGTTTTTAAACATAAAAAGTGCTTTTATAACTTTATTTTTTAGTTGTGTGTGTATTTTTAACCACTTGCTCCTGTAAAAGTAGGCTATACGCTTGCTTTTTCAGGCGCAGGATTTTAAAGGACATTTGCAAGGCAAGATATTCATAAATATCGGAAATCTTACCCTGCAAGTGTCTCGCTCCCGAGATGTGGCCATCTGTCAAGACCAAAAACTTGACAGATCGGAAATGCCAGTTTTCAGCGCATGCACATTGCGCGCTGGAAACTGGCTTTTCCGATGCCTTCCTGGGTCCGTAGGAACTTCTTACGGGCCCGGGACATCGGAATTGCAGGGCCGAAATCTATTATCAGACCTCCCCACTCCCTAATTTGCCATGTTTAATTTTGCTCCTTCACTCAAATGTCCTCCTTTTGCTCTCCTGCAGATGCAGAATATTGCTGTGGCACAGTGAATGAACAAGGATCCCATCCACGTGATCAATTCTCAAGTGGGAGCCCAGACAGTGGGCTTTGCAAGGCTATTTGAGGGTTGTGGGGGTCTGGAACTCACTGCCTGGAAGGGTGGTAGAGGCAGAAAGCCTCATAACATTTAAAACGTGCTTGAATGTGCACTTAAAGTGCCGTAACCTACAGGGCTACGGACCAAGAGCTGGATAGTGGGATTAGGCCGGATAGCTCTTTGTTGGCTGGCGCGGACACAATGGGCCTAAATGGCCACCTTCTGTGCTGTAAATTTCTATGATTCTATGATTCTATTCAGTCACGGAAGTGTCACAACAAATCCCAATTCCTGCCCTCAACCATGAAAATTTACAGAAGATTTAATCATTTCCAGAAAACCCAGACTCTTCGACCTTGAAAGGAGAGGAATAAAAACATAAAATGCTGGCAATCTCAGCAGGTCAGGCAGCATCTGTGGACAGGAAGCAGAGTTAACGTTTCGGGGACCCGAAAGGAGAGGAATGAGAGGAGGTCTGCGCGAGCATTCTAAGATGCTGAGTGGATAGCAAATATTCATCAACAGCACTATTTGTGGATAAAATATGATTGAAGAACAATGGACAGAGGCACACACTGGCAAAAGGAAAGTTCAGCACTGATACTCAGAAAAACTTCTTTACACAAATGGGTCACTTTAACTTTTGATGATATCAGATCGACAACTTGTTATACCTCTCTCCCGATTTTCACTTCCAGATGTAGTGACGTGTAGCCACTGGTCATAAGCGGTCCCTCGAACGAGGATGACTTGCTTCCAGGAGAGTTCATAGATGTTTCAATGAAGGACCCGATGTTCCAGTCCTGAACTCCAATTGAAGGGGTGGAAGGTGTCTGTGCATGGGTTTTTTTAACGTGTGGTGACCGTTGCACATCAGCCACCACAAGGGCTTGCCAGAGCTAGGCCTTTATCTAGTGGCAAGGGTTAACCAAGACGACTGGAGACCTGCTCTGCTGCACGGACCTAGTGCGCACACATATTGCAGTGTGGGCTGGCCCGTGCTGCCCCTGGGCCCTCGGCTCTTCTGGGCCTCGTACCCTCATTCGCCGCACCTTCGCCCACGATGTTCCAGGGCCTGGCGCTCCAGCTCTATTTATAGCCCTGGCCTGCAGTGGTGTTCTCACACAGGTTGGGGCGACCCACTGGTATAATGTAGCCAGATGCAACAGATCATTTTCACCCAGCCCGGTCTCACAAACAGCAATGAGATAAATGACCCAGATAATCTGTTTTTAGTGGTATTAGTTGAGGGATAATGGTTGGCCAGAGCTCCGGGAGAACCGTTCTACCCTTCTTCAAATGGTGTTGTGCAATCTTTTATACCCACCTGATTGGGCCTCGGTTTAATGTTTCATCTGAAGGATGGCACCTCCGGCAGTGCAACACTCCTTCAGTACTGCAGTGGAGTGGCAGACAAGATTATGTGCTCAAGTCTCTGGAGTGGGACTTGAATCCATAACCTTCTGACTCAGAGGAGAGAGTGCTGCCCACTGAGCCAAGGTTGATGGCTTCTTGCCATCTTAAATGCTCATCTAGCTCAAGATTCAATCCACCACCTCTGACTCCAACTCAATTTTCCAGAGACTCAAAGCTCCCCCACTATTCCTCCAAAACCTAACCCTGGCATCATCTGTTGAGACGCGGGAAGGAAGAAGTTAAGGTGAAAATTACCAGAAAGGACAGTTGGGATATATGATAATGTGTGCGTGATTACATTAGCAGAAGACAAAGGCCCTGATCATCTCAGCAATTTATTAAATTAGCAGCTTGAAAACTCATTTACCACAGGCCGAAACTGCAAGTGGCTAAGACTGCTAAGGGCAGCACAAACAGAAAACAGGGTGATACACCATATTTTTTGAATGTTTTCATCGCTGGCAAGGTCAGCATTTATTGCCCATCCCCTAATTGCCCTTGAGAAGGTGGTGGTGAGCCGCCTTCTTAAACCACTGCAGTCCGTGTGGTGAAAGTGCTCCCACAGTGCTGTTAGGGAGGGAGTTCCAGATGTTTGACCCAACGACGATGAAGGAACAGCCGATATATTTCCAAGTCAGGATGGAGCGTGACTTGGAGGGGAACTTGGAGGTGGTGGTGTTCCCATGTGCCTGCTGCCTTTGTCCTTCTAGGTGGTAGAGGTCGCAGGTTTGGGAGGTGCTGTCGAAGAAGCCTTGGCGAGTTGCTGCAGTGCATTTTGTAGATGGTACACACTGCAGCCACGGTGCGCCGGTGGTGGAGGGAGTGAATGTTGAGGGTGGTGGATGGGGTGCCAGTCAAGCAGGCTACGTTGTCCTGGATGGTGTCGAGCTTCTTGAGTGTTGTTGGAGCTGCACTCATCCAGGCAAGTGGAGAGTATTCCATCACACTCCTGACTTGTGCCTTGTAGATGGTGGAAAGGCTTTGGGGAGTCAGGAGGTGAGACACTCACCGCAGAATCCCAGCCTCTGACCTGCTCTTGTGGCCACAGTATTTATGTGGCTGGTCCAGTTAAGTTTCTGGTCAATGGTGACCCCCCCATGATGTTGATGGTGGGGGATTCTGCGATAGTAATACTGTTGAATGTCATGGCGAGGTGGTTATATTTTTTCTTGTTGGAGATGGTCATTGCCTGGCATGCATATCAGGCAGTGCACAAACATGTAACCAATCACCGAGTTAAGGGAAATAAGCGGGAGATTTGAATGTATAAAAAGCGATAGTTCGATTAAAGCTATGGCACTGTTTGAAGAGCTCATGCCTCGGCTTCACTGTATCCTGCTTATCACACTGTATATAGTATTAGGCACTCCCTCGTATCGAGGATTACTTGCTTCCACACCAAAAAGGGATGAGTTCACAGGTGTTTCAATGAGGGACCTGACATTCTAAGTACCGAACTATATATTGAAGGGTGGAAGATGCCTGTGTGTGGATTCTTTTAACGTAGGGTGGCACACCAGCCACCACACGGGCTTGACAGAGCTAGTTCTTGATCCAGTGGCAAGGGTTAACCAAGACGACTGGAGACCTGTTCTGCATCACGGACCTCGTGCGCACACATGCTCCTACTATCCATAGATCACACTGTATCATTGAAATAAAGGCAGGACAAGAAACAAGGACCAAGTCTGCCTATCATTTTCCCAATGTATTTAACCTTATTTATCTTCATTACCTAACCACTATAATTGGATTCACCTCGTCTTTTCTCATACTCTTTTTAATTTTAGTGGTGTCCTGCACTCTGATCCTTGGTTTGCCATCAGCTTTTGCACACACACAAAAAATCCCCAACAGGTATGCCCTCCAGTCCCAGAGGGACCGGGGATGTAATATGGTTTGGCTATAGTGACTGACAGAGCAGGGCAGCATGGACTCGGGCATCAAGGTGACAGCAGTTCTATATTATCCAGTTACCGCCGTACTTTAGTGCTCTGAGAGCTGAAGGAGGTGCAAAAAACCCCACATCTTTGAAAATTTAAATTGCATTGTAAAAATTGTGATGGGAACAATAAAGCATCTGCCATTCAATTTGTGTTGAGTGTTCAACAATATTAAAAATTACCAAAACAAAATCAATAGATTCCGTGTACTGGAAAAATCAATGCATTATTTCCCCCCGAGGCATAAAGAGCAGAGAACAGAAGCAGCAATCAAAAGCCAGCATGCTGCTCCCTCCTTGGGACTCCTTGCTCTGTATGGCACAGTAAAACAGCTGGATTTTCAGTTATTCTGTTTTCAGGGAGATAATGGCGGCGGGGCGGGAAAGTTACCAGCCAGGAATAGTTTGCGCATCTGGGCCCTGCGTCAGGGAGTGCAGCACTAAGGGAGGCGTTGTACACCTCTCACCTCTCGTGGCGCAAGGATGGTGTTATGTGTGCTTGCTTGTATTGTTATATGATGTCTGTAACACTGAATATACCTCACACTGTACACAGCTTACTGTGCACCTGAGGGCGCTGCTGCTGGAGACCTAAGGGTTACCTATACACTGGTGGTAACCCAGTATAAAAGGGAGCTCACAGCTTGGTGTCCTCACTCAAGGAGCTGCAAATAAAGGACTACAGTCTACACAGTTCAAGTACCATACCCTGCCTCGTGAAGTCATTACTAAAGGAGGCTGCATACACCACAGATGGGAAACTCCCGAGCTAAAGAGCCGGGCCGGGAGCGCTCCGAGAGAGGCCTGGGGGGAGGGGGGGGAAGAACCTAAAAAAAAACACATCCAAACATTCCCCAAACAATGCCCACGCCATCACAACACAAATCGCACAAAAGTTTAAAATGCAAAACGTTCGCATTTACTTTTGGAGTAATTTAACTTCGCCTGCGCCGCCGGCTATACTGGACCACTCCGGTTTCCCAAGCTGTCCATTGCGACTGCACTTCCGGGCAGACAGGTCGGGCAGGAGCTCAACCTCGCGCCGGTGTCACAACCAGAGGCGTTGTATGCCCAGCGCAGCTCTCCCCGGCCGGTGCTGCTCAGCGCCGGCCGCAAATCCCGGCCGGAGGATTGTGGCGAGGGGCGCTGGAGATCTGACCGCCGCCGTTCACACTGCTCCAGGGCCAAACCAAAGGACCGGAAAATCCAGCCCCATGGGTGCAGTGTTGTGCCGCGTGTGGGTGCGGTCCAAACCCCGATCTGGGCTGAGGCGACTCATCTCAGGCGAGTGCGCTGAAAGTGTACAGGGGCATAGAGGTTGTGTTACTGGGCTCGTAACCCAGTGCTCTGAACTAATGATCCAGCAAGGTGGGTTCAAATCCCACCACAGCAGCTGGGGAATTTACATTTCAATAAAAGCGGAATTTAAAAAAAAACTAATATCAGTCATGGTTCTCACAGATTGATGTAAAAAACCCATCTGGTTCATTCATGCCCTTTGGGGAAGGAAATCCGCTATCCTTACCCGGTCAGGCCTATCCGTGACTCCAGACCCACAGCAATGTGGTTGATTCTTAACCGCCCTCTGAAATGGCCCAGCGAGCCCCTCAGTTGTATTCAAGATGATGGTTCACTACCATCTTCTCGAGGGAGGTTCAGGGTTGGGCAATAAATGCTGGCGTTGCCGGTGACGTCCACATCCCGTGGAAGAATAAAAAGAAAAATACAAGGGTCAGTGGAGCAATGGCCGTGCCTTTTATGTCGATACGCTTCAGGCGCCAGCTTCCCATATAACTGGGTAGAGAGGCTGCAGGCCTACTCCATGCCAGATGCGCCAACAATGTATCCCTACTGCACAATTGGGCCCTGCAAACAGTCAAGGCCATTTGTAGCCCTATAATATTAAGTTAATGAGATGTTGATGCGATGCTGATGAGCTGCTGATGAGATGCAAATGAGATGTTAATGAGACGGTCCTCATGCGGTTGAGAGACAGGAACAGGCTGAGTGCGTACAAAAGTATCGGATGATGCTGGTGAGGGATGGGGCCATTGTACTGTATGCACCTGTGAGGATGCTCACAGGTTGGCAGAGCTGTTGAGTTGTGAGCGGCTTAGCTAGTCATGTGATGTTCTGAAGACTCAATAAACCCCCAGCCAATTGGGTTCACGGGGACCCACGATGAGGCAGGTGGTTGTGAGCCTGGTGGATGAACTGGTAATGTGTAGTATGATTGTTAAACCTTTTGCTAATAAACCAACTAGTTCTTAATAGCAATGTGTTGCTATGAATTCTTAAGTAAAGAACCCATAGAGAGAGTGGAGAGCACCAGTTCCAACTGTCACAGGATGGGAGAGTGGAGAGCACCAGTTCCCACTGTCACAGGGGCATCCAGTCGTACCCCAGTAACTGCCCCCAAAGGAAGTGGAGTGTGGGAAATTGCACTCCGCTTCCATTGAGGGGTGGTAAGGCCAATTCTGCGGTGGGAGCAGGACTTCCACGCTGGGGGCTAAAGTTTCCTGCCCCAGAAGGTTACCACCCCCAAGATGGGAGCCTGTGCGGGGAGGCAGAGAGAAGATGAGGGGAGACGGGGGCGGGGGATGGAGGGGAGAGTGGTGGAGGTGGGGGGCGGAGAAACCCAGGGCGGGGAACAGGAGGGGTCACATTGCAGCAGAGGTCTGGTGGGGGGGACGAAGTGTGTTGGAGGGGCGGGCCTGGGGGCTCTGTGCCTCGGTACGGGGAGTGTTCAGAGTGGGGTGGACGGGTTGACTGCGCAGATGGCGGTTGGTGGATGTGGTGTGGTTGGTGTCGCGGGGGTGTGGCTCCGGGGTGGCCGGGGCTGGGGGGCTCGACATCCGGGGGTGGTCGGCATTTTGGATGGATGCTGACGGGACGGGGCGGGTTGGGTGCGGGGGGAGTGTTCCCGGTGTTGGGTGGGTCCGGAGCCGGGGGAGGGAGCACGCTCTTGGGATGGGGGGTGGGCTGTTTGGGGCTGGGATTGGGAGAGACTTCTTCACTCGGGGAGTTGTTGGCCTGTGGGGTTCCCTGCCGTGGAGAGTTGTTGATGCCAGTTCATTGGATGTGTTCGGGAGGGAGTTGGATGTGGTCCTTGCAGCTGGGGGGGTCGGGGGGTGTGGAGGGGGCGTGGGGGGGAGGTGCTGGGGTGGGTGATCAGCCATGATCTTGTTGAATGGCGGTGCAGGCTCGAAGGGCCAAATGGCCTACTCCTGCACCTATTTTCTATGTTTCTATCTATGTTTTAAAAAAGGAGGGAGAGAGATAACAGGGAATTATAGACCGGTCAGCCTGACATTAGTAGTGGGTAAAATGATGGAATCAATTATTAAGGATGTCATAGCAGTGCATTTGGAAAGAGGTGATATGATAGGTCCAAGTCAGCATGGATTTGTGAAAGGGAAATCATTCTTGACAAATCTTCTGGAATTTTTTGAGGATGTTTCCAGTAGAGTGGACAAGGGAGAACTAGTTGACGTGGTATATTTGGACTTTCAGAAGGCGTTCGACAAGGTCCCACACAAGAGATTAATGTGCAAAGTTAAAGCACATGGGATTGGGGGTAGTGTGCTGACATGGATTGAGAACTGGTTGTCAGACAGGAAGCAAAGAGTAGGAGTAAATGGGTACTTTTCAGAATGGCAGGCAGTGACTAGTGGGGTACCGCAAGGTTCTGTGCTGGGGCCCCAGCTGTTTACATTGTACATTAATGATTTAGACGAGGGGATTAAATGTAGTATCTCCAAATTTGCGGATGACACTAAGTTGGGTGGCAGTGTGAGTTGCGAGGAGGATGCTATGAGGCTGCAGAGTGACTTGGATAGGTTAGGTGAGTGGGCAAATGCATGGCAGATGAAGTATAATGTGGATAAATGTGAGGTTATCCACTTTGGTGGTAAAAACAGAGAGACAGACTATTATCTGAATGGTGACAGATTAGGAAAAGGGAAGGTGCAACGAGACCTGGGTGTCATGGTACATCAGTCATTGAAGGTTGGCATGCAGGTACAGCAGGCGGTTAAGAAAGCAAATGGCATGTTGGCCTTCATAGCGAGGGGATTTGAGTACAGGGGCAGGGAGGTGTTGCTACAGTTGTACAGGGCCTTGGTGAGGCCACACCTGGAGTATTGTGTACAGTTTTGGTCTCCTAACCTGAGGAAGGACATTCTTGCTATTGAGGGAGTGCAGCGAAGATTCACCAGACTGATTCCCGGGATGGTGGGACTGACCTATCAAGAAAGACTGGATCAACTGGGCTTGTATTCACTGGAGTTCAGAAGAATGAGAGGGGACCTCATAGAAACGTTTAAAATTCTGACGGGTTTGGACAGGTTGGATGCAGGAAGAATGTTCCCAATGTTGGGGAAGTCCAGAACCAGGGGTCACAGTCTAAGGATAAGGGGTAAGCCATTTAGGACCGAGATGAGGAGAAACTTCTTCACCCAGAGAGTGGTGAACCTGTGGAATTCTCTACCACAGAAAGTCGTTGAGGCCAATTCACTAAATATATTCAAAAGGGAGTTAGATGAAGTCCTTACTACTCGGGGGATCAAGGGGTATGGTGAGAAAGCAGGAAGGGGGTACTGAAGTTTCATGTTCAGCCATGAACTCATTGAATGGTGGTGCAGGCTCGAAGGGCCGAATGGCCTACTCCTGCACCTATTTTCTATGTTTCTATGTTTCTATGAAGCAAATACATTACAGTTATTGCTTTCAATTGATCCATTGTTGTTGAAGATGTATTTAGCTTTCACTGTATCGCTGAGCAACAGTTTGTTTCTCCGTCATTTGGGCCTTGCTGGGCAAACAAGTTGTTGGTACTTCTGTGTCTGCCATGTCGGCCTGAGAAGTATGCCCCTAGGTTCGGCCGGGCCACCAACAAACAGCCTGGCACCCCCCCTCTTGGGTGCCAGGCCGTTGGCCCGGCCGAAACCTTCCCTGGTGGGCCAGTGGGCTGAAGTTTAAAAATGGCGGCGGTCGCTCCTTTAAGTGAAGGGGAGAGCCATGGTGACGCGGTGCTGTGATGACATCATCATGTCGGTCACTCCGCACCGCCCCCAACATCCGCCCTTCAGATGTTTCCACCACCGCATATCCCCCCCTCGTGTAGTCACTGCCCCCATTAAGAGTGACTTCTAGATCCGAAGAAAAAAAAACGAAGAGCAGAATTTCCCTCAAGAGGCGAACTGAACCACAGCTGCGGTAAAAACCATTGAAACGGAGTGCGTGCTCCGTTTCAGGTGGGGCGGGGGGCAATTTTGGCCCCACCGAATTTACATTCCCCAGCTGCTGTGGTAGGATTTGAATTTGCGTCTCTGGATCATTAGACTAGACCTCTGGATTACTAGTCCAGTCACATAACTACTGTGCTACAGTACCCCCTATTTGCAGGTTCTGGAAGAGAATGAAAGAGGGCAGAAGAATGAAGCATTCTTGACCAGTGCATTTGCTCCTTTGATGCTCCATCTAGGCACATTGTTATATCGAGACTTGTGTGTGTGTGTGCAGTGCCACGGACTCTTACCTGGATCAGTGGGATGAATCCTGCCTGCCCTGGTTATCAATCATAGGCAGTCCCTCGGAATCGAGGAAGACTTGCTTCCACTCTTAGAAAAAGTCCTTGGGTGGCTGAACAGTCCAATACGAGAGCCACAGTCCCTGTCACAGGTGGGACAGATAGTCATTGAGGGTAAGGGAGGGTAGGACAGATTTTCCGCACGCTCTTTCCGCTGCCTGCACTTGATTTCTGCATGCTCTCAGCGATGAGACTCGAGGTGCTCAGCGCCCTCTCAGATGCACTTCCTCCACTTAGGGTGGTCTTTGGCCAGGGACTCCCAGGTGTCGGTGGGGATGTTGCACTTTATCAGGGAGGCTTTGAGGGTGTCCTTGTCACGTTTCCTCTGCCCACTCTTTGGCTCGTTTGCCGTAAAGGAGCTCCGAGTAGAGCGCTTGCTTTGGGAATCTCGTGTCTGGCATGCGGACAATGTGGCCTGCCCAGTGGAGCTGATCAAGTGTGGTCAGTGCTTCAATGCTGGGGATGTTGGCCTGGTCGAAGATGCTAATATTGGTGTATCTGTCCTCCCAGGGGATTTGTAGGATCTTGCAGAGACATCGTTGGTGGTATTTCTCCAGCAACTTGAGGTGTCTACTGTACATAGTCCATGTTTCTGAGCCATACAGGAGGGCAGGTATTACTACAGCCCTGTAGACCATGAGCTTGGTGGTACATTTGAGGGTCTTCGAACACTTTTTTCCTCAAACGGTCAAAGGCTGCACTGGTGCACTGGAGGCGGTGTTGAATCTCCTCATCAATGTCTGTTCTTGTTGATAAGAGGCTCCTTGAGGTATGCAAAATGGTCCACGTTGTCCAGGGCTGTGCCGTGGATCTTGATGTTTGGGGGGCAGTGCTGTGCAGTGAGGACAGGCTGGTGGAGGACCTTTGTCTTACGGATGTTTAGCGTAAGATCCATGCTTTCGTTCGCCTCAGTAAATACATCGACTATGTATTTCCAAGTTGAAGTGTTCGAAGACCCTCAAATGTACCACCAAGCTCATGGTCTACAGGGCTGTAGATTTCCAAAAGGCATTCGATAAGGTGCCACACAAAAGATTACTGCAGAAGATAAAGGTACGCGGAGTCAGAGGAAATGTATTAGCATGGATAGAGAATTGGCTGGCTAACAAAAAGCAGAGAGTCGGGATAAATGGGTCCTTTTCGGGTTGGAAATCGGTGGTTAGTAGTGTGCCACAGGGATCGGTACTGGGACCACAACTGTTTACACTATACATAGATGATCTGGAAGAGGGGACAGAGTGTAGTGTAACAAAATTTGCAGATGACACAAAGATTAGTGGGAAAGCGGGTTGTGTAGAGGACACAGAGAGGCTGCAAAGAGATTTAGATAGGTTAAGCGAATGGGCTAAGGTTTGGCAGATGGAATACAATGTCGGAAAATGTGAGGTCATCCACCTTGGGAAAAAAAACAGTAAAAAGGAATATTATTTGAATGGGGAGAAATTACAACATGCTGAGGTGCAGAGGGACCTGGGGGTCCTTGTGCATGAATCCCAAAAAGTTAGTTTGCAGGTGCAGCAGGTAATCAGGAAGGCGAATGGAATGTTGGCCTTCATTGCGAGAGGGATGGAGTACAAAAGCAGGGAGGTCCTGCTGCAACTGTACAGGGTATTGGTGAGGCCACACCTGGAGTACTGCGTGCAGTTTTGGTCACCTTACTTAAGGAAGGATATACTAGCTTTGGAGGGGGTACAGAGACGATTCACTAGGCTGATTCCGGAGATGAGCGGGTTACCTTATGATGATAGATTGAGTAGACTGGGTCTTTACTCGTTGGAGTTCAGAAGGATGAGGGGTGATCTTATAGAAACATTTAAAATAATGAAAGGGATAGAGGCAGAGAGGTTGTTTCCACTGGTCGGGGAGACTAGAACTAGGGGGCACAGCCTCAAAATACAGGGGAGACAATTTAAAACCGAGTTGAGAAGGAATTTCTTCTCCCAGAGGGTTGTGAATCTGTGGAATTCTCTGCCCAAGGAAGCAGTTGAGGCTAGCTCATTGAATGTATTCAAGTCACAGATAGATAGATTTTTAACCAATAAGGGAATTAAGGGTTACGGGGAGCGGGCGGGTAAGTGGAGCTGAGTCCACGGCCAGATCAGCCAGGATCTTGTTGAATGGCAGAGCAGGCTCGAGGGGCTAGATGGCCTACTCCTGTTCCTAATTCTTATGTTCTTATGTTCTTATGTCCTGGAGTTCAGCTTCTGTTTGTGCGCAGAACATATGGGCCCTGGAACCTATGTAAGGTTCTCATGGGAAGCCATCACAAAATACTGCAACCAGCATCCAGCCCACTTCCAATCATAGGCGGTTCCTCGAATGAGGATGACTTGCTTCCACAAGAGTTCACAGATATTTCAATGAAGGACCTGATGGTTTCAGTCCTGAACTCCAATTGAGGGGGTGGAAGATGCCTGTGTGTGGATTTTTTTAACATGTGGTGACCGTTGCACATCAGCCACCACACGGGCTCAACAGAGCTCGGTCTTGGTCCAGTGGCAAAGGTTAACCAGGACAACTGGAAACCAGCTCTGCTGCACGGGCCTAGTGCGCACACATATCGCAGTGTGGGCTGGCCCATGCTGTCCCTGGGGCTTTGGCTCTTCTGGGCCCCGTACCCTCATTCGACACACCTTCGCCCATGATGTTCCAGGGCCCAGCTCTTCCAGCAGAGCCACAGGTCCGTCAGCTACGGCCAAGGTCACGGCTGCTTCAAACGTCATCGCGGCAGGTTCCATTCCGAGTAGTGCCAGAGATTTCTGCCTCATTCCCAACCTTTGGTCCACACCCAGCCAGTAACAGCCACGCGGGCCCCAATTTTAAGTTGGCCCGGGCGAGTAACAAGTTCGCAAGTCGAGGTGCGGAGAGATTTTAACTCTCAGGCAATATTCCCTCAAAATTGTTTTTTTCCCTGTGCGTGGTCCCTTTAACTTGCCGCGAGGCCCGTTCTAATTATCGCGCCTGCACGGCTATTTCTAATGGAAAGAAGGTGAGCGGCCTGCACGGGACCTCCAGACCACTGCCCGGCCCACGCAGCTTAGCGGGAATGTTGCTTCCATGCCTCATTTTAATATTTAAGCTCCGACTCCTGCCTGAGCTCAGGAATGGTCCTCAGCCATTAATTAAGTGGATCGAGGGTTTGGGAGGGGCGGGGGTGGTGGGAGGTGCTGCAGATGTGATCGGGGGAGTGGTGGGGGCGGGGGGGGGTGGTGGGGGTGGAGGAGAAGCACAGGGCAAGGGAGGCCCAATGTTTCCTTGGGGGAGTCTAAAAATATATTTAAACTTACCTTTCTGGGCCTTTTCTGGCCTTGGGTCCTAATCCCAGCAGGTTTTGCCTGGCGGGGAAACATAGGAAATAGGTGCAGGAGCAGGCCATTCGGCCCTTCGAGCCTGCACCACCATTCAATATGATCATGACTGATCATGCAACTTCAGTACCCCACTCCTGCCTTCGCTCCACACCCCCTGATCCCTTTAGCCTTCAGGGCCACAGCTAACTCCCTTTTGAACATATCCAACAAACTGGACTCAACAACTTTCTGCGGTAGAGAATTCCACAGGTTCACAATTCTCTGGGTGAAAAAGTTTCTCCTCATCTCGGTCCTAGATGGCTTACCCCTTATCCTTAGACTGTGACCCCTGGTTCTGGACTTCCCCCAACATCGGGAACATTCTTCCTGCATCTAACCTGTCCAGTCCCGTCAGAATTTTATATGTTTCTATGACATCCCCTCTCATTCTTCTAAATTCCAGTGAATATAAGCCTAGTCGATCCAGTCTTTCTTCATATGTCAGTCCTGCCGTCACTAATCCCCACCCAGGCCTCTGATTAAACCAGTATATGAAAAAAGCCCCCAACCAGTTTGGGTGGTGGTCTCTGCCACCTGTAAATTTCAATTGCAGGCAGTCAGATCGGTGGGTAAGTTCCACATTCCATTTTAACTGCTACCCCAGCCTGGTTTCTACCAGACAGGGGGAGTTAAAATCGGGGCCAAGGTATTGCTGGGCAAAAAAGTGTCATTGCATTCCCTGTGTCATGCAGTCAACAATAATACTGTGAGCCTTTCACTCCTGCTGTGTAGTGGGTCGCTCACAAGTGCAGGTTGTAAATGACTGCACTCTTGTGGCCGAATATGCCCCTCGCCCAATGTAGTGCCATTCATGAACGGAAAGGGAGACCATTGAACGTACAGCTGAACTGGGGACTTCTCCAACAGGGCTCTGCAAATGAATGTGCATTAGCCTGGCTGCTACCGTGATGCCTTCATCCTGCAACAGTGCCAGCTTGATTTGGATGGGCAGGTGACCCCAAGGATGGCTTTTGGGGGGCCCCGGGGAAATGGCTCGCGACGCCAGTGCATCAGGAGAGACAGGATGCGGCCACCAAGGTTATACTCTGATCCATCTTCGGTATCCCTCAAGCAGCGATTCTGTCACTCGGACCGATCGGGTGAATTGCCGCAATGTGTCCTCCCCACTAAAGCCTTGAAGATTACTGCTGCCTGCTGTGTCCTGCACAACTCTGCCCTTGAAAAGGACTGAACCGTGTTGCAGCCAGGAGAACAAAGGGAGGCAGAGGATACAAATGACGAGGCCAAGCATGAGAGACAAGGATTGCCTGCTCATTCAGCTGCAGAAGCCAGACATGATCTGATTGCCCAAATGTTCCATTGACTGCTTTTTCCTGCTAAAAGTGATGCAATCCTACCCACATATATTTAATCCCAACGCTAAACAAAGTCTTCCCTCCAACGGGCCCCACTGCACATCAGCATTCATTAATGCCAACACATTGCTCCTACACAATCTGAGCAAAACAACTTTCAGGTCACATTCCAGTATCAGGCAATGCAACTTTTATTCATCCTTAGCTGCACTGGCATGTCAGCTTGGCTCGGGGATAGCACTGTCACTTCTCAATTGTGCGTTCACGCCCCATTCCTGGATTTGAGCACCCATAATCAAAGGAATGAAGGGAACAGGCGGAGGCCATTCAGCCCCTCAAGCCTGTTCCGCCGTTCAATGAGATCATGGCTGATCCGCGACCTTAACGCCATCTACCCTGACGGGGTGCGTGTGAGCGGGGGAGGGGCAAGGGGTGCGTGTGAGCGGGGGAGGGGCAGGAGGTGCGTGTGGGCGGTGGGGAGGGTTGGGGGTGGGGGGAATGTGGGGAGAATGGGTGCATGTGGGCGGGAGGGATTAAGGGGGGCTGGGGGAGGGGTGGGGGGAATGGGTGCGTGTGGGCAGGAGGAGGGGTGGGCGTGGAGGTGGGGGGAGTGGGTGTTTGTGGACGGGGGAGAGGAGGGGGGGGCCAGGGGAGGTGTGGGGGAGTGGGTGTGTGTGGGCAAGGGGCGGGGGGAGGAGGGAGTGGATGGGGATGGGGATGGGGAAGGGGTACGTGTGGGTGGGCGGGGGGATGGATGGGGGTGGGGGGGAGAGGCTGTGGGCGGGCGGGGGGGAAGGGTGGGGGTGGGTGTGAGTGGGCGGGGGAGAGGAGGTGGCAGCCTGTGGCCCAAGGGTTGCAAGTTGGACACCACTCATCTAATACCAGTGTTTTGGCCTCACTCCGCCTACCTAAGAGTCAAGGAGATTTCCATTGTATAATTGCAGCTATTCCTGTTGGCAAGCTTTCAGCTCATCAGCAGTGTTTAAACTGTGAGTTTAAATTGAAGTGTTGATGAGCAATGTTCCCCCTAATTTTTCTTACGTGCATGGTCCCTTTAAGAAGCTGTGCAGTCCGTTCACAGTTTTGCGCATGCGCAGGTCGGGCCAAGAGCTGCGCGGTCACGCAGTCATGCAGCTTCGAGGGAACGTTGCCGATGAGCTGAATCAGTGTCAGCCATGGCTCAGTGGGCAGCACCCTCACCTCTGAGTCAGAAGGTTGTGGGTTCAAGTCCCACTCCAGAGACTTGAGCACATACATCTAGGCTGACACTCCAGTGCAGCGCTGAGGGCGTGCAGCATTGTCTGAGGAGACGTTAAACCGAGGCCCCGTCTGCCCTCTCAGGTGGACATAAAAGATCCCATGGCACTATTTCGAAGAAGAGCAGGGGAGTTATCCCTGGTTTCTTGGGCCAAAATTTAACCCTCAATCAACATGACAAAAACAGTTTATCTGGTCATCATCGCAATGCTGTTTGTGGGAGCTTGCTGTGCACAAATTGGCTGTTGCCTTTACCACATTACAGCAGTGACTACACTCCAAAAGTATTTCATTGGCTGTAAAGCGCTTTGGGACATCCAGTGGTTGTGAAAGGTGCTATATAAATGCAAGTCTTTCTTTCTGAATACTTAGCAACTACAACATTAATCAACTGTCTTACAGACGCAACAACACCCCTTCTCACAGATCCAGCTGCTGGCTGGATGTCAGTTAGCAGGAATGTGCAAGCACAGACACAGGCCCAGGAATAGACCTGCTACTCTCTTTCCCAGCTGGCTAGATTTGGTCAGGCAGTACTGGCTGCTTCATTCTCCTCCAGGGTGTCGATGTGCCACTTGCTCCATTGTCTCACTGACTGGTGTCAACCCATGCCAGATAACATTAACGGCATCTCCACCACAGCCTTTAACCAGATATTTCTTCATGCTCTCGCATCAAGGACCACTCCAGTAAGCAAATCGTCACTCCCACGAGTGTTCCCTTATACAACAACAACAACTTATATTTATATAACGCCTTTAACAGGAGTATTATGATATAAAAATTTGACACCGAGCCACATAAATAGAAATTAGTGCAGGTGACCAAAAGCTTGGTCAAAGAGGTAGGTTTTAAGGAGCATCTTGAAGGAGGAAAGACAGGTAGCGAGGCGGAGAGGTTTAGGCAGGGAGTTCCAGAGCTTGGAGCCCAGGCAACAGAAGGCACAGCCATCAATGGTTGAGTGATTATAATCAGGGATGCTCAAGAGGGCAGAATTAGAGAATTATACACACATTTTCTGGTAATTCCCAGGGCTCAAATAGAAACCCTTGCCATTGTAATTAGCTCATGAATTGATACAAACTCTCTCCCGATCTCCTAGTCTTCAGATGATGAAAGAATAAACATTGTCAGACAATACGCCTTAGATTACAAACACAGTTCCTGGGCAGGTCACATTGTCCGCATGACAGACACGAGACTCCCAAAGCAAGCGCTCTACTCGGAACTCCTTCACGGCAAACGAGCCAAAGGTGGGCAGAGGAAACGTTACAAAGACACCCTCAAAGCCTCCCTGATAAAGTGCAACATCCGCACCGACACCTGGGAGTCCCTGGCCAAAGACCGCCCTAAGTGGAGGAAGTGCATCCGGGAGGGAACTGAGCACCTCGAGTCTCATCGGCGAGAGCATGCAGAAAACAAGCGCAGGCAACGGAAGGAGCGTGTGGCAAACCAGTCCTATCCTCCCTTACCCTCAACGACTATCTGTCCCACCTGTGACAGGAACTGTGGCTCTCGTATTGCATTGTTCAGCCACATAAGGACTCATTTTAAGAGTGGAAACATGTCTTCCTCGATTCTGAGGGACTGCCTATGATGATGATGAGTTTGTCTTCCAGATAAGGGAACATCATGGACCATTGAAGAGTGTCTCAGTGTTTAGGAAAACACCCAAAAATATATGTTGAGTCTCCACTACTAGCTGATGACTGTATCAGGGCGGCATTTCCTCTTTGCAGTGAGGTGGCAGCACTACCAACACCACTATAACGCAATCTCCTGGATCAGTGCTCATCTGTAGTGTAGGGTGGGCTCCAGACTGAGTCCCTACCACCAAGGAGGAGCCCACACCCCTCTGGTACAAAATTCTGACCGAGATTGAGGCCTACGTCAATAAGACTTTGGGGTCCATTTTTAAGGGAGAAGAGGAGACCACTACTGGGCCCTTATTCTCCATTCAAATAATTCGAGGCTATCCAAGGCCTACCAGGGCCAGGTTTCTCCAGCCCCCCTGGGAGTGGCAATAAGGGGGAGAAAGAAGGCAGGAAATTCTACCAGGAATCCAAGCTCTGCTTCCCCGCTGGCATTTGCGTGTGGTGGGTGGGGAACTGGACCTGGCAGGATTGGGAAAAGGGAAATCTCATTCAGGGTAGGAATGTGGTGAATTGGCTTCACTGCCCAATCTAGTCCTTTATTCAGTTGCTAGATCGCCTCCAGTCTTATAGTTGGCATGCGTGCAGTTCACCCACACATTGGGGCCAAGTTTCGGCCTGAGTTGCTCCTGTTTTTTTGGAGCAACTGGTTTAGAATGGAGTATCTTAGAAATTTGAATTCTCGGCATTTAGTTTGCTCCAGTTCTCGTCAGTTAGAACAGTTTCACTTTGGAACAGAATTTCGTAGGCCACTTAGGCCTGTTTTCAAAGTTTAGGCAGTGAAAACTTACTCCAAACTAACTTAGAATGGAGTAAGTGAAGATTTTTGTACGTTCGAAAAAACCTTGTCTACACTTTAGAAAATCAGGCGTAGGTTACAAATTAGGCGTAGGGAATTGGGGGGGGGGGTTTAAAGGGAAGTTTACAAACATTAAACACTTCAGTTTTACAAATAAAGAGCCATCATCAATAGTAAATGATAAATACATCAATAAATCAACCAATAAATCAATCAAAAAAAATTAATAAAAAATAAAAAAAATTCAATAAATCAATAAATAAAAAATTTTCTACTGACCGACTGCAGCACCAGGAGTCCTCCAACAGCGTGCTGGGACGGCCCCCCCAGTGTGTCTCTGTCAGTGTCTCTATCTCTCTGTCTGTTTGTGTGTGTGTCTCTCATTCTCTGTCTGTCAGTGTCTGTGTTTCTGACAGCGAGGGGAGGGGGAGAAGGGGGGTGGGAGGGGGAGGGGGAGGGGGAGAAAGGAGGTGGGGGGTGGGGAAGGTGGGGGTTGGAGGGGGGAGGGGAAGAAGAGGTGTGTGGTGGGGGGGAGAAGAGGGGTGGGGGTGGGGGAGAAGGGGGTTGGGGGAAGGGGGAGAAGGGGGGTGGGGGAAGGGGGAGAAGGGGGGTGGGGGGTGGGGGAGAAGGGGGTTGGGGAGAAGGGGGGTGGGGGGGAGGGGGAGAAGAGGGGTGGGGGGAGGGGAGAAGGGGGGTGGGGGAGAAGGGGATGGGGGGTGGGGGAGAAGGGGGAGGGGGAGGAGGGGGGACAGGGGGAAGGAGGGGAAGAGGGGGCGAAGGGGGGGAGACGGGGAGAAGGGAGAGAGGATGTTGGGAGGGAAGGAGAGAGGAGAGAGGGGGAAGGAGAGAGGAGGGAGGGAGGGAGGGAAGGTGAGAGGAGGGAGGGAGAGAGGAGGGAGGGAGGAGGGAGGAAGGGAAGGAGAGAGGAGTGAGGGAGGGAAGGAAAGAGGAGGGAGGGAAGGAAGGAGAGAAGAGGGAGGGAGGGAAGGAGAGAGGATGGAGGAGGGAAGGAGAGAGGAGGAGGGAGGAGGGAGGGAGGAGGGAGAGGGGAGGGAGGAGGGAGGGAGGGAGGAGGGAGGGAGGAAGGAGAGAGGAGGGAAGGAAAGAGATGAGGGAGGGAAGGAAGGAGGGAGGGAAGGAGGGAGGAGGGAGGGAGGGAAAGAGAGAGGAGGGAGGGAGGGAAGGAGAGAGGAGGGAGGGAGGGAAGGAGAGAGAAGGGAGGGAGGGAAGGAGAGAGGAGAGGGAGGGAAGGAGAGAGGAGGGAGGGAGGGAAGGAGGGAGGGAGGGAAGGAGGGAGGGAGGGAAGGAGAGAGGAGGGATGGAGGGAAGGAGAGAGGAGGGATGGAGGGAAGGAGAGAGGAGGGAGGAAGGGAAGGAAGGAGAGAGGGAGGGAGGGAGGAAAGGAGGGATGGAGGAGGGAGTGAAGGAGAGGGAGAGAGGAGGGAAGGAGGGAGGGAGGAAGGAGAGAGAAGGAAAGGAGGGATGGAGGAGGGAGTGAAGGAGAGGGAGAGAGGAGGGAGGGAGGTAGGGGAGAGAGGAGGGAGGGAGGGGAGAGAGGAGAGAGGGAGGGGGAGAGAGGAGGGAGGGAAGGAGAGAGGGGGGGAAGGGAGAGAAGGAGGCTGAACGGTAGGTGGCGTCAGGTCTCGGGGGGGTCGCAGAGGTCCGTGGGGGGGGGGTGGGGGAAGAGTCGCGGAGGTCCGGGGGGAAGAGAGTCGCAGAGGTCGGGTCGCCGGGGGCGGGGGGGGGGAGCGGAGGTCGGGTCGCCGCTGGGGGTAGGAGCGGAGGTCGGGTCGCCGGGGGCGGGGGGGGGAGCGGAGGTCGGGTCGCCGGGGGCGGGGGAGGGGAGCGGAGGTCGGGTCGCCGCCGGGGGTAGGAGCGGATGTCGGGTCGGGTGGGAGGAGCCTTATTCACGCAACCCCAGTGAACCCATTGGGCCAGGGCTAGGGGCTGAGTGCTTTGGGCCCCTCCCACAGCTTTGGGCGCCTGGAGCTACTGCACATGCGCGCCCACTGTAGAGCGCATGTGCAGAGGTCCCGGCACTGTTTTCAGTGCAGGGACCTGCCTCCGCCCCCAACAGCTCGTGCTGCGCCGCGCCCAGCTGCAGAAGACCTGCAGGGAGCCGGAGAATAGCTAAGTTTTTTTTAGGCGCACTTTCTGGCGCGAAAAACCGGCGTCCAGGTCCGGGCTGCGCCATTTTAGGCACGGCCCGAAACTTGGGCCCATTAACTCAAACATGAAGTTCGAGACCTGGAACGTCAGGACCCTCATGGACATGGACAACTCCAACTCAAACTGCAAACAGTGCCAGTGAGCTGAGTGATTGCTGACTGTGAGATTCAATGGTACTGCAACCAGGCAGAAATCGTCTTTAACGATGGGTCGGCAAAACATCATCTGGGTGAGAAATTCGGGAGCGACCCATTTGTTGGGGCTAACTTTTAAAAGTTTAAAAAGTTAGCGCCAGGCTCTAATGTTTTAAAACTTTTCAAAGATTAAGTTTTACGCTGCAGGAAGGAGGTCTCCTGGAGCGCAAGAGGCAGCAGGCGAGGCGGTAGGTCTGCAGTACACTGGGTCAAGCAGCGCTGCCGGGTTGGAAGGCTTGTTCCCTCCCTTAAAGGCTCTGCAAAAGACGAACATACTTGCCCCCCCGACGGCAGCCGCGATCTGGCCCAAGCAGCCCGACGCACAGCAGCTGAGTGCCAGGCTGATCATGGCAGGGGGAACGCAGCCAAATTCAAAGAGAGCATTTGAAAATTATTCTTTTTTTACTTACCTCGGTCCCCTCGCCCCGAAGCATCGCCCCCAAAGCGCTCGGCCTGCCAATCATCATCATCATAGGCAGTCCCTCGAAATCGAGGAAGACTTGCTTCCACTCTAAAAGTGAGTTCTCAGGTGACTGTACAGTCCAATACATGAATTACAGTCTCTGTCACAGGTGGGACAGACAGTGGTTGGAGGAAAGGGTGGGTGGGGAGTCGGGTTTTCCGCATGCTCCTTCCGCTGCCAGCGCGTGTTTTCTGCATGCTCTTGGCAATGAGACTCGAAGAGCTGATTAGGGCAGGGAAAATAGAGTACGAGAGGAAGCTTGCAGGGAACATTAAGATGGACTGTAAAAGCTTCTATAGATATGTAAAGAGAAAAAGGTTTGTAAAGACAAACGTAGGTTCGCTGCAGTCAGAATAGGGGAAGTCATAACGGGGAACAAAGAAATGGCAGACCAATTGAACAAGTACTTTGGTTCGGTATTCACTAAGGAGGACACAAACAACCTTCCGGATATAAAAGGGGTCAGAGGATCTAGTAAGAAGGAGGAACTGAGGGAAATCCTTATTAGTCGGGAAATTGTGTTGGGGAAATTGATGGGATTGAAGGCCGATAAATCTCCAGGGCCTGATGGTCTGCATCCCAGAGTACTTAAGGAGGTGGCCTTGGAAATAGTGGATGCATTGACAGTCATTTTCCAACATTCCATGGACTCTGGATCAGTTCCTATGGAGTGGAGCCAATGTAACCTCACTTTTTAAAAAAGGAGGGAGAGAGAAAACAGGGAATTATAGACTGGTCAGCCTGACATCTGTAATGGGTAAAATGATGGAATCAATTATTAAGGATGTCATAGCAGCGCATTTGGAAAGAGGTGACATGATAGGTCCAAGTCAGCATGGATTTGTGAAAGGGAAATCATGCTTGACAAATCTTCTGGAATTTTTTGAGGATGTTTCCAGTGGAGTGGACAAGGGAGAACCAGTTGATGTGGTATATTTGGACTTTCAGAAGGCTTTCGACAATGTCCCACACAAGAGATTAATGTGCAAAGTTAAAGCACATGGGATTGGGGGTAGTGTGCTGATGGGGATTGAGAACTGGTTTGCAGAAAGGAGGCAAAGAGTAGGAGTAAATGGGTACTTTTCAGAATGGCAGGCAGTGACTAGTGGGGTACCGCAAGGTTCTGTGCTGGGGCCCCAGCTGTTTACACTGTACATTAATGATTTAGACGAGGGGATTAAATGTAGTATCTCAAAATTTGCGGATGACACTAAGTTGGATGGCAGTGTGAGCTGCGAGGAGGATGCTACGAGGCTGCAGAGTGACTTGGATAGGTTCGGTGAGTGGGCAAATGCATGGCAGATGAAGTATAATGTGGATAAATGTGAGGTTATCCACTTTGGTGGTAAAAACAGAGAGACAGACTATTATCTGAATGGTGACAGATTAGGAAAAGGGAAGGTGCAACGAGACCTGGGTGTCATGGTACATCAGTCATTGAAGGTTGGCATGCAGGTACAGCAGGCGGTTAAGAAAGCAAATGGCATGTTGGCCTTCATAGCGAGGGGATTTGAGTACAGGGGCAGGGAGGTGTTGCTACAGTTGTACAGGGCCTTGGTGAGGCCACACCTGGAGTACTGTGTACAGTTTTGGTCTCCTAACCTGAGGAAGGACATTCTTGCTATTGAGGGAGTGCAGCGAAGGTTCACCAGACTGATTCCCGGGATGGCGGGACTGACCTATCAAGAAAGATTGGATCAACTGGGCTTGTATTCACTGGAGTTCAGAAGAATGAGAGGGGACCTCATAGAAACATTTAAAATTCTGACGGGTTTAGACAGGTTAGATGCAGGAAGAATGTTCCCAATGTTGGGAAGTCCAGAACCAGGGGTCACAGTCTAAGGATAAGGGGTAAGCCATTTAGGACCGAGATGAGGAGAAACTTCTTCACCCAGAGAGTGGTGAACCTGTGGAATTCTCTACCACAGAAAGTTGTTGAGGCCAATTCACTAAATATATTCAAAAGGGAGTTAGATGAAGTCCTTACTACTAGGGGGATCAAGGGGTATGGCGAGAAAGCAGGAAGGGGGTACTGAAGTTGCATGTTCAGCCATGAGCTCATTGAATGACGGTGCAGGCTAGAAGGGCCGAATGGCCTACTCCTGCACCTATTTTCTATGTTTCTATGAGCTCAGCGCCCTTCCGGATGCTCTTCCTCCACTTCGGGCGGTCTTTGGCCAGGGATTCCCAGGTGTCGGTGGTGTTGTGTATCTGTAACGCATGCACTCCCATGTTCCACCACCAGGGAGTGCATCCACTGAAGTCCCAAGGGATCCCAGCATCCCTTGGGAGCACTGTATATAAGCCGTCCCCTAAGGCCTGTTTCTCACTCTGGAGTGTCTTAATAAAGACTGAGGTCACTGTTACTTTAACCTCCCTGTGTGCAGTCTCATCTGTGTTAGGAACACAATAGGAGGGGATGTTGCATTTTATCATGGAGGCTTTGAGGGTGTCCTTAAAATGTTTCCTCTGCCCACCTGGGGCTCGCTTGCCGTGTAGGAGTTCCTAGTAGAGCGCTTGCTTTGGGAGTCTTGTGTCAGGCATGCGAACAATGTGGCCCGCCCAATGCAGCTGGTCGAGTGCTTCAATGCTGGGGATGTTGGCCTGATCGAGGACGCTAATGTTGGTGCATCTATCCTCCATGGGGAGTTACAGGATCTTGCGGCGACAGCGTTGGTGTCTCCTGCAGCTGCCGGTGTTTTCACCCGGTAATGCCGCAGGGGGCGGAATCGAAGTTTGGGTCCGGGGCGCTACCGGGGCGATGCGCACGGCAATGATGTCACAATCTCCAGGCGAATGAGATCGGGCTGCAACGCCCTACCGCCGCCCCCCAGAGGCAATAAGGGGAGGCGCAAAGGAGGCCAATCTCTCGGCCCAGCACTTTAAAACATACCGCTGATTAAAGGCAAAGTGCCGATAAGACAAGAATCCGACACTGTGAAAGGGTGGGATTTGTTGCGAGATCTCACTCCTTCTGCCTCCTCTCCTAATCTGCTCAGGGTGCGATCTGCTCCTTTGCGAAGTGCCTTGGAACATTTCACCAAGTCGAGGTTGTCATCGGTTACTCTGAAGCAAGTTGATGGAAAAAAAGCCCCAAGACCGGCCTCGACTATATCTCGCATTCAGTGACGTTTAATTGCCAGTTCTAGAAAGAATCGCTGTTCCTGGTATTTCAGGATAAACAATGATAGCAGTTTAACTGATTCCTTCTTTAAATACACTGTATCACTGCTCGCACAGCTGCAGCAAGCCATTGGGAAAGCAAATGGTATTTTGGCCTTTATTACAAAGGGATTAGAATACAAGAGTAATGCAATGATATTGGTCCCTGGTGAGACCACATCTGCAGTACTGTGTACAGTTCTGGTCTCCTTACCTAAGGAAGGATATATTTGCCTTTGAGAGAGTGCAACAAAGGTTCACCAGACTGATTCCTGGGATGAGGGAATTGCCTTATGAGGAGAGATTGAGTAGACTAGGCCTATATTCTCTAGAGTTTAGAAGAATGAAAGGTGATCTCATTGAAACATAAAAATTGTTAAGGGGCTTGACAGGGTAGATGTAAGGAGGATTTTTCTCCTAGCTGTGGAGCCGAGAACCAGGGGTTACAGTCGCAGAATAAGGATTCAGGGCTGAGATAAGAAATTTCTTCACTCAAAGAGGTGTGAATCTTTGGAATTCTCCAGCCCAGAGAGCTGTGGATTCTCAGTTTCAAGACAGAGATCAATACATTTTTGGATACTAAGCGAATCAAGGGATATGGGATAGTGCGGGAAGGTGGAGTTGAGGTAGAAGATCAGCAATGATCTCAGTGAATGGTGGAGCAGCCTAGAAGGATTGTATGGCCTACTCCTGCACCTAATTCTTATGTTTTTATGTTCTCTGACATTCACAGTGTAAATTTAACCCCGTTGAATACAGGAAGTAAATTACATCTTTCAAAATAAATTACATTTTGCATCATTCGGCTTATGAAAACAATTACCTATATATGACAGGTAATAAGGGACCATAGATTACACCATTTAAATTTATCGCTGCCAGACAAAATATATACATTCCCACAGCTGGGATGCCAAGCAAGCAATAGACTATATTTTATATCCATCACCACCAACAAAAAAGTGTTCAACATCGCCTGCATCTGTGCACATACAGAGGCCGCACTCCAGGACATAGTCGACGTATTTACCGAGGCGTACAAAAGCATGGGACTTACGCTAAACATCCGTAAGACAAAGGTCCTCCACCATTCTGTCCTCACCACACAGCACTGCCCCCCCAGTCATCAAGATCCACGGCACGTCCCTGGACACCGTGGACCACTTCCTATATCTCGGTAGCCTCCTATCAACTGGAGCAGGCATCGACGACGAGATCGAACACCGCCTCCAGTGCGCCAGTGTAGCCTTCAGTTGCCTGAGGAAAAGAGTGTTTGAAGACCAGGCCCTCAAAACTGCCACTAAGCTCATGGTCTACAGGGCTGTAGTAATACCTACCGTCCTGTATGGCTCAGAGACATGGACCAGGTACAGCAGACACCTCAAGTTGCTGGAGAAATATCACCAAAAATGTCTCCGCAAGATCCTACAAATCCCCTAGGAGGACAGGCGCACTAACATCAGCGTCCTCATTCAGGCTAACATCCCCAGCATTGAAGCACTGACCACACTTGATGAGCTCCGTTGGGCAGGTCACATAGCCCGCATGCCAAACACGAGACTCCCAAAGCAAGTGCTCTACTCGGAACTCCTTCATGGCAAACGAGCCAAAGGTGGGCAGCGGAAATGCTACAAGGACACCCTCAAAGCTTCCCTGATAAAGTGCAACATCCCCACTGACACCTGGGAGTCCCCAAGACAGCCCTAAGTGGAGAAAGTGCATCCAAGAGGGCACTGAGCACCTCGAGTCTCAACGCTGAAAGCATGCAGAAATGAAGCGCAGACTGCAGAAAGAGCGTGCGGCGAACCAGTCCCACCCGCCCCTTCCCTCAACGACTATCTGTCCCACCTGTGACAGGGTCTGTGACTCTCGTATTGGACTGTTCATCCACCAAAGAACTCACTTCAGGAGTGGAAGCAAGTCTTCCTCGATTTCGAGGGACTGCCTATGATGGGGGGATAGTAAAGGGAGTTGTACTATGATTAGCAACACCAACAACAACGTATTTATATAGCACCTTTAACGTGCTAAATATCCCAAGACGCTTCACAGGAGTGTTATAAGACAAGAAAATTGACACCCAGCCATATAAGGAGAAATTAGGGCAGGTGACCAAAAGCTTGGTCAAAGAGGGGGGTTTTAAGGAGCGTCTTAAAGGAGGAGAGAGAGGTAGAGAGGTGGAGAGGTTTAGGGAGGGAGTTCCAGAGCCCAGGCAGCTGAAGGCACAGCCACCGATGGTTGAACGATTATAATCAGAGATGTTCAAGAGGGCAGAATTAGAGGAGCGCAGACATCCCGGGGGTTGTGGGGCTGGAGGAGATTACAAAGATAGCGAGGTGCGAGGCCATGGAGGGATTTGAAAACAAGGATGAGAATTTTGAAATCGAGGCGTCACTTAACTGGGAGCCAATGAAGGTCAGCGAGCACAGGGGTGATGGGCGAGCGGGACTTGGTGCAAGTTAGGACACGGGCAGCAAAGTTTTGGATGACCTCAAGTTTACGTAGGGTAGAAGATGGGAGGCCAGCCAGGAGTGCATTGGAATAGTCAAGTCTAGAGGTAACAAAGGCATGGGTGAGGGTGGGTCTAGTACATTGTAATATGAGAGGCCACAAATTCCACAGTTTACAGACTTAACTGAATTAGCTCTTGAACTGATATCTTACCCGTAGTATCGAATGGTATTATACTGCACAGACTTCCATTAACAGACCAGGGACAGAGAAACACTGCTCCACCCTCTGTTACATTTTCTTGGGTTGTATTTGTCTTGGGAGCACCAATAAGGACACCTGGGCTGCAAACAGACAGGAAAATATTTAACATAAGGTTTTCTATTGTCATATCTTACACATTCTCTCTACTGTTATCAACCGCTCTCAGTTATTAACTTTAATTGCGTCTTCGCTCTGGACTGAATAACCTTTCAATTTATTTTCTTTGAGAATAATAATGTTTAAATAAATTCCCTTTGCATAAATTTATCTGCAACGTTTCAGTGTTGTACTAGAAGTATCTTAAAGGGACCGTAGCCCAGATAAGCAAATTTTGAGCTGGAAAGTGCGGCCGGAGGGGTACCTCTGCAGCACGCTGCCGACCTGAGAAACATTTCCACACCGACCTCCAGGCTGCGGAATGTTCCGGTCTTGGGCCTTGTGGCTGAGGGCAGCGGAAAGGCCTACGGATCTCAGGGACGCAGGCGGTTCGGGAGCATCCCTGGGATCACATGGGCCCGGTCCTCCAATCACAAAGGAGGATTCCATTGCAGTCATTTCCGAGGGGAATCCCCTAATGACAAGCAACAGAATCCTCAAATAATTAAACAATTTACACAATTCGAATGAATATAAATGGACTGAATTTCAATTTTATTCGTAAGTCTCTTCATTACACGAAATACAATAAAAATTTAATTTTTTTGATAAATAATTTTAAATATCTTAATCCGAGCCAATATTTGCATAAACCCATTTAAAGTGTATGTGCAGCATTTTTAATGTTTAAATATTTTATTTAAGCCTTACCCTGAGGAAAGCAGGCCCGACACCTGCAGGGTGACTTCGACAGGTTAGGTGAGTGGGCAAGTGCATGGCAGATGCAGTATAATGTGGATAAATGTGAGGTTATCCACTTTGGTGGCAAAAACAGGAAGACAGAATATTATCTGAATGGTGACAGATTAGGAAAAGGGGAGGTGCAACGAGACCTGGGAGTCATGGTACATCAGTCATTGAAGTTTGGCATGCAGGTACAGCAGGCGGTGAAGAAGGCAAATGGCAAGTTGGCCTTCATAGCTAGAGGATTTGAGTATAAGAGTAGGGAGGTCTTACTGCAGTTGTACAGAGCCTTGGTGAGGCCACACCTGGAATATTGTGTTCAGTTTTGGTCTCCTAATCTGAGGAAGGACGTTCTTGCTATTGAGGGAATACAGCGAAGGTTCACCAGATTGATTCCCGGGATGGCAGGACTGACATATGAGGAGAGACTGGATCAACTGGGCTTGTATCCACTGGAGTTTAGAAGAATGAGAGGGGATCTCATAGAAACATATAAAATTCTGACGGGATTGGACAGGTTAGAGGCAGGAAGAATGTTCCCGTTGCTGGGGAGTTCCAGAACCAGGGGTCACAGTCTAAGGATAAGGGGTAAGCCATTTAGGACCGAGATGAGGAGAAACTTCTTCACTCAGAGAGTGGTTAACCTTTGGAATTCCCTCCCACAGAAAGTTGTTGAGGCCAGTTCGTTAGATATATTCAAAAGGGAGTTAGATATGGCCCTTACAGCCAAAGGTATCAAGGGGTATGAAGAGAAAGCAGGAAAGGGGTACTGAGGTGAATGATCAGCCATGATCTTATTGAATGGCAGTGCAGGCTCGAAGGGCCGAATGGCCTGCTCGTGCACCTAATTTTTATGTTTCTATGTTTCTATGTTACCAGTCGCAAGATTTTGTGGTCAATTGCCGGGCAGTTGTTGGGCAAATAGTCCAACTCAGCACCAGCGAAACTGGTTTTCTAGTTGGGTCGGATGACCTGTCAAGGCAAACCTTGACAGATTGCAAGTCCCGGATTCCGCGTGCGCAAATGGAAACTCGGAACTTGTGGGACCCTTCAGATGGATTACGATGGCATAGGCAGAGCAAACGCCATCACGGAGGTCGCAATTTCAGGGACATTAGGTAGTACTATTTCATAGTTAGAACATAAATAAGAACATAAGAAATAGGAGCAGGAGTAGGCTATACGGCCCCTCGAGCCTGCTTCACCCTTTAATACGATCATGGCTGATCTGATCACTTCTGTTCACCTGACGCTAAACAAGGTCGCTTTGGGGTCAAAGTGGCTCCAAGATGACACACCTGGTGACGTAAGTTCAGAATCGTGTCAGCCCTCCGACACAATCCGACACATGAACCAGGCAGGTGTGCAGTGCTCCAAGGCTCTGTTGGAGTTTGACGTACCGGCCTAGCTCACCAGTGGGACTTGGAAAGGTAGATTAGTTATTCAGAACTGTGATTCTTCCCACAGGTCTCCAAATAACCCTGCAACGTTGACCCCAATCGGTAGGGTTGGCCCCAGCTGGATAGAAGGCAGTAGGATTGCAAGTGCCCCGGTCCACACTAGGGGAGGCCCAAGACTTAGTTCTGCCAAACAAATGCCCAAACTCTCTGAACTGAGCTGTGCCCCAATGTGTAGTGAGTGTGCACTCTGTATCTGGCAAACAGAACCCCCCAGGAGTTTGTTCAGAGACGTTAAACACGAGGATGGGTTTCTGCATGTGTCGGAAAATTAGTTGAGGAAAACAGACTGATATTTGACACCGTTAAACATCTGTGTGCATAACCTGTTTGACAGTACTGTATTGTCCAAATTGCTAGCTCATAGCTCACAGCACTTTTATGTTGAGTGATAAGAAAGTATAGTACAGACATTACATAGGATCACAGAATGCTTACAGCACAGAAGGAGGCCATTCGGCCCATCGAGCCCATATTGGCTCTCTGCAAGAGCTCCTCAGCTAGTCCCACTCCCCCGACTTTGCCCCATAGCCCTGCAAATTTCTCTCCTTCAGGTACTTATCCAATTCCGTTTTGAAAGCCATGATTGAGTCTGCCTCCACCACCCTTTCAGGCCGTGCATTCCTGATCCTAACCATTCGCTGCGTAAAAATGATTTTCCTCATGTCGCCTTTGGTTCTTCTACCAATCATCTTAAATCTGTGTCCTCTGGTTCTCGACCCTTCTGACAATAGGAATAGTTTCTCTCTATCCACTCTGTCCAGACCCCTCATGATTTTGAACACCTCCATCAAATCTCCAAGGAGAACAACCCCAGCTTCTCCAGTCTATCCACGTAACTGAAGTCCCTCGTCCCTGGAATCATTCTCGTAAATCCTTTCTGTGCATAGGGATAGAAACATAGAAAATAGGAGCAGTAGTAGGCCATTCGGTCCTTCGAGTCTGCACCACCATTCAATATGATCATGGCTGATCCTCCATCACAACACCATATTCCTGCTTTTTCCCCATACCCCTTGATGTCTTTTGTTTCTAGAAATCTATCTATCTCCCTCTTAAATAAATTCAGTGACTTGGCCTCCACAGCCTTCTGTGGTAGAGAATTCCACAGGTTCACCACCCTCTGAGTGAAACAATTTCTCCTCATCTCGGTCCTAAATTTCCTACCCCATATCCTGAGACTGTGACCCCTTGTTCTAGACTTCTCAACCAGGGGAAACATCCAGTCTATCCAACCCAATCAGAATTTTATACGTTTCAATGAGATCCCCTCTCATTCTACTTGAATCTGAAATCGTCTTTTTCTGAACTTTTCCTCCTGCCTCAATGGGAGATGGTATCTTCACTTCTTATTGTTGCTTCCATTGTTTTCCTTCTTCAATTCATTGTCCCTATTTCATTCCTTTTTATTCTCCGTGTCTATTTTCTGTAGCTTAAAAATTCATCTCGGGCGGAGGTGTAAAACCGACGATATTGAATCGGCCGCCCTTTATACACAACGCCTGATATTCAGATCCACTACAGTCAATGCAACCGAATACTGGGCGCTGCATATAGCGCGTAGCTGATCCGATACCGCCTGTTTTACAACACCGAGACAAATTTCTAAAAGAAAGAAAGACTTGCATTAATATAGCGTCTTTCACGACCACTGGACGACCCAAAGCCCTTTACAGCCCATGAAGTACTTTTGGAGTGTAGTCACTGTTGTAATGTGGGAAACGCGGCAGCCAATTTGTGCACAGCAAGCTCCCACAAATAGCAATGTGATAATGACCAGATAATCTGTTTTAGTGATGCTGATTGAGGGATAAATATTGTCCAGGACACCTGGGATAACTCCCCTTCTCTTCTTCGAAATAGTGCCATAGGATCTTTTACGTCCACCTGAGAGAGCAGACGGGGCCTTGGTTTAACGTCTCATCCAAAAGGCGGCACCTCCAACAGAGCAGCACTCCCTCAGCACTGCACTGGGAGTGTCAGCCTCGATTTTTCTGCTCAAGTCCCTGAAGTGGGATCTGAACTCACAATGTTCTAATGCAGAGGTGAGTGTGCTACCCACTGAGCCATAGCTGATACAAGGCCTATGTTGTTTATATAATCTGTCTCCCACCATTACTATTTATCTGTGTTTCAGTCCATCTCCTCATCCATCTCCTGACTCTCGTCTTGCAATCGCTCACATCTTTGTCTCTCTGATTCATGCCTCCAGCAGTGAGTTAAGCTCGCAAGTTAATTCTTACACAGTCATTTGAGTGCAATGATCCAAAGACAAAGATATAACTCACAAATCTCCGTAATGAATATTTGAGGCCTTACTGAAACCTTTGATTTGAGACATAAAAAACAGTAAAGAGTCATAAAGTACATAAGAACATAAGAATTAAGAGCAGGAGTAGGCCATTCGGCCTCTCGAGCCTGTTCCACCATTCAGTGAGATCATGGCTGATCTTCTACCTCAACTCCACTTTCCTGCACTATACCTTGATTCCCTTAATATCCAAAAATCTATCGATCTCTGTCTTGAATATACTTAAGACTGAGCCACCACAGCCCTCGGGGGTAGAGCATTCCAAAGATTCACCACCCTCTGAGTGAAAAGGTTTCTCCATCTCCGTCCTAAATGGCCGACCTCTTATTCCGAGATTGTGACCCCTGGTTCTAGACTCCCCAGCCAGGGGAAACATCCTCCCTGTATCTACCCCGTCAAGCCCGGTAAAAATTTTCATTCTGCTGAAGTAGTCTCAGTCTTCAGAGGAAAAGCAACCACCTGCAAGGCGAGGGGTCCTCACTTGGACACTCGGGGCACTGCTAACTCCTGTGTTGTCGGACGCAAGCCCACATCCCGGGTCTTTGCGCAGCACGTTATTGCATTCTTGAACAATCAACTAAATTTGACCCGCTAAAAAGGTGAAAGTCGGAGGTTAAGTACTTACAGGCCATTATCGGGCAAGTAGAACTCAACGGAAAACCCAAAGTAGCTTCCCACGGGACCTGAGTAAACGGCCGGATGCTCCACATCAAAATTGAATCCATGAAGTTGCAACAGTAGAAAGGAAAAAAATGGCAAAATTTCAATTGAATACCGAGGGAGTGGTGCCCAAACTGCCCTGGCACCGGCCTGCATTGTTACAGGCCTTTCGTGGCCGAATCACAATGCCACTCCAAGAAAAATGAAGAAAAATGTAAGTTGACTTTGCGTGTGAGCATCAGTCAGTCGTTGCCTCAAATGCGAAAGGAAATTACGTTTGTAGCATCTCCAGCTTCTCGGGTTACTGTGGTTAAACATATCTTATCTGTGCATGCAGTGACTTGACTCTGCAGCTGAAAACTGAATGTTGTAAGTTGGAAAGATGACTGTTTTCAGCCTCTCTCTCAGGCACTTCCAGAGTGAATGAGCAAAAGTACTGAATGTATCATGGCAATAGGCCAGTAAGGATTCTGAGATACAATTAGAGGTGCAGTTATGGCATGCACTGAATAAAATAATGACATGGTGGGAGTATTGATATATTTATTCAGCGAGGGAATTAGGTGGTACTGGGTATGAATTGGAATGTCACTCCCTCATTTATTCTACCGAGGTTTGAATGTACCGGTGATGCAAACGTCACCTCTCTCTGATCACTGTCAAGGATCATAAATGATTTAACGTTGTTCCAGAGATTTGAGTTCCAGGTAGAAAATTATGCATCATTTGGTATTATCAGGCATGCTCACTCCGAGGGACAATAATGATAGCTGTTGTGAGAGGTGGAAAGTCAGATTGGTGCAACGTCATCATCATAGGCAGTCCCTCGGAATCGAGGAAGAGTTGCTTCCACTCTTAAAATGAGTCCTTAGGTGGCTGAACAGTCCAATACGAGAGCCAGTCTCTGTCACAGGTGGGACAGATAGTCGCTGAGGGAAAGGGTGGGTGGGACTGGTTTGCCACTCGCTCTTTCCACTGCCTGCGCTTGATTTCTGCATGCTCTTGGTGATGAGACTCAAGGTGCTCGGTGCCCTCTTGGATGCACTTCTTCCACTGAGGGCGGTCTTTGGCCAGGGACTTCCAGGTGTCAGCAGGGATGTTGCACTTTTTCAGGGAGGCTTTGAGGGTGTCCTTGTAACGTTTCCTCTGCCCACCTTTGACTCGTTTGCCGTGAAGGAGTTCCGAGTAGAGCGCTTGCTTTGGGAGTCTCGTGTCTGGCATGCGGACGATATGGCCTGCTCAGCGGAGTTGATCAAGTGTTGTCAGTGCTTCAATGCTGGGGATGTTGGCCTGGTCGAGGACGCTAACGTTGGTGCGTCTGTCCTCCCAGGGGATTTGTAGGATTTATGTGCAGCATAAAGGGGAAGTCGTTAACAGCGGCATTTCATAAAACCATAGGCCCAGATTTTACCGGAGCAATGGCAGCGTACGCATACGCCGCTGCACATCCTCAGAATAGCTCTGCAAGTGCTGGGTTTGCGCATGGGCAAAAGCCCGGAAATGGCAATCTGTCAAGTTTCTCCTTGACACATCGTCCACATGCGCCCCACAAACACTTTCGCTGGCGCAGAGTTGGATTATTTGCCCAACTGCTGCCCAGCGAATGCCCACAACACTCTTATACCTGGTTAAAAGCAGGTGTAGGGCCTGCATTTACCAGTGTAACGATTAAAATTAACGTTAAATTAAAAGTTTAAAAATGATTAAAACATTTAAAATTAGCTCGTGTAAATTCTTAGCTGGAATAAAGTGTTTTTATTATTTTTCAAAATATTACATTTTTATTTTAAATGCTTATTCAAAGGGACCTTTATTTAATTTTGAACATGGGGATATTTATTTTTTGTTAGAATTGTGTTTTATTTGGTGATTTCTCAAAAGCTTATGGATAAGCATATGAGGAATCCCCCTTTGTGATTGGAGGACTGGGCCCATGTGACCCCAGGGACGATTCTGAACCAGCTGCGTCCCCAGGACTCGTGGGCTTTTACACAGGCGTCCACCCGCGGGCCCAGGACCCAAAGACTCTGAAGCTCTGGAGATGCCAGGTACTTTCGTATTTTTTGGGGGGTTGGAGGTGTACTCCTGAGGTAGGCCTCCGACCACAAATACAGGGTTATCATCATAATAGGCAGTCCCTTGGAATCGAGGAAGACTTGCTTCCATTCTTAAAAATGAGTCCTTAGGTGACTGAACAGTCCAATACGAGAACCACAGTCCCTGTCACAGGTGGGACAGGTAGTCGTTGAGGGAAAGGATGGGTGGGACTGGTTTGCCACACGCTCTTTCCACTGCCTGCGCTTGATTTCTGCATGCTCTTGGTGATGAGACTCGAGGTGCTCAGCGCCCTCCCGGATGCACTTCCTCCACTTAGGGCGGTCTTTTGCCAGGGACTCCCAGGTGTCAGTGGGGATGTTGCACTTTTTCAGGGAGGCTTTGAGGGTGTCCCTGTTGTTATATATTCAACCTTTTGTAACCTGCATGACACCTGACCACCAGAGGGCCCACCTGTTGGAGTCCCAAGGGATCCCAGCATCCCTTGGGAGCACAGTATATAAGCAGGCCACCCACAAGGTACCTGCACTCTGGAGTCTTATTAAAGGAGCTAAGGTCACACTTGCTCATTGTACACAGTACTCAGTTTCATCCTTTGTTATGAGTGTACCACCTGTAACGTTTCCTCTGCCTACCTTTGGCTCGTTTGCCGTGAAGGAGTTCCGAGTAGAACGCTTGCTTTGGGATTCTCGTGTCTGGCATGAAAACTATGTGGCCTGCCCAGCAGAGCTGGTCAAGTGTGGTCAACAGGGTTATACTGAGCAGGAGGAGGCCATTCAGACCATCGTGTCTGTGCCAGTTGTTTGAAAGAGCTATCCAATTAGGCCCATTCCACTGCTCTATCTCAGTAACCCTGCAAGTTGTCCTTTTCAATATGTATCCAATTGCCTTTTGAAAGTTACTATCGAATCTGCTTCCACCATCCTTTGAGGCAGTACATTCCAGATCATAACAATTTGGCGCGTAAAGAAATTCTCCTCATCTCCCCTGTGATCCTTTTTGCCAATTATCTTAAATCTGTGTCCTCTGGTTACTGACCCTCCTGCTATTGGAAACAATTTCATCAAAATTACTCTATTAAAACTCTTCATAATTTTAACATTTATCCTTTAATTAAATTTATCCTTTACCTTCACTGCTCTAAGGAGAACAATCCTAGTTTCTCTAGTCTCTCCACATAACTGAAGTCTGTCATCCCTGGTACTATTCTTGTAAATCTTCTCCGCACCCTCTCTGAGGCCTTGACAGGCTAACGACATAGACAGGCTAAGTGAGTGGGCAAAAATTTGGCAGATGGAATATAATGTTGGAAAGTGTGAGGTCATGCACTTTGGCAGAAAAAAATCAAAGAGTAAGTTATTATTTAAATGGAGAAAGTTTGCAAAGTGCTGCAGTACAACAGGGCCTGGGGGATACTTGTGCATGAAACACAAAAGGATAGTATGCAGGTACAGCAAGTGATCAGGAAGGCCAATGGTATCTTGGCTTTTATTGCAAAGAGGATGGAGTATAAAAGCAGGGAAGTCTTGCTACAGTTATACAAGGTATTGGTGAGGCCACACCTGGAATACTGCGTGCAGTTTTGGTTTCCATATTTACGAAATGATATACTTGCTTTGGAGGCAGTTCAGAGAAGGTTCACTAGGTTGATTCCGGGGATGAGGGGGTTGACTTATGAGGAAAGGTTGAGTAGGTTGGGCTTCTACTCATTGGAATTCAAAAGAATGAGAGGTGATCTTATCGAAAAGTATAAGATTATGAGGGGGCTTGACAAGGTGGATGCAGAGAAGATGTTTCCACTGATGGAGGAGACTAGAACTAGAGGGCATGATCTTAGAATAAGGGGCCG
This sequence comes from Pristiophorus japonicus, assembly GCF_044704955.1. Taxonomy (NCBI): domain Eukaryota; kingdom Metazoa; phylum Chordata; class Chondrichthyes; family Pristiophoridae; genus Pristiophorus; species Pristiophorus japonicus. The sequence continues at coordinate 27,190,741 of NC_091997.1, read as the reverse complement.
CCCATTTAAAACAGAGATGAGGAGAAATTTCTTCTCTCTGAGGGTTGTAAATCTGTGGAATTCGCTGCCTCAGCGATCTATGGAAGCTGGGCTATTGAATAAATTTAAGACAGAAATAGTTTCTTAACGATAAGGGGTTATGGAGAGTGGGTGGGGAAGTGGAGCTGAGTCCATGATCAGATCAGCCATGATCCTATTGAATGGCGGAGCAGGCACGAGGGGCCGTATGGCCTACTCCTGTTCCTATTTCCTCTGTTCCTATGTTCCAAGTCGCTGGAGATATTTCACCAACGATGTCTCTGCAAGATCCTGCAAATCCCCTGGGAGGACAGGCGCACCAACATCAGTGACCTCGCCCAGGCTAACATCCCCAGCATTGAAGCACTGACCACACTCGAACAGCTTTGCTGGGCAGGCCACATAGTGCGCATGACAGACACGAGATTCCCTAAGCATTTGCTCTATGCAGAGCTCCTTCTCGGCAAACGAGCCAAAGGTGGGCAGCGGAAACGTTACAAGGACACCCTCAAAGCCTCCCTGGTAAAGTGCGACATCACCACTGACACCTGGGAGCCCCTGGCCGAAGACCGCCCTAGGTGGAGAAAGTGCATCTGGGAGGGCGTTGAGCTCTTCGAAAGAGAGAGAGAGGGGGAAAGAAAGAGAGAAAGAGAGAGAAAGAAAAAAGAGAGAGACAAAGTGTAAAAGATAGAAAGAGAGTACCCAAATTTGACAATCGCACTTAGTCACCCAAAATATAGAATTGAAAATGAAGAGATCTGCCAAGCGGCTCTTTTACTGCTTCTAAAATAGCTTTACGGAATCGGGAACAATGGAAAGAGTCACGACAGGGAGAATAATTCGTTAAAATAACTGCTCCATTGAAATCTCTGAAGAACCTCGGAGCTTATTTTATTTAAACATTCTTTCCTTTTATCCCAAACGTCTTCACGCGTCTCCTGACGGTGCTGACTCCTGTTGAGTTGGGATGCCACAGTTACCAGTCGACCTCTTACATCCCATCCAAGTATCCATTCTTCATATATAAAACTAGGCAGTGAATATTGGAAAAAAAGACTTGCATTTATATAGCACCTTTCACAACCACTGGACACCCCAAAGTGCTTTACAGCCAACAAAGTACTTTTTGAAGTGTGGTCACTGTTCTAACGTAGGAAACGTGGCAGCCAATTTGTGCACAGCAAGCTCCCACAAACAGCAATGTGATAATGACCAGATAATCTATTTTAGTGATGTTGGTTGACGGATAGATATTGGCCAGGACACCAGGGATAACTCCTCTGCTCTTCTTCGAAATAGTGCCTGGGATCTTTTACATTCACCTCGAACAGCAGATGGAGCCTAGGTTTAACGTCTCATCCAAAGGACAGCCCCTCTGACAGTGTAGCACTCCCTCAATACTCTACTGGAGTGTCAGTCTAGATATTGGTGTAAAGTCCCTGAAGTGGAATTTGAACCCACAACCTTCTGGCTCAGAGGCAAGGTGTTACCCATTGAGCCACGGCTAACAGATAGTCAAGAGGAGCTTCACGGCCAAGCATAATGTCATCCTCACACTATATCCATCCATACGCAAGCTCTTATTGGCAAAGGACAATGGATAGCTATCAGGAGACTGAGATATCAGGGGACATTTTTACTCTTGTCCGAGAGTCCTGCACACAACTGTAGTAATAGACCAAATGGTGGCCGAGGTCAGCTGACTCAACAAAGACCAGGAATTGAAACTGGGACCTATTGGTTTGTGTGGCTAATTTTCGCAATGGGTGATGTCTTTACGCACTAATGTATCAGAGGAGGTTCTTAGAGACAATTTTAATTGTTTTTTCAGTCCCGTGATACTTCCCTTGATAAATTATACAGCGTCTTTTAAGACCACTAGACATCCCAAAGCGCTTTACAGCAAATGAAGTACTTTTTGAAGTGTAGTCACTGTTGTAATGTAGGAAACGCGGCAGCCAATCCGTGCACAGCAAGCTTCCACAAACAGCAATGTGATAATGACCAGATCAACTGTTTTTAGTGATGTCGATTGAGAGATAAATATTGTCCAGGACACTGGGGATAACTCACCTGCTCTTCTTTAAAATAGTGCCGTGGGATCTTTTACATTCATTTGAGAGAGCAGATGGTTTAATGTCTCACCCGAAAGACGGAACGATGTCGCAAAATGCTCAAGTGAGGCTGGAATGATGTCTGGGCTGACTGCCTGATGATACCGTCACTGGATTGTCCCGCCTGTTCACAGGAACTAGCAGTGCCCGTAAAAAAAAAAACCTCAAAGAAATATGGAGGAAAGAATAAGGAAAATGGGCAGTGGTAGGAAGTGGTAATTATTAAAAAAAAGGACATAGCCACCTGCGATAAAGTGAATGATGGAGTGGGGCTGCTGGATGTTAATCCGATTCAGCTGCAAAGGAGGTTGGGGATGGCGAGGAGCCAAGGCCGACGAACATTCGGGAAAGGGCCTGAAAATGTTACTGGAGTCGATTTTAAACTTGCCGCCCCAGGGGTAAAACTAGCGTTGCTATAGAAACCACTTATTTCCATTGAAACCCATGGAAAAAAATATAGGGGCAGTTATAGGCCCAAATTATCGTGCAGTTTCTTTAATCCACTGCACCAGTTTTACAGCAAGTTGAAAATCTCTCTCAGTGTGTCGTCTTTACAAATGAAAGCAACCATGCTTGCAAATTGACTGAATATTTTTTTTTAAATGCAGTAAATAAAACTTAAAAATAATTGTAAGTTTATGGATTTTTAATGACTGACAGTTAAGTGCAAGGACAGCTATATTTATCCAGGTTATCGTACGCAGCAGGACAAAGCTTGCGAGCCATGTACGATCTGAGCAATCTCTTGTTTCCTGTCACGGGCAGTGGACCCAGTTATAAACAAAACACACTATCTGACATTGCAGGACAATGTGATCCATACCCCACAGCTATTATCTCACATTCTGCATTGTGGTAGTTACATGGCCAGCCTCATTGTTTATGCTTATTAAGCAACTGACCTTCTTTAATATACAAAGGTTATGAAGATGTTATGAAGCAGAAGGCACAGTTCCACTGCTAGCACGCAAAGCTTTCATTCCTCAGTCCTGTTTGGGCTTAATGATACTGAATTCCTGGTGGTTTCAAATGATGGGAGAGTTTCAGATGTTGCTTATGTCCATCACTGATGTTGTGAAGGAGCAAGTGCTTGTGTTTTTTTTTAGGAAAGATACAGGAAATGAGCTCAACTGAGTCTTAGAGAGAGTATGGTTGTGAATCTCCCTCCCCAAACTGTCTCCTGCAATGTACAAGACTGCCATCTTGGATTACTCAGATCTACCTTGGTGAGGCCTCAGCCCAGTTGCCCCGTCTTCCCAGTGACAACAACTTAAATAGCACCTTTAACTTCCCATAACTGTAATGTATGCACCTGTGAGTACGCTCACAGGTTTGTAGAGCTGTTAAAAATCCCCTCCGTGCCTTTCAGTTCTGCGCGAAGGGGTTTCCTGTACGGGCTGCTCCTGCACACACTCCACTTTGCCATCCGCGTCTGCCGTCCGGACACGCCATGGCGCACCATCTTGCCGTCCGGAGGAGGCGGGGGTCCCCGATGGAGTGCACTCTACACAAGAGTCCTCCCACTATTTACTGGGGACTTGGCCTGGAGGGTGTTGCATGGAGCAGTCCCATGCAATAAGTTTCTAAGTCTGTTCACGGACTCCCAGGCCACCTGCAATTTCTGCGGTCTGGAAGTGTCCGTGTTCCATGTGTATGTACAATGTGTCAGGTTGCAGGCCCTATTCCATTATTTGAAGGGGCTGCTCCTCAATTGTTGGCTACACTTCAGTCCCACGCACCTGGTCTGGAGGGAAGCGGGCAGGTCAGAGGGCCTCCTTGTAGGACTGCTCCTGGGCATGGCCAAGGTGGCCATTAACCGGTCCAACAACGGGTGGTCGAGGGGGTGGTTCAGCCCAACTGCCTGCCTCTCTTCCGTGGTTACGTTCACGCCAGGGTGTCCCTGGAGATGGAGCATGCGGTGTCCACTGGTCCGCTCGCGGTGGGCACCAGAGGGACTGGAGTGCATCATCACCCCCGGCAACCAAATTTTCACTTAATTTAAGTTTCAGTTAAAGTTTTATTTGGAATTTGGGGGTTCTAGTGCCCTTGATTTAAATGTTCTACCAAAAATAGTTGAGTTGGGAGTTGCTTAGCCAGTCACGTGATGTTCACAAGACCGAATAAAACCCCAGCCAGTTGGATTTGGGGGATCCACGATGAGGCAGGTGGTTCTGAGCTGGTGGATGAACTGGTAATCTGTAGCGTGATTGTTAAACCTTTTGCTAATAAACCAACTAGTTCTTAATAGCAATGTGCTGCTATGGATTCTTTAACAAAGAACCCATGAAGCAAATACATTACAATAACGATTCACAAAGAAAAGTATACTGGACAGTTGACGGAGGATCAGGGTTGCGATTCCCCTTAAACAAGATGATGCAAAGCACTCACTCAGCATTGCACTGGAGTGTCAGCCTAGATTTTTGTGCTCAAGTTCCTGGAGTGGTACTCGAACCCACGAACTTCTGACTCAGAGGTGAGAACTTTATTTGAGGAGCAGACTCCACGACCGCAACACGCCAGGTTTAGGTCTTTCCTTGGTTCAGATAAGGAAGGGAGACAGGGCAAGAGGAACCATTCCGTGGCCTCCCCTTGACTAGGGAGCTCCGCTCCACCTCCCAAATCCAAAAATTGAGAGGTTTCACACGTAGGTGAGAACACAAAGCACTACCCACTGAGCCACTGCTGACACTTGCTAAGAAAAATAATGAATTCTCAAATGGCAAATAGAGAATCATATCAGCAAATGTTCCTTCATTTTTTGATAAAATGCAAAGCCATGTTCATTCCAGAGTGGGGTTCCTGATTTGTCACATAGACATTGGAGTTCAGAAGAATGAGGGGTGATCTTATTGAAACATATAAGATAATGAGGGGGCACGACAAGGTGGATGCAGGGAGGATATTTCCACTCATAGGGGAAACTAAAACGAGGGGACATAGTCTCAGAATAAGGGGCCGCCCATTTAGAACTGAGATGAGGAGAAATTTCTTCTCTCAGAGGGTTGTAAATCTGTGGAATTCGCTGCCCCAGAGAGCTGTAGAGGCTGGGTCATTGAATATATTTAAGGCGGCGATAGTCAGATTTTTGAGCGATAAGGGAGTAAAGGGTTATGGGGAGCAGGCAGGGAAGTGGAGCTGAGTCCATGATCAGATCAGCCATGATCTTATTGAATGGCGGAGCAGGCTCGAAGGGCCAGATGGCCTACTCCTGTTCCTATTTCTTATGTTCTTATGTTCTTTAGCCCATGGTACTGAAGTCAGTGTGCCATCGGAACCATTGGCTGTGATCATGTAAGTGAACAGCAACATGAGACTGGACATGTAGGAAATTGGGAGATCTCTCGGGTGCCCCCGTGAATGGTTCCTTATCGCTATATTATTGACCACTTTATCCCATGGAACCCCAAGGCCCTTTTGGGGGAACCAGTTTGCCCCTGACTGGGGCTTGTGGCTTGTGTGGATTAGTGCTATGCCATAGAATAGAACTATAGAATGGTTACAGCACAGAAGGAGGCCTTTTGGCCCGTCAAGCCTGTGCTGGCTCCCTGCAAGAGCACCTCAGCTAGTCCCACTTCTCCGCCCTTTCCCCGTAGCCCTGCAAAATGTTTTCCTTCAGGTACTTATCTAATTCCCTTTTGAAAGCCACAATTGAATCTGCCTCCACCACCCTTTCAGGCAGCGCATTCCAGATCCTAACCACTCGCTACGCAAAAAAAAGTTTTGCCTCATGTCATGCAGTGCATTTCCACACTAAGCCATTAGGGGAACTATGTCGTCCAAATTTTCCATACTAGCTAAGAGCTGTCCAGAGAGCAACGCAGAGCCAGCAGTATAACTCAGCACTGCCAGCTCTGCATTTAATTACAATCAGGTACCTCTCTCAAACTGGTACTGCCGGTGTAACAGCGTCATTAATAAACTCTCCGTCGCTGCCTCATAAGTTTTAGAATCTGATAAAACGTCAACATCTATTGATGTTTGCACATGTACTCCCAGAAATCAGATACACACGGCTGAGCAATGGCATAAATAGCATTGATGATGTTAAGGAAGATTCCAACTTCTTCCTTACATGATTAATTGCCCCATTCGCAATGCAAAAAGCTGTGGGAAGGGGGAAAGGTGGCAGCCAACAACTATAATTAAAGAGCGTGACTTTTTAAAAGATTTTTTTTTGTTATTTAAATCCAACATTTCTAAATGAAGATGACACAGCCAGTCATAACATCCAGGGACAAATTGAAAAAGAAGCGGATTCATGACAAAACTCTTAACGGGAGAGCTGCAAGACAAATAATTAAAGATTTATAAATGCAACCTTGTCAGCTAAATTTAGAGAAATTATTCGGAAAACGTACAAAACTGACAAAGCAGAATAGCTCACTGGCTTTGCATATCTTGCTGTGCCCAATTACGAACCAGCCTGCCTGTGCAACGTTCTTAGCAGGTTATGAAGCAAGAACTAATAGTAGTCTTGGAAGACAAACTGTTTATCCGGATGGACCAGCATACTCAACCGTGGCTCAATGGGTAGTATCACTCGCCTCTGGGTCAGGAGTTGTGGGTTCATAGTCCCACTCCAGGGACTTAAATACAAAAAAAATCTCAGCTGACACTGCACTGTTGGAGGTGCTCTGTCTTTCGGATGAGATGTCAAACTGAGGCCCTGTCTGCTCTCTCAAGTGGATGTAAAAGATCCCATGGTGCTATTTCGAAGAAGAGCAGCACAGTTATCCTTAGTGTCCAATATTTATCCTTCAATCAACATAACAACAAAAAAAATAGATTATCTGGGTCATTATCACATTGCTGTTTGAGGGAGCTGGCTGTGCGCAAATTGGCTGCTGCATTTCCTACATTACAATATGCCACATAGTTCGCATGCCAGACACGAGACTCCCAAAGCAAGCATTCTACTCGGAACTCCTTCATGGGAAATGAGCCAAAGGTGGGCAGAGGAAATGTTACAAGCACACCCTCAAAGCCTTCTTGATAAAATGCAACATCCCCACTGACACCTGGGAGTCCCTGGCCAAAGACCGCCCTAAGTGGAGGAAGTGCATCCGGGAGGGCGTTGAGCTCCTAGAGTCTCATCGCCGAGAGAATGCAGAAATCAAGCGCAGGCAGCGGAAGGAGTGTACGGCAAACCTGTCCCACCCTCCCTTTCCCTCAATGACTATCTGACCCACCTGTGACAGAGACTGTGGTTCTCGTATTGGACTGTTCAGCCACTTAAGAACTCATGTTAAGAGTGGAAGCAAGTCTTCCTCGATTCCGAGGGACTGCCTATAATGATAATGACACTCTAAAAGTACAACTGTCCAGATAGCTCAGTCGGTAGAGCATCAGACTTTTAATCTGAGGGTCCAGGGTTCATGTCCCTGTTCAGGCACTGTTTTTTCAGATCATATTGGAATGTCGGAGCAGGCTCGAGGGGCCAAATGGCCTACTCCTGCTTCGACAAAAGCAAAATATTGCAGATGATCTAGAATAAAAACACAAAATGCTGGAAATCTCAGCAGGTCAGGCAGCATCTGTGGAGAGAAAGCACAGTTAACGTTTTAGGTCGATGTTCTTATATACTTCATTGACTGTAAAGCACTTTGAGACATCCGGTGGTCGTGAAAGGCACAATATAAATCCAAGTCTTTATTTCTTCTTGCTTATAAAATCTACAGGCCAGAAGTTACTGTTTTTGCATAAACAAAAGGTTAACTGAATTTTACTTCAGGTTTGAAGTCTGCTAATCATGTGGGTGAACTGCTTACTTCATTTTAAGATGGCGTGTGCTGTAACAATTGTACCTTTGGGCATCCAATGGAACAGAAGCAACAGTCATTGTCTCCAGCACCTTTTAGCAAAGTGACTCTGCGATAGCGCGTGAGAGCTCTGCTTCCTCAATGACCTTCGTCTGAAAGCGGGAGTCCCAGACAGAGGAGGTGCCACGGTGATAACCAGCTGGAGCTTCGAGAGAAGAAGTGACGAGACCACTCACAGCACCGACTGTCCCCTTCCTCCCGAAACACGTGTCTGGAACATAGGAACAGGAGTAGACCATTCGGCCCCTCCGACCTGTTCCACTATTCAATTAAATCATGGCTGATCTGTATCCTAACTCCATTGTACCTTTGAAGCACTGACCACACTCAACCGGCTCCATTGGGCAGGCCACATTGTTCGCATGTCCAACACAAGACTCCCAAAGCAAGCCCTCTACTCGAACTCGGAATGCAGCGGCAGGTCAGAGTGCAAAGGTAAGAGTTTGGTAAGTGGGAGAGTTCGGTCAAGTGGGAGCGGGAGGTGTTGCTTTGTCTTGTTTTCCCGACCAGTGCTGACTCCCCGACCTGAGAGGAAAAGAAAACGAAGTGTGACATCACAGCACGAGGTTCGGGGACGTTGGAGCGGCCTATAAAGGCCAGCTGGTGCAGCTGCAGCAGGGAGAGAAGGCAAAAAAGAAGTAGAAGGAAATCGAAAGGTAACGTCACAGCCAAGGGGGTAAGTGATTGGCTGGTGATTGGTGAGGAGTTTTTTCTTTTTCTGTTCTTTATCAGTAAGTAACCTTTAGCATTATTGTTGCCAAATTAAGTTAATCTAGGGGTTAAGTCATGGCAGGAGAGCTCAGAAATGTGTTATGCTCCTCCTGTACTATGTGGGAAGTCAGGGATGCTTCAAGTGTCCCTGACGGCTGCATATGCGGGAAATGTATTTGGCTGCAGCTCCTGACAGACCACATTGCGGCACTGGAGCTGTGGGTGGATTCACTCTGGAGCATCCACGATGCTGAGAATGATGTGAATAGCACGTTTATTGAGTTGGTCTTACCGCAGGTAAAGGTTACACAGCCAGATACTGGATGGGTGACCAACAGGAAGAGCAGTGGAAGGAACGTAGAGCAGGGATCCCCTGCGGTCATCCCCCTGCAAAACAGATACACCGCTTTGGGTACTGTTGAAGGGGATGACTCATCAGGGGAGGGCAGCAGCAGCCAGGTCCATGGCACAGTGGGTGGCTCTGCTGCATAGGAGGGCAGGAAAAAGAGTGGGAGAGCTATAGTGATATGGGGATTCTATTGTAAGGGGAATAGATAGACGTTTCTGCAGTTGCAACCGAGACTTCAGGATGGTGTGTTGCCTCCCTGGTGGAAGGGTCAAGGATGAATACGTGGCTTGAGCAATGGTGCAGCAGGGAGGGATTCAAATTCCTGGGGCATTGGAACCGGTTCTGGGGGAGGTGGGACCAGTACAATCCGGATGGTCTGCACCTGGGCAGAATCGGAACCAATGTCCTCGGGGGAGTGTTTGCTAGTGCTGTTGGGGAGGAGTTACACTAATATGGCAGGGGGATGGGAACCAATGCAGGGAGATAGAGGGAAACAAAAAGGAGGCAAAAGCAAAAGACAGAAAGGAGATGAGGAAAAGTGGAGGGCAGAGAAACCCAAGGCAAAGAACAAAAAGGACCATTGTACAGCAAAATTCTAAAAGGACAGAGGGTGTTAAAAAAACAAACCTAAAGGCTTTGTGTCTTAATGCAAGGAGTATCCGCAATAAGGTGGATGAATTAACTGTGCAAATAGATGTTAACAAATATGATGTGATTGGGATTACGGAGACGTGGCTCCAGGATGATCAGGGCTGGGAACTCAACATCCAGGGGTATTCAACATTCAGGAAGGATAGAATAAAAGGAAAAGGAGGTGGGGTAGCATTGCTGGTTAAGGAGGAGATTAATGCAATAGTTAGGAAGGACATTAGCTTGGATGATGTGGAATCTATATGGGTAGAGCTGCAGAACACCAAAGGGCAAAAAACGTTAGTGGGATTTGTGTACAGACCTCCAAACAGTAGTAGTGATGTTGGGGAGGGCATCAAACAGGAAATTAGGGGTGCATGCAATAAAGGTGCAGCAGTTATAATGGGTGACTTTAATATGCACATAGATTGGGCTAACCAAACTGGAAGCAATACGGTGGAGGAGGATTTCCTGGAGTGCATAAGGGATGGTTTTTTAGACCAATATGTCGAGGAACCAACTAGGGGGGAGGCCATCTTAGACTGGGTGTTATGTAATGAGAGAGGATTAATTAGCAATCTCGTTGTGCGAGGCCCCTTGGGGAAGAGTGACCATAATATGGTGGAATTCTGCATTAGGATGGAGAATGAAACAGTTAATTCAGAGACCATGGTCCAGAACTTAAAGAAGGCTAACTTTGAAGGTATGAGGCGTGAATTGGCTGGGATGGATTGGCGAATGATACTTAAGGGGTTGACTGTGGATGGGCAATGGCAGACATTTAGAGACCGCATGGATGAAGTACAACAATTGTACATTCCTGTCTGGCATAAAAATAAAAAAGGGAAGGTGGCTCAACCGTGGTTATCAAGGGAAATCAGGGATAGTATTAAAGCCAAGGAAGTGGCATACAAATTGGCCAGAAATAGCAGCGAACCTGGGGACTGGGAGAAATTAAGAACTCAGCAGAGGAGGACAAAGGGTTTGATTAGGGCAGGGAAAATGGAGTACGAGAAGAAGCTTGCAGGGAACATTAAGACGGATTGCAAAAGTTTCTATAGATATGTAAAGAGAAAAAGGTTAGTAAAGACAAACGTCAGAACCAGGGGAAGTCATAACGGGGAACAAAGAAATGGCGGACCAATTGAACAAGTACTTTGGTTCGGTATTCACGAAGGAGGACACAAACAACCTTCCGGTTATAAAAGGGGTCGGGGGGTCTAGTAAGGAGGAGGAACTGAGGAAAATCCTTATTAGCCGGGAAATTGTGTTGGGGAAATTGATGGGATTGAAGGCCGATAAATCCCCAGGGCCTGATGGACTGCATCCCAGAGTACTTAAGTAGGTGGCCTTGGAAATAGTGGATGCATTGACAGTCATTTTCCAACTCTGACTCTGGATCAGTTCCTATCGAGTGGAGGGTAGCCAATGTAACCCCACTTTTTGAAAAAGGAGGGAGAGAGAAAACAGGGAATTATAGACCGGTCAGCCTGACATCGGTAGTGGGTAAAATGATGGAATCAATTATTAAGGATGTCATAGCAGTGCATTTGGAAAGAGGTGACATGATAGGTCCAAGTCAGCATGGATTTGTGAAAGGGAAATCATGCTTGACAAATCTTCTGGAATTTTTTGAGGATGTTTCCAGTAGAGTGGACAAGGGAGAACCAGTTGATGTGGTATATTTGGACTTTCAGAAGGCGTTCGACAAGGTCCCACACAAGAGATTGATGTGCAAAGTTAGAGCACATGGGACTGGGGGTAGTGTGCTGACATGGATTGAGAACTGGTTGTCAGGCAGGAAGCAAAGAGTAGGAGTAAATGAGTACTTTTCAGAATGGCAGGCAGTGACTAGTGGGGTACCGCAAGGTTCTGTGCTGGGGCCCCAGCTGTTTACACTGTACATTAATGATTTAGATGAGGGGATTAAATGTAGTATCTCCAAATTTGCGGATGACACTAAGTTGGGTGGCAGTGTGAGCTGCGAGGAGGATGCTGTGAGGCTGCAGAGCGACTTGGATAGGTTAGGTGAGTGCGCAAATGCATGGCAGATGAAGTATAATGTGGATAAATGTGAGGTTATCCACTTTGGTGGTAAAAACAGAGAGACAGACTATTATCTGAATGGTGACAGATTAGGAAAAGGGAAGGTGCAAAGAGACCTGGGTGTCGTGGTACATCAGTCATTGAAGGTTGGCATGCAGGTGCAGCAGGCGGTTAAGAAAGCAAATGGCATGTTGGCCTTCATAGCAAGGGGATTTGAGTACAGGGGCAGGGAGGTGTTGCTACAGTTGTACAGGGCCTTGGTGAGGCCACACCTGGAGTATTGTGTACAGTTTTGGTCTCCTAACCTGAGGAAGGACATTCTTGCTATTGAGGGAGTGCAGCGAAGATTCACCAGACTGATTCCCGGGATGGCGGGACTGACCTATCAAGAAAGACTGGATCAACTGGGCTTGTATTCACTGGAGTTCAGAAGAATGAGAGGGGACCTCATAGAAACATTTAAAATTCTGACGGGGTTAGACAGGTTAGATGCAGGAAGAATGTTCCCAATGTTGGGGAGGTCCAGAACCAGAGGTCACAGTCTAAGGATAAGGGGTAAGCCATTTAGGACCAAGATGCGGAGGAACTTCTTCACCCAGAGAGTGGTGAACCTGTGGAATTCTCTACCACAGAAAGTTGTTGAGGCCAATTCACTAAATATATTCAAAAAGGAGTTAGATGAGGTCCTTACTACTAGGGGGATCAAGGGGTATGGCGAGAAAGCAGGAATGGGGTACTGAAGTTGAATGTTCAGTCATGAACTCATTGAATGGTGGTGCAGGCTAGAAGGGCCGAATGGCCTACTCCTGCACCTATTTTCTATGTTTCTATGTTTCTATGTCTCGGAACGGGTGCAGGACATTTTGAAGTGGGAGGGTAAACAGCCAGTTGTCGTGGTGCACATAGGTACCAACGATATAGGTAAAAAACGGGATGAGGTCCTACAAGACAAATTTAGGGAGCTAGGAACTAAATTAAAAAGTAAGACCTCAAAAGTAGTAATCTCAGGATTGCTACCAGTGCCACGTGCTAGTCAGAGTAGGAATCGCAGGATAGCTCAGATGAATACGTGGCTTGAGGAGTGGTGCAGAAGGGAGGGATTCAAATTCCTGGGACATTGGAACCAGCTCTGGGGAGTTGGGACCAGTACAAACCGGACGGTCTGCACCTGGGCAGGACCGGAACCAATGTCCTAGGGGGAGTGTTTGCTAGTGTTGTTGGGGAGGGGGTAAACTAATATGGCAGGGGGATGGGAACTTATGCAGGGAGACAGAGGGAAATAGAATGGGGGCAGGAGCAAAAAATAGAAAGAAGAAAACTAAAAGTGGAGGGCAAAGAAACCCAAGGCAAAAAGCAAAAAGGGCCACATTACAGCAAAATCCTAAAGGGGCAAAGGCTGTTAAAAAGACAAGCCTGAAGGCTCTGTGCCTCAATGCGATGAGTATTCAGAATAAGGTGGACGAATTAACTGTGCAGATAGCAGTTTAAGCATATGATGTAATTGGCATCACGGGTGACCAAGGCTGGGAACTCAACATCCAGGGGTATTCAACATTTAGGAAGGATAGACAGAAAGGAATGGAGGTGGGGTGGCGTTGCTGGTTAAAGAGGAATTAATGTAATAGTAAGGAAGGACATGAGCTTGGATGGTGTGGAATCTGTATGGGTGGAGCAACGGAATACCAAACGGCAGAAAACGCTACTGGGAGTTGTGTACAGACCACCAAACAATAATGAGGATGGGGACAGCATCAAACAAGAAATTAGGGATGCGTGCAATAAAGGTACAGCACTTACCATGAGCGACTTTAATCTACATATTGACTGGGCTAACCAAACTGGTAGCAATGCGGTGGAGGAGGATTTCCTGGAGTGTATTAGGGATGGTTTTCTAGACCAATATGTCGAGAAACCAACTAGAGGGCTGGCCATCCTAGACTGGGTGATGTGTAATGAGAAAGGACTAATTAACAATCTTGTTGTGCGAGGCCCCTTGGGGAAGGTAACTTCGATGGTATGAGACGTGAATTGGCTAGAACAAACTGGCGAGTGATACTTAAAGGGTTGATGGTGGGATAGGCAATGGCAAACATTTAAGGATCACATGGATGAACTTCAACAATTGTACATCCCTGTCTGGAGTAAAAATTAAATGGGGAAGGTGACTCAACAATGGCTAACAAGGGAAATTAAGGATAGTGTTAAATCCAAGGAAGAGACTTATAAATTGGCCAGAAAAAGCAGCAAACCTGAGGACTGGGAGAATTTTGTAATACAGCAGAGGAGGACAAAGGATTTAATTAGGAGAGGGAAAATAGAGTATGAGGGGTAGCTTGCTGGGAACATAAAAACTGACTGCAAAAGCTTCTATAGATATGTGAAGAGAAAAAGATTAGTGAAAACAAACATAGGTCCCTTGCAGTCAGATTCAGGTGAATTTATAATGGGGAACAAAGAAATGGTGATCCAGTTAAACAAATATTTTGGTTCTGTTTTCACGAAGGAAGACACAAATAACCTTGCGGAAATACTAGGGGACCGAGGGTCTAGTGAGAAGGAGGAACTGAAGGATATCCTTATAAAGTTGGAAATTGTGTTTGGAAAATTGATGGGATTGAGGGCCGATAAATCCCCGGGGCCTGATAGCCTGCATCCCAGAGTACTTAAGGAAGTGGCCATAGAAATAGTGGATGCATTGGTGGTCATTTTCCAACAGTCTATCGACTCTGGATCGGTTCCTATGGACTGGAGGATAGCTAATGTAACATCACTGTTTAAAAAAGGAGGGAGAGAGAAAACAGGTAATTATAGACCGGTTAGCCTGACATCAGTAGTGGGGAAAATGTTGGAATCAATTATTAAAGATGAAATAGCAGCGCATTTGGAAAGTGGTGACAGGATCGGTCCAAGTCAGCATGGATTTATGAAAGGGAAATAATGCTTGACAAATCTTCTGGAATTTTTTGAGGATGTAACTAGGAGAGTGGACAAGGGAGAACCAGTGGATGTGGTGTATTTGGACTTTCAAAAGGCTTTTGACAAGGTCCCACACAAGAGATTGGCGTGCAAAATCAAAGCACATGGTATTGGGAGTAATGTACTGATGTGGATAGAGAACTAGTTGGCAGACAGAAAGCAGAGAGTCGGGATAAACGGGTCCTTTTCAGAATGGCAGGCAGTGACTAGTGGAGTGCTGCAGGGCTCAGTGCTGGGACCCGAGCTCTTTACAATATACATTAATGATTTAGATGAAGGAATTGAGTGTAATATCTCCAAGTTTGCAGGTGACACTAAACTTGGTGGCGGTGTGAGCTGTGAGGAGGACGCTAAAAGGCTGCAGAGTGACTTGGACAGGTTGGGTGAGTGGGCAAAGGCATGGCAGATGCAGTATAATGGGGATAAATGTGAGGTTATCCACTTTGAGGGCAAAAACACGAAGGCAGAATATTATCTGAATGGCGGCAGATTAGGAAAGGGGGAGGTGCAACGAGACCTGGATGTCATGGTTCATCAGTCGTTGAAGGTTGGCATGCAGATACAGCAGGCGGTGAAGAAGACAAATGGTATGTTGGCCTTCATAGCTAGGGGATTTGAGTATAGGAGCAGGGAGGTCTTACTGCAGTTGTACAGGGCCTTAGTGAGGCCTCACCTGGAATATTGTTTTCAGTTTTGGTCTCCTAATCTGAGGAAAGACGTTCTTGCTATTGAGGGAGTGCAGCGAAGGTTCACCAGACTGATTCCTGGGATGGCGGGACGACATATGAGGAGAGACTGGATCGACTGCGCTTTTATACACTGGAGTTTAGAAGGATGAGAGGGGATCTCATAGAAACTTACAAGATTCTGACGCGATTGGACAGGTTCGATGCGGGAAGAATGTTCCCGATGATGGGGAAGTCCAGAACCAGGGGTTAGGTCTTAGGATTAGGGGTAGGCCATTTAGGACTGAGATGAGGAGAAACTTCGTCACTCAGAGAGTTGTTAACCTGTGGAATTCCCTACTGCAGAGAGTTGTTGATGCCAGTTCATTGGATATATTCAAGAGGGAGTTGGATATGGCCCTTACGACTAAAGGGATCAAGGGGTATGGAGAGAAAGCAGGAAAGGGGTATTGAGGGAATGATAAGCCATGATCTTATTGAATGGTGGTGCAGGCTCAAAGGGCCGAATGACCTACTCCTGCACCTATTTTCTGTGTTTCTATGTTTCTATGTTTCCTACACGGCAAGCGAGCCCCAGGTGGGCAGAGGAAATGTTTCAAGGACACCCTCAAAGCCTCCTTGATAAAATGCAACATCCCCACTGACACCTGGGAGTCCCTGGACAAAGAACGCCCTAAGTGGGGGAGAGCATCCAGGAGGGCGCTGAGCACCTCGAGTCTCGACACTGAGAGCATGCAGAAGCCAAGCACAGGCAGCGGAAGGAGCGTGTGGCAAACCAGGCTCCCCACCTACCTTTTCCTCCAACCACTGTCTGTCCCACCTGTGACAAGATTGTAGTTCCTGTATTGGACTGTTCAGTCACCCGAGAACTCACTTTTAGAGTGGACGTAAGTCTTCCTCGATTTCGAGGGATTGCTGATGATGAACTCCATCTACCCATCTTGATTCTGTATTCCTTGCCAAGAAATCCAATAGGAAATTCAGAAGAAACGTCTTTTTTTTTTAGTTTGGATATTTTATTATAGACTCGTTTCACATTTTAGAAAAAGAATCCTAGGATTTTTCCTACTGTATGTTTTCACTTGGCCTCTTCATGGTCCATGGTGCCAGCTGAGGTCTTTGTCCAGAGAGTGGTGAGAATGTGAACCTCATTACCACAGGGAGTGGATGAAGCGGATAGTATTGATGCATTTAAGGCTAGACAAGCATATCAGGGAGAAGGGAATAGAGGGTTATGCTGACAGATTTAAATGAGGAAAGATGGGAGGAGGCTCGAGTGGAGCATAAACGCCGGCATGGACTCACCTGGAATATTGTGTTCAGTTTTGGTCTCCTAATCTGAGGAAAGACGTTTTTGCTATTGAGGGAGTGCAGTGAAGGTTCACTAGACTGATTCCCGGGATGGCGGGACTGACATATGAGGAGAGACTGGATCGACTGTGCCTTTATACACTGGAGTTTAGAAGGATGAGAGGGGATTTCATAGAAACTTACAAGATTCTGATGTGACTGGACAGATTAGATGCGGGAAGAATGTTCCCGATGATGGGGAAATCCAGAACCAGGGGACACAGTCTTTGGATTAGGGGTGGTATGGTTGGGCCGAATGGCCTGTTTCTGTGCTGTATATCCTATCAAAAATCCATCAATCACAGATTTGATATTTTCAATTGACCCCCAGCCTCAACAGCTTTTTGGGGAAGAGAGTTCCAGATTTCCATGACCCTTTGTGTGAAGAAGTGCTTCCTGGCCTCACCCCTGAATGGCCTGGCTCTAATTTTAAGGTTATGCCCCCTCGTTCTGGACTCCCCCCCCCCCCCCACCACCCCCCAACAGAGGAAATAATTTCTCTCGATCTACCCCAGCAACTCCTTTAAGTTATCTGCGCCAGCAACAAGGGCAGAAATAGAAGAGCAGAACAAAGGGCCTGGAGGGATGTGCAAATGATGAGAGTAACTTTAAGAAATCTGTTAGAAAACATAGAAAACATAGAAAATAGGTGCAGGAGTAGGCCATTCGGCCCTTCTAGCCTGCACCGCCATTCAATGAGTTCATGGCTGAACATTCAACTTCAGTACCCCATTCCTGCTTTCTCGCCATACCCCTTGATCCCCCTAGCAGTAAGGACCTCATCTAACTCCTTTTTGAATATATTTAGTGAATTGGCCTCAACAACTTTCTGTGGTAAGTCGAGACTATTAATATGCATGTCAGGCATCTGCCATGAGTAAACAGTGAAGGAAATCAACCATGCCAAAACTCTCATCCTTTCCCGATTTCACATGATAACCAGTAGGAGCATGATGGTGAGTGCTGCACTGCCCTGAGCTAACCAGGCCAATAAGTGATTAGCATGATTGGGGACAGTTATGCACCAGAAAGATGCAATTATAAAGGGCGTAAGCCGGATAAGTACAACCAGTGGTTTGGGGCAACAGTCGTGGTGAGTTTGTGTGGGGTAACTCTGGAACAATGACAATGGGGTGGGACTTGCTGTTCTGTGCCACCTCCTCCAGCTTTACACTCCTCCGAGATCTCTGTGGTCCTTCGATTCTGGCCTCTTGCGCATCCCTAAATTCAGGAAAAACTTCTTTGCCCAAAGAGTATTGAGAATGTGGAATGCGATACCACAAGGAATAGTTCAGGCAAATAGTATAGATTCATTTAAGGGGAAGCCAGATAAGCATGAGAGAGAAAGGAAGAGAAGGTTGTGCTGATAGGGGGTGATGAAATAGAGTGGGAGGAGGCTCGTGTGGAGCATAAACACTGACATGGATCTATTGGGCCAAATGGCCTGTTTCTGTGCTGTAAATACTATGTCATTCCACAATCTCTCAGAGTGGAACTATGGGCATCTCTGAATTTCTAGGCCAACATTATCTTGAAGCATGTTGAAACCAGTAGAATGCATCCTTGAGGTTGGACCACAAGGCCTTGAGCAGCAGTTTGGGCATTCATGAGATGTCCCTGCTCCTCTATTTCTGTGAAAGGAAAGTGTCAAGATGCTGGGACTGATAATGTGATGGCCGATACCGCTCATGCTGCTGTGCATTGGGATTCAGCGCACTGCGCTAATGTGGCGATGAGGCTTACTCTCAGGCCCAGTGCACAGGATGTCCCATAACATGGCTCTAAGCTGTCTGTGGCAACAGAGGTCTGAGCACATGTCATGCCCTAGGCTCAGTAAGGAGTCAAAATTATTTAAAGGAGGTGATGCCCCATAAGGCACGGTATGGGAAGACCCTGTATGTTGGGTCCTTTCTCTTAAAGTGGGCTCATTCCTTTGGACTTGTTGTGAATGGCTGCTGTTTCCTTGTGGTAGCGCGTTCCACATTCTCACCACTCACTGAGTCTCGTCTGAAGCAAATGACATCCTCTTGATATCAATGGACATTTGGAGAGAATGCCCAGCAGCAGGACCTCGCATCTGTTAATCACGGATGAGGCAGTTGCGTCTCAGGACAACACCACATCCAGGTGTCCCTGTACAATGGCAGCAATCCAGGCAAACATGGACACCACCTCTCCCCTGACCCAATTCCCCCTTCTGCAATGATATCCCTCCTACATTTCCTCCTCTTATTTCAGTCATTGCACAGGTTTCGAATGAAGAAATTTTATTTTTTTTTAAATAAAGAAAATTATTTGCAAGTCACTGTGTAAACAAAGTGCATGTCAGTCCATGGGTATGTAATGCACATTTCTTTAAAATATAGTTAATTTCACTAATATAGCTTTAGTGGTATCTCCCTTTGAGGTAGGATTAAAAAACACTCATATATTATGTAGAGCAATTTTCACACCAAACTAAGGTCAACATCCAGAGGTTGGTGGGTTCAAGTCCCACCCCAAGGAAGTGGGCACATAAATCTAAGCTGACACTCTGGTGCAGTGCTGAGGGAGGGCCGCACTGTCGGAGGTGCCGTCTGTAATGTAACAGCGGCAGTTGGTGAGAGGTGGGAGCAGCGTCGGAGCGGCCTATAAAAGGCCCAGCGGGAGCTCGAGTACCAGCGGCAGTTGGCGGGAGGTGGGAGCAGTGTCGGAGCGGCCTATAAAAGGCCCAGTGGGAGCTCGAGTACCAGCGGCAGTTGTGAGAGGTGGGAGCAGTGTCGGAGCGGCCTATAAAAGGCCCAGCGGGAGCTCGAGTACCAGCGGCAGTTGGTGAGAGGCGGGAGCAGTGTCGGAGCAGCCTATAAAAGGCCCAGCGGGAGCTCGAGAGCCAGCGGCAGTTGGTGAAAGGCGGGAGCAGTGTCGGAGCGGCCTATAAAAGGCCCAGCGGGAGCTCGAGTACCAGCGGCAGTTGGTGAGAGGTGGGAGCAGCGTCGGAGCGGCCTATAAAAGGCGTACCGGTGCAGCTACAATGGGAGAGAAAGCAAAATAGAAGTATAAAGGAATCAAAAGGTGATGTCACAGCCAATGGGGTAAGTGATTGGCTGGTGATTGGTGAGTAGCTTTTCTTTTTATTTTTTATATCAGTAAGTGAACTGTAACATTGTTATTACCAATTTAAGGGTATCTAAGGGTTAAGGCATGGCAGGAGAGGTCGGTCACGTGATATGCTCCTCCTGTACCATGTGGGAACTCGGGGACACTTCCGGTGTCCCTGACGACTACGTGTGTGGGAAGTGTATCCGCCTCGAGCTCCTGACGGTCCGCGTTGCGGAATTGGAGCTGAGGGTGGATTCACTCTGGAGCATCCACGATGCTGAGAATGACGTGAGTATCACGTGTAGTGAGTTGGTCTTACCGCAGGAGAAGGGTCCACAGCCAGATAGGGAATGGAAGACCAGCAGGAAGAGCAGTGCAAGGAAGGTAGTGCAGGGATCCCCTGCGGTCATCCCCCTGCAAAACAGATACACCGTTTTGAGTACTGTTGGGTTGGATGACTCATCAGGGGAGGGCAGCAGCAGCCAAGTTCATGGCACCATGGCTGGCGCTGCTGCACAGGAGGGCAAAAAAAAGAGTGGGAGCGCGATAGTGATAGGGGATTCAATGGTGAGGGGAATAGATAGGCGTTTCTGCGGCCGCAACCGAGACTCCAGGATGGTATGTTGCCTCCCTGGTGCAAGGGTCAAGGATGTCTCGGAGCGGGTGCAGGACATTCTGAAATGGGAGGGAGAACAGCCAGTTATCGTGGTGCACATTGGTACCAACGAAATAGGTCAAAAAAGGGATGAGGTCCTACGAAACGAATTTAAGGAGCTAGGAGCTAAATTAAAAAGTAGGACCTCAAAAGTAGTAATCTCGGGATTGCTACCAGTGCCACGTGATAGTCAGAGTAGGAATCGCAGGATAGCGCAGATGAATACGTGGCTTGAGCAGTGGTGCAGCAGGGAGGGATTCAAATTCCTGGGGCATTGGAACCGGTTCTGGGGGAGGTGGGACCAGTACAAACCGGACGGTCTGCACCTGGGCAGGACCGGAACCAATGTCCTAGGGGGAGTGTTTGCAAGTGCGGTTGGGGAGGAGTTAAACTAATATGGCAGGGGGATGGGAACCAATGCAGGGAGACAGAGGGAGACAAAAGGGAGGCAGAGGCAGGAGACGGAGGTGAGATGGGGGGGGGGGGTGGGGGGCGGAGAGGCCCAGGGCGGGGAACAGGAAGGGCCACTGTGCGGCAGAATTCTAAAAGGACAAAGGGTGTTAAAAAAACAAGTTGAAGGCTTTGTGTCTTAATGCAAGGAGTATCCGCAATAAGGTGGATGAATTAACTGTGCAAATAGATGTTAACAAATATGATGTGATTGGGATTACGGAGATGTGGCTCCAGGATGATCAGGGCTGGGAACTCAACATCCAGGGGTATTCAACATTCAGGAAGGATAGAATAAAAGGAAAAGGAGGTGGGGTAGCATTGCTGGTTAAAGAGGAGATTAATGCAATAGTTAGGAAAGACATTAGCTTGGATGATGTGGAATCTATATGGGTCGAGCTGCAGAACACCAAAGGGCAAAAAACGTTAGTGGGAGTTGTGTACAGACCTCCAAACAGTAGTAGTGATGTTGGGGAGGGCATCAAACAGGAAATTAGGGGTGCATGCAATAAAGGTGCAGCAGTTATAATGGGTGACTTTAATATGCACATAGATTGGGCTAGCCAAACTAGAAGCAATACGGTGGAGGAGGATTTCCTGGAGTGCATCAGGGATGGTTTTCTAGACCAATATGTCGAGGAACCAACTAGGGGGGAGGCCATCTTAGACTGGGTGTTGTGTAATTTGAGAGGACTAATTAGCAATCTCATTGTGCGAGGCCCCTTGGGGAAGAGTGACCATAATATGGTGGAATTCTGCATTAGGATGGAGAATGATACAGTTAATTCAGAGACCATGGTCCAGAACTTAAAGAAGGGTAACTTTGAAGGTATGAGGCGTGAATTGGCTAGGATAGATTGGCGAATGATACTTAAGGGGTTGACTGTGGATGGGCAATGGCAGACATTTAGAGACCGCATGGATGGATTACAACAATTGTACATTCCTGTCTGGCGTAAAAATAAAAAAGGGAAGGTGGCTCAACCATGGCTATCTAGGGAAATCAGGGATAGTATTAAAGCCAAGGAAGTGACATACAAATTGGCCAGAAATAGCAGCGAACCCAGGGACTGGGAGAAATTTAGAACTCAGCAGAGGAGGACAAAGGGTTTGATTAGGGCAGGGAAAATGGAGTACGAGAAGAAGCTTGCAGGGAACATTAAGGCGGATTGCAAAAGTTTCTGTAGGTATGTAAAGAGAAAAAGGTTAGTAAAGACAAACTTAGGTCCCCTGCAGTCAGAATCAGGGGAAGTCATAACGGGGAACAAAGAAATGGCAGACCAATTGAACAAGTACTTTGGTTCGGTATTCACTAAGGAGGACACAAACAACCTTCCGGATATAAAAGGGGTCAGAGGGTCTAGTAGGGAGGAGGAACTGAGGGAAATCTTTATTAGTCGGGAAATCGTGTTGGGGAAATTGATGGGATTGAAGGCCGATAAATCCCCAGGGCCTGATGGACTGCATCCCAGAGTACTTAAGGAGGTGGTCTTCGAAATAGCGGATGCATTGACAGTCATTTTCCAACATTCCATTGACTCTAGATCAGTTCCTATCGAGTGGAGGGTAGCCAATGTAACCCCACTTTTTAAAAAAGGAGGGAGAGAGAAAACAGGGAATTATAGACCGGTCAGCCTGACCTCAGTAGTGGGTAAAATGATGGAATCAATTATTAAGGATGTCATAGCAGCGCATTTGGAAAATGGTGACATGATAGGTCCAAGTCAGCATGGATTTGTGAAGGGGAAATCATGCTTGACAAATCTTCTGGAATTTTTTGAGGATGTTTCCAGTAAAGTGGACAAAGGAGAACCAGTTGATGTGGTATATTTGGACTTTCAGAAGATTTTCGACAAGGTCCCACACAAGAGATTAATGTGCAAAGTTAAAGCACATGGGATTGGGGGTAGTGTGCTGACGTGGATTGAGAACTGGTTGTCAGACAGGAAGCAAAGAGTAGGAGTAAATGGGTACTTTTCAGAATGGCAGGCAGTGACTAGTGGGGTACTGTAAGGTTCTGTGCTGGGGTCCCAGCTGTTTACATTGTACATTAATGATTTAGATGAGGGGATTAAATGTATCTCCAAATTTGCGGATGACACTAAGTTGGGTGGCAGTGTGAGCTGCGAGGAGGATGCTATGAGGCTGCAGAGTGACTTGGATGGTTAGGTGAGTGGGCAAATGCATGGCAGATGAAGTATAATGTGGATAAATGTGAGGTTATCCACTTTGGTGGTAAAAACAGAGAGACAGACTATTATCTGAATGGTGACAGATTAGGAAAAGGGAAGGTGCAACGAGACCTGGGTGTCATGGTACATCAATCATTGAAGGTTGGCATGCAGGTACAGCAGGCGGTTAAGAAAGCAAATGGCATGTTGGCCTTCATAGCGAGGGCATTTGAGTACAGGGGCAGGGAGGTGTTGCTACAGTTGTACAGGGCCTTGGTGAGGCCACACCTGGAGTATTGTGTACAATTTTGGTCCCCTAACTTGAGGAAGGACATTCTTGCTATTGAGGGAGTGCAGCGAAGATTCACCAGACTGATTCCCGGGATGGTGGGACTGACCTATCAAGAAAGACTGGATCAACTGGGCTTGTATTCACTGGAGTTCAGAAGAATGAGAGGGGACCTCATAGAAACGTTTAAAATTCTGACGGGTTTAGACAGGTTAGATGCAGGAAGAATGTTCCCAATGTTGGGGAAGTCCAGAACCAGGGGTCACAGTCTAAGGATAAGGGGTAAGCCATTTAGGACTGAGATAAGGAGAGACTTCTTCACCCAGAGAGTGGTGAACCTGTGGAATTCTCTGCCACAGAAAGTGGTTGGGGCCAATTCACTAAATATATTCAAAAGGGAGTTAGATGAAGTCCTTACTACTCGGGGGATCAAGGGGTATGGTGAGAAAGCAGGAATGGGGTACTGAAGTTTCATGTTCAGCCATGAACTCATTGAATGGTGGTGCAGGCTAGAATGGCTGAATGGCCTGCTCCTGCACCTATTTTCTATGTTTCTATGTTTCTATGTATGCGCCCGTGAGCATGCTCATAGGTTTGTAGAGCTGTTGCATTGTGAGTGACTTAGCCAGTCACGGTGATGATCACAAGACTCATTAAAACCCCAGTAAGTTGGGTCTAGGTCATCCACGATGAGATATGCAGTTGTGAGCCTAGTGGATGAACTGGTAATGTGTAGTGTGATTGTTAAACCTTTGTTCATAAACTCATTAGTTCTTAATAGCGATGTGTTGCTACGAATTCTTAAGCAACGAATTCATGAAGCAAATACATTACACAGTTTTTCAGATGAGACTTTCAACCGAGGCCCCGTCTGCTCTCTCAGGTGGCTGTAAAAGATCCTCCGACACTATTTCAAAGAAGTGCAGTGGAGTTCTCTCCGGTGTCCTGGCCAATATTTATCCCTCAACCAACATTAAAAAAAACAAGATTATCTGCCCATTGCCGTTTGTGGGAAATTGCTGTGCGCAAATTGGCTGCCACGTTTCCCACATCACAACAGTGACTACGCTCCAAAAGCACTTCATTGGCTGCAAAGCACTTTGAGACTGTCCAGTGGTGGTGAAAGGCGCTATATAAATGCAAGTATTTCTTTCCGATCGGTTCAGCTCAGTAACCACTGCTGATTATCTCTGCACACAGAGGGATGCAGAATGAGAAGATTGATATTCAGTGCGAGATAAAGCAACAGGGATGGTGCAGCACATGCTAACAGGGTTAAAGATTAGATACGTGATGCCTGCAGTGTGCCTGTACACGTAGGGACTGGTTGACTTCGACTTAGAACACTCAAAGGCTCAGACCATGCCAAATATTTGTTAATGTCTTCAGACAATGAAAAGTTGTTTGGGCAGGTACGCAGGAAGCATTACTAGAACTGTCGGGCAGCCAAGTTATAAAATGTAATGTTACTCCTCCCCCATTCCCGCCCCGAAACTAGAAAAGACCTATACAACAGATTGAATCAAACGGCTTCAGGACAGGATTAACTTCTCAGTCATCGATCGTGTCACTTTTATGTGTTCCATATTTCCACAGCCTGGTGGCAACCTGTGAAGAAAGCGCACATTAAAGAGATTCTGCTCCGCAGAGAGCTGAACCCGAGTGTATCTGCAAAATCCGCTTAATCAAAAGAAAACTTCAAAAACATTCCTTCGTATTAGTGAGAGGGGAGAGAGGTAGAGGTGAAATACCTTCCGACAAGCTCGACCTGGTCCCCGGGAACACTGCCACACATCACCGAGCTGCCTTGGCAATTCTTCGATCTCGCAGATCAAGGACTGGGAGGGCAATGAGTAGAAATGTCACTTGTTGAGGTTCATAGCCAGGGCACAGCACTAACAACCTGTGTTCTCGCTCAGCTGAACCTTATCTGACTTTCAAGCTTAGTACTGGAATTGGATGTAAAATGAAAGATCGAGCACACATCAAGAGAGATTTGAAAGCAAACTGTCAGTCCCCAAAACTCAAAATCATTCCTCAATGTGAAGAACGGCCGTGCCTGTTAATCTCGGAACAAGTTAGTAAATTCAAAATTAGTCATGTGGCATAACACCATAACACCAACAGCTTGTATTTACACAGCACCTTTAAAGTAGTCAAACATCTCAAGGTGCTTCACAGGAGTAGTATAAGACAAAAATTTGACACTGATCTACATAAGAAGAAATTAAGGCAGATGACCAAAAAGAGTTAGGTTTTAAGGAGCATTTCAAAGGAGGAAAGAGAGGTAGAGAAGTTTACAGAGGGGGTACCAGAGCTTTGGGCCCAGGCAGCTGAAGGCACGACCATCGATAGTTAAGCGATTATAATCAGGGATGCTCAAGAGGGCAGTATTTAAGGAGCGCAGATATCTCGGGGGTGGGGGGGTTGTGGGGCTGGAGGAGATTAGAGATAGGGAGGCGCGAGGGCATGGAGGGATTTGTAAACAAGGTGGAGAATTTTGAAATCGAGGTGTTGCTTAACTAATTGATGTTATATAGACAATTAAAGCCTAGATTTCTCCCCATTGCTGGTGAATGGGAAGAAAATCTAACCCTTAGTACAGAAACCTAGGGTGCATGTTTGGAGACTCCACTATCTGTGTCATTGACCCATGCTGGCAGCAATGGGGTCACAGATTTGGGCAAGAAGATCAGTGCACCCAACTCACGATGCTCCCACTTTTCCAGTAATTAGAATTAATAAATTGCAAAGCAGTGGCTTGATGACAGCAAGCTTGATTGTTAAAAGTCTGTAGATAGTTGGAGAAAGGGAAGTAAGGTGTCCGATAGTTTTACGGTACAATGCATGTCACAACCCTTTTCGTTTCCTTAAGCTCTCTGAAGCATTCCATATGGTCAACTACTCCATCCTCCATTGTCTCTCTTCTGCAGTCTACCTCCATGGCATCGCCTTCGACTGCTACTAGTTCCTACCAAACGAACATATCTCCTGTGATGGCTTCTCCCCACACTACATTTGGTGACCTTGGCAATGCCTTAACTTCTACTCTTGATCTCCTCCTATTTTTCAACGAGATGCTTTTTTAACCGCGGCCCTGTCTGCTCTCTCAGGTGGATGTGAAATATCCTACGGCACTATTTCGAAGAAGAGCAGGGGAGTTATCCCAATGTCCTGGCCAATATACATCCCTCCACCAACACCTAAAAACAAATTGCCTGGTCATTATCACATTGCTGTTTGTGGGAGCTTCCTGTGCACAAATTGGCTGCCGTGTTTCCTACGTTACAACAGTTACTACACTTCAAAAGTACTTAATTGGCTGTAAAGTGCTTTGGCACGTCCGGAGGATGTAAACATAAGAATATAAAAATGAGGAACAGGAATAGGCCGTACGGCCCCTCATGCCTGCACCATTCAATAAGATCATGGCTGATCTTCAAGCTCAAAGGTGCTATATAAATGCAAGTCTTTTTTATATCTACTCCTGGGAGACAAGGCTTCGGCGAGGATAGCACAATCACAGAAAGTATCCTCGGGTGCCTGAAATGGAAAGTGGCCCATTTCTCAGCACGAACGCCCATTACCTTGATGAGGTTTGGCTCCAAGCTAAATCTAAACTGAATTTATAAAGGTAACGAACAGTCACTAGATAATTACAGCACTTTAAGGCTTTCTTATCTGTTAGTACAAATTGCTGTTATAACAAACGGACATGAGCAACAAGACTAGTGCAGAAAAAATAAACTCGGTCGGGTGCAACTCAAAGCAGATAATAAATACTCCAGTCGTGCTTTATATACTGAGGCTACAACAACAACTTTTATTTATATAGTGCCTTTAATGTAGTGAAATGTCTCCAGGCGCTTCACAGGACTACTATGGGATTACAAATATGACACCGAGCCGCATAAGGAGAAATTAGGGCAGGACCTTGGTCAAAGAGGTAGGTTTGAAGGAGTGTCTCGAAGGAGGAAAGAGAGGTAGAGAGGCCGAGAAGTTTAGGCAGGGAGTTCCAGAGCTTGGGGCCTCGGCAACAGAAGGCTACAGGTAGATACCAAGATAAAACTTAATAACAATCCCTTTTCAGTGCCTCTCATTGCAGACGTTTGTCCTTTGTCACTGTTTCACAGATTCATTGCTGTGGTAAAGCCTATTCTCCTTGTGGCAAAGGGTTGGGTTGTTTATGTAGCCTTCAAACAGCACTAATGTGGAACTAGGGCAATGGAGGGCCCTGAAGGATGAGCTCGGTTTTTATGCTGTCCTGTAATTCAATCTTCTTTGAATGCTTATAAAATATCTTTGTCTGGGGGTTTAAAGCTCTATATTGAAATCTTGAAGATTTTATTCCTTCTTTCAACGTCAACAATGACATTTTCACTTTGAGTTTTGTCCCGTTTGCCCCAAACATAGAGTTTGATTTCGGAGAGGTCTCAAAGCCTCTATATTTAAAAAGAACAAAGAAAGGCTTGCATTTATATCGTGCCTTTCATGACCACTGGACGACTCAAAGCGCTTTACAGGCAATGTAGTTCACTGTTGTAATGTGGGAAACGCAGCAAACAATTTGCGCACAGCAAACTCCCCCAAACAGCAATGTGATAAGGACCAAATAATCTGATTTTGTGATGTTGATTGAGGGATAAATATTGGGCAGGACACTGGAGATAACTCCCCCTGCTCTTCTTCGAAATAGTGCCGCGGGATGTTTTACTTCCACCTGAGAGAGCAGACAGGGCCTCGGTTTTACATCTCATCTGAAAGATGGCACCTCCGACAGTGCGGCGCTCCCTCAGTACTAGCACTGGAGTGTCAGCCTAGATATTGGTGCTCAAGTCCTTGGAGGGACTTGAACCCACAACCTTCTGACTCAGAGGTGCTTCAGATGAAGGTGGCAGATGCCCAGAGTAGTTAAAATGGAAAAGGGTTGAAGAAACAAGCCCTGCAGCCTTCATTTGTTGTTCCCAAGTGTGCCAATGAAGAGTACATGCCCTTACAGAAGCTGCACCACTTCTGCACTGAAGTTTCCTGCGGCCGAATGCGGACTGTGCTGTAATTAACCCAGAACTCAGGCTACTTAATAAGCAAATTAACATACCCAGGAAACTTGCGTGCAACTCCCTTTGCTGATGCAAAGTGACAAAAATAAAAACCAAGAAAGATTTTAGCTCCAGTTTGGAACAGGGGTAAACCGAGCTTCCTCTGGAACAGCAGTTGCAACTGACATCTCAATTGCTCCACCAAGCGTAATGCCTGCACTGGTGGGCACTAGGCCAAAGATCGTTCGGTTCTGGGCACAGCACCTCAGGAAGGATATATTGGTGTTAGAGAATACAACCGCTACACCAGCAAAGACATGCAGATCCAGGCCGACTTGAACAACTTACCACCAATCCGTCTCCAATCTAGAAAGCCATTTTGGACCGTCGCAAAGCCCTTCAGCGATCTCCCCTCAGCCTCGATGACCGATGGCGAAATGCTTGGAAGAACTGCGACATACGGAATGGATTCCTTATCAAGGACCCCACAGTACAACCAGAAGGATCAAACTTCCTCGCAAACAGTGGACAACCATCAACCGCCTCAGAACCTGTCATGGTCGATGCTGCCACCTTCTCCATTGGTGGAAGATTAAATCATCTCCATCATGTGACTGTGGAGCTCCTAATCAGACCCTGGAGCACATCATTGAGCACTGTCCTCAGAGGGAATTCACAGGCAGCCTACAAGAGATCCACGCTATCACATTGGGAGCTTTGGCCTGGATATCCAACTTAGATACTGACATTTGATTTATTTTGTTATTCCCACACGAAAGAAGAAGATTGGCCTTAGAGAGGGTGCAGTGCAGATTCAACCGAATGATACAGGGGCTAAAAGGGTTAAATTATGAGGAAAGGTTGCATGGGTTCGGCTTGGCCTTGAGTATAGATGATTAAGGTGTGATATAATTGAGGTGTTTAAGTTGATTAAAGGATTTGATAGTGTAGAAAGAGAGAAACGATTTGCTCCGGTGGGGGGAGTCCAGAACAAGGAGGCGTAACCTTAAAATTAGAGCCAGGCCGGCCAGGGGTGACGTCAGGAAGCACTTCTTCACACAAAGGGTCGTGGAAATCTGGAACTCTCTCCCCAAAAAACTGGTGAGCCTGTGGGGGGGGGGGGGTCAATTGAGAATTTCAAAACTGAGATTTTTGTTGGGTAAGGGTATTTAGGGACCTGAGCAAAGGCAGGTAAATGGAGTTAATACACAGATCAGCCATGATCTAATTGAATGGCGGAACAGGCTCGAGGGCCTGCTCCTGTTCCAATAAATCCAGTTTATTTATTGGCTCCCCTAATATGAGCAGTCCAATTGGATAGAAAAAAATTTTATTTGATCGAGTTCTGCAAATCCTCTCCTTACTTGGTGCGAGTTAGGACACGGGCAGCTGAGTTTTGGATCAATAGTTTATGTAGGGCAGAATGTGCTGGCAGAGAAAATGCTGGCAGCATTCGGCAGGTCAGCACCTGTGGAGAGCACAGATAAGTTAACAGTTCAGGTATCGAGCCTTTGCTGGAATGTATACAATTGATTGCGTCCCCCAGGATTCGGATTGAGGTTATGGCCGAGGCAGGTTGGTGGCTGGACGTCCCCATTCCACTGCACTTCAGCCAGTGGGATGGAGCCAGTTCTCTGCTGCTGACTTGTAACCAGTGCTGCTGATATTCCAGCTGTTCAAACTCGTCTCAATAGCCGTCGGAGAAAACACTTGCTCATCCGACTTGTCTGGACGTGTGCCTTCCTCCTCGTCGTGTCACTTATAGTTTTATCTCCTGTTGGGTTTCTTGCTTCCCCTTCTTGATGGTGTTGACTCATTGCTGGGCTACAGTTCCACAGATGCCAGCCACCCAATTCGTCATGCTTCCTGGGCGAGCCGGAGCAACCTATTTCATCCCAACCTCAACCCCCATTTACTCACGCACATTCCCAGCTCCTCCTCAATCATCAGCAATGGAAGCTGAAAAACAAAAGACTTGCATTTTTCTAGCACCTTTCTCACCCACCGGACGTCCCAAAGCGCTTCACAGTATGAAGTACTTTTGAATTGCAGTCACTGTTGTAATGTAGGAAACATGGCAACCAATTAGCACACAGCAAGCTCCATCAAACAGCAATGTGATAATGACCAGATAATCTGTTTTTGTTATGTTGATTGAGGGATAAATATTGGCCAGGACATCGGGGATAACTCCCCTGCTTTTCTTTGAAATAGTGCCATGGGATCTTTTTATCTCCACCTGAAAGAGCAGACGGGGCCTTGGTTTATCATCCTAGCCAGAAGTGTAGCACTCCCTCAGCACTGCACTAGAGTGTCAGACTAGATTTTTGTGCTCAAGTCTCTGGAGTGGGACTTGAACCCACAATCTTCTGACGCAGAGGCAAGTGTGCTATCCACTGAGCCATGGCTGATGCTTAGAAGGCTCCATTGTATTTACTTAATCTAGTGTCGCCTTGACTCAGTTCTGAACACTCTCACCTCAGAGTCTGAAAGGTTTAGATTCCCTGTAATTGTCTCCTCTCTGTAAAGACACTGCACGGCATGTGCCAACCTCATGAGATTACTCCCATAATGCAGTGATGCAACGGAACATGCTCCTCATTCGGCATGTGAGGCAGAAAACCAGAGTCAATTTTTAACCATTCATACGATGTTATGGCAGTTTATATGGAGCTGAACACACAGGGTACATTTTTTCTCGCTTGTTATTAAGCTTAAGGGCAGTTTGAATTTGTAATAAGCAATGCCAGGTTCTACGTGTATTTCTTGCTAATCACTGCCTGTTCCGTTTCTGGGTTTGACACCACACTTTGCTCAGTGCAGCGTTAGCGATCATTGTCGCAAGCGAACTCTGAGTACATTACAGAGTGTGCCTCTAACTGCCCGATAGCTAGGGGAGACCCAGAGATTGAACACAGAGCCCTTGCAACTCTGACTGGGTTTACTGGAATGCACCACATGCTGCTAAACGATTCCACCTCATCTTGGGTAGGTCAATGGAATATACACTCTATTATACCAAGACTTGGGCTATCAAGCAATAGACACTTTATTTAACACAGAACAGGTAAATGAAGAGCACTCGGTGCAATGCAGTGTATCTATGGTCATTTACAAACTCTGCTTCCTTCATGATATGTCAGAGCAACGAAAACACTTCACCGGAGCTATTTTTCAATATAACCAGATCCTTGAAAATGGTTGCTTACGTCTTACATAGCAAAAAGCTACCATGGAGTGAAACTTGCCTAGGCCTGTAGCTGACGATAGACTGTAGAATGACTAGCGGGGATCAGGCAAATTAAGGTAAGCCCACAATCAAAGGCCTCAAACCAAAGAGCTATCGACCAAAGCGCTGTAATCAATCATTGACCTTGTCCCTTATCACGGATTTCAGACGCAGCTATGCATCGAAACCACCCTCCCATGATTTGACCTTTGTCAGTGGGTTTCCAGGCCTGTTTGTAGATGATACTAAGCTGGATGGCGGTGTGAGCTGTAAGGAGGATGCTAAGAGGCTGCAGGGTGATTTGGACCGGTTAGGTGTGTGGGCAAATGCATGGCAGATGCAGTATAATGTAGATAAATGTGAGTTTATCCACTTTGGTGCAAAAATAGGAAGGCAGAATATTATCTGAATGGTGACAGATTAGGAAAAGGGGAGGTGCAACGAGACCTGGGTATCATGGTACATCAGTCATTGAAAGTTGGCATGCAGGTACAGCAGGCGGTGAAGAAGTCAAATGGCATGTTGGCCTTCATAGTGACAGGATTTGAATATAGGAGCAGGGAGGTCTTATTGCAGTTGTACAGGGCCTTGGTGAGGCCACACCTTAAATATTGTGTACAGTTTTGGTCTCCTAATCTGAGGAAGGACATTCTTGTTATTGAGGGAGTGCAGCGAAAGTTCACCAGACTGATTCATGGGATGGCCGAACTGACATATGAAGAAAGACTGGATCGACTAGACTTATATTCACTGGAATTTAGAAGAATGAGAGGGGATCGCATAGAAACATATAAAATTCTGACAGGATTGGACAGGTTAGATGCGGGAAGAATGTTCCCGATGTTGGTGATG
The DNA here is from genome assembly GCF_044704955.1 of Pristiophorus japonicus. Classification (NCBI taxonomy): domain Eukaryota; kingdom Metazoa; phylum Chordata; class Chondrichthyes; family Pristiophoridae; genus Pristiophorus; species Pristiophorus japonicus. The sequence continues at coordinate 27,158,276 of NC_091997.1, read as the reverse complement.
TCCAGAACCAGGGGTCACAGTCTAAGGATAAGGGGTAAGCCATTTAGGATCGAGATGAGGAGAAACTGCTTCACTCAGAGAATTGTGAACCTGTGGAATTCTCTACCTCAGAAAGTTGTTGTGGCCAGTTCGATAGATATATTCAAAAGGGAGTTAGATGTGGCCCTAACGGCTAAAGGGATCAAGGGGTTTGGAGAGAAAGCAGGAATGGGGTACTGAAGTTGCATGATCAGCCATGATCATATTGAATGGTGGTGCAGGCTCGAAGGGCCGAATGGCCTACTCCTGCACCTATTTTCGATGTTTCTATGTTTCAAGGTTCTATGAAGACATGTCAACAATAACACCAATTTGTATTTATATAGTAGAGGCGCAAGGAAAACAAATGCTGAGCCAGATGGAGAGATTACCAGAGGTGGCCACAAGCTTGGCCAAAGAGGTGGGATTTAAGGAGGACCATGAAGGAGAAGATGGAGGTGGAGAACCAAAGGTGTTTAGGAAGTGAATTCAAGATGTTGGGACATCGGCAGCTAAAAGTCCTGCTGCTATTGATGGGGTGAAGGGGTGGGGTGAACTGGAAGCCAGAGTCAGAGGAAAGGAGAGTTTTGGGAGGGATTGCAATGCTGGCGGACATTACAACAACTTATATTTATATAGTGCCTTTAACGTAGTAAAACATCTCAAGAGTGTTATAAGACAAAACAAATAAATTTGACACTGAGTCATATAAAAAGAAATTGGTTGACCTCAAGTTTACGTAGGGTAGAATGTGGGAGGCCAGCCAGGAGTGTGCTGGAGTAGTCAAGCAGCGGATGAGCTGAGGCAGGGGCGGAGACGGGCGATGTTACGGAGGTGGAAATAGGCGGTTTTAGTTATGCTGCGGATATGTGGCCGGAAGCTCATTTCAGGGTTAAATATGACACCTAGGTTGCGAACAGTCTGGTTCAGCCTCAGACAAATGCCAGGGAGAGGAATGGAGTCAGTGGCCAGGGAACGCAGTTTGTGGCGGGGACCAAAGACAAAGGCCTTGGTCTTTCTGATATTTAATTGGAGAACATTTCTGCGACAGAAAAAGGAGAGGCCATGGAGCAACTTAAATACAAGAATGAGAATTTTAACTTTGAGATGTTGTGGGGACCGGGAGCCAATGTAGGTCAATGAAGACAATTGTGGTTGTGTGGGCAGAAATATTTTGGTTGAGCGTATTTAGGGTGGAGGATGGGAGGCTGTCCATGAGAGCAATGGAAGCATTCGGATGAATTTTAACCCCCAAGAATGGGTGTGTCGGGAATGGATGATGGGTTAAGAATTTTGACTCTTAGCACGGGAGTGTGGCCCAACTCCAACACGCCCACTTTCGGGTTTAATGGAGACACGTTTGGATGCCGGCAAGAAACCTACTCACCAAATTCAGGGATTTAATCATTGCATGTGGGCGGGTACTTATTGGCGCAATTAACGTCCTTAGGAGACGTTGATGAGGTCTTTGTAAATTGTGTTTAACTTGACTCCAAATTTAACTTGAGCAGCACAGGTTTCTCAAGGCTCAGAAAACTGAGTTGACAACAGAGGCGAGTTTGAGCAGCAGTTCAGGTAGGATTTAACTTGTCATTGTCTGATCTGAAGAAACACTTCATTATTGCTGCTGCTGTCTCAGTCCCTTGGGGCAAATGTCTGGCAGAGAGTTCTTGTGTGCATACAGCTTTTTTCAAACTCAGATAATTTCAAATTGATACGATCCGAAGTGGAAGCACCTTGGACGTGTTTGACAGCACATCAGAAGAGGAAGACCCTCACCATCGTGCTGTGGTGGGATCAGCACATGCACGGGATAGAGGTGCACTGGATAGAGGGGTACAGGATAGAGGGGCGCGGGATGGAAGTGTACGGGAGGGAGGTGCACAGGTGTGGGAGGGGCATGGGATAGAGGTGCACAGCACAGGAGGAAAGTGCAGAGGAGAGGGGGGGCACAGGAGAGGGGGGCACAGATTGCAGGAGGCACTACCCATGTCACCAGGTTTACAGACAGAGACTTGGCTTCCTTGATTTCTTAGATGATCAGTGCTGCCGTAGGGTGAGGTTGTCACATCAGCTGGTGGCAGACATCTGCAGCCTCCGACAGGAAGACCTGCTCCCTGCTGAACCTGGTGGCCAAGCCTAACTACTGCCCTCAACCTTTACACCTCGGGATCCTTCCACGACACAACCGGCGATATATCCAGGATCTTCCAGTCAGCTGCACATAAGCGCATAAGGCTGATGGCTTGTTAGCCAGGGCCAACAACGCCCAGAATGAGCGGGGTGTCGGATTCGCCTCTCTGGCTAGGTTCCCACAGGTACAGGGTGCCTCCGACTGCACACACGTGGCAATCCCAGTACCAGCACAGCAACCAGGAGAGTTTAATAACCGCAAGGGATATTCGTCCATCAATGTGCAGCTGGTGTGCAACCACAAGAAGAGGTTCAGGCAGGTGTGCACCAGATTGCCTGGGAGCTGTCACGATGACTGCGACAGTCCACCGTTCCGGACCTTTTCGTTCCAGGAAGCAGACGCACGGGCTGCCTCGTAGGAGGCAAGGGACACCCCCTTCAAACTTGGCTCATGACACCTGTGAAGAACCCCACCAATGAGGCGCAGGGGCGCTACAACGAGAGCCACGTGACGACTAGGTGTGTCAGAGAGCAAGCCATCGAAATGCTGATGATGCACTTCAGGTGCCGACTTAGGTCTGGAGCCGCCCTTCAGTACTCGCCAGCAAGGGTCTCCAGAATCATAGTGCTGTGTTATGCGTCCTGCACAACATTGCAGAGCAGAGAGGATCGCAAGTGAAGGAGGACGAAGGGGCTCATCACTCATTTTCGAATGAGGAGGACATAGAGGAGGAGGAGGATGATGGGGCACCCATCGCCAGACCAGCCGCTTGCATTGCTGTACGGTGTGCCAGGGATGCCCTAATATAATGAAGGTTCACTCAGTGTGAGACATACAAACTGAAATCCTGTGGTCCGCTCCCACTACCAGGAGCCCCCCTCCTCCTCCCTTTGCACTAAACAGCTCTTCAACCGCTGATCCACCCCTTGCACCTCTGCCCAGTGGGTCCCGTCGTGTAATGACATTCATCGTGAGACAAGTAACAAGGCACATTGACACAATGAGACAGAATAATGGGCAAGACGTGCTGCCAACCAATATGCCATTATAAAAAAGAAACTTAACAACATAATATTTTGTCAAACACCCATGTGAATACACTTGGTGACTTATAACTTCTTCAACTTACGCTTCCTACCATTACATGGAGAACACTCAGCAAGACAGAATGAAAGGTCGGGGGATGCGTAAAGCACAGGATGTAGTTGAAGCAGCAAATATACTCACTTTTCCTGATCTGGTGAGGGTCATTAAACCGCTTCCTGCATTGCATGCATGACCTGGGCACATCGCTCCGGCTGCTCACCTCCTCAGCTACCTCCAACCATGTCTACTGGTGAGTACTGCAGGGAATAGAATACAGCCAGGGTGATCTCCTGGACTAGTTTCGATCGCCTGAATGAGTCGGAGAGGAATTTTCCCAGATTTTTTCTCCCTAAATTGACCTGGGTTTTTATCTGGTTTTTGCCTCTCCCAGGTGATCACATGGCTCCGGTTGGGGTGGAGTGTAGAATGTTTCAGTATAAGGGGTGTCGCAGTTGTATGAGGCGGACTGGTTGGGCTGCATGCTCTTTGGCTTTCCGTCGTTGTTCATAGGTTTATATGTAACTTTAGGGCTGATGACCAAGGGCCGTGCGGCTCTTTGTCGGCCGGCGTGGACACGATGGGCCAAAATGGCCTCCTTCTGTGCTGTAAATTTCTGTTTCTATGTTTCTTGAAGCGAGCTGCAGCTTTCTTCTTCCCACTGCCGGTGAAAAGTAAGTACCTCCTCTCCTGACTGCACACCGCAATCATTTCAGCAAGGTGTCATTAAATCTGGGTGCTGCCCTTGCTCCATATCCACCATCCATCCTGATCATCGCCAATTTCCATGTGTGCATTGTCCCTTTAAGCGAGTGGAGATCGCCTCGTGTGGGTGCGCATCACGCCCATCGCACAGCTTGGAGACAGACGCAAAACCCAGAAGTCAAAATTAGATCGCAGATTCACATCTGCTCAGTTGCCTTCCGGGCTTCCCCCCACGTAGTTCCCCCAACCCAGTCGAAACCGCCTTCATTTTAATATCGAGGCCATTGAGTCTGGAGGTGATCAAGGCATAGCTGAAAGTTTCAGCAGCTGATAGGCTAAGGAAGGGTTAAAGGTGGCCCATGTGATGGCAGCAGATGTTGGCAATCTTAGTGATGGAGAGAATATGATGTTGGAATCTCAGTTCTGGGTCAAACAGAGCTCTGAGGTTGTAAACAGTCTCGTTCAGCCTGAAGCAGTGCCTGGGGAGAGGAATGGAACCAGTCACAAAAGTATAACATTTATGATAGGCGCTGAAGATGACTTTGGTCTTCCTAATGTTTAGGTAGAGAAAGCTGCGGCTCATCCCACGCTGGGTGTCAGACGAGCTAACTGACAGGACAGAGGCAGTGAGAGAGGCAGTGGGACAGTGGAGTTGGGGGTCATCAGTGTACATGTGGAGACTGTCCTTATGGCTTTGAAAGGGCAGCATGTAGATGAGGAAGAGGAGGGAGGGGGCAAGGATCAATCCTCAGTGAACTCCAGAGGTGATGGTGTAGGGTAGGAAAAGAAACCATGTCCTGGGTGTTGTGTATGCAGACTATGGATGTACTCTCTGTGTAGTCACTGTGTGGTTGCATAAGATGGAGACTTGTTTACCTGATGTACTATCAATAAGGTTTACACTGTGCTGGCACCACTAGAGGGTGCAACTGGTGGAGACCGGAAGTTTCCTGCCCTGGTGGCAGGGCCCAGTATAAAAGGCTGCACACCATGCTTGTGCCTCACTCTGGAGTTTGGAATAAAGGACCAAGGTCACTACAGTTTAAGTGCAACACATTGCCTTGTGGAATAATTTATAAGTACATTACAGACATAACACTGGGCACAATTGGATAGATAAAAGTGGAACTAAGAAAGGGAAGTCTCCTAGAGCTAGACACGGAAGGAAGATTTTTGATTGACTGAGTTGAAGACTGTAGGGAGGTCGAGGAGGACGAGGAGGAATAGTATACCATGGTCGCAGTCAAAGAGGATATCATTTGTGAGTTTGATTAGGGCCACTTTGGTGGAATGGAATGGGCAGAATCCTGCTAGGAGAGATTCAAAATAATTTGAGACCTCACAGGCGCTGAATGTAGCGTGCTTGGGAGGAACAGGTGACCTTGGACCCATGGTTCCCAAAGCTCTCCCACACTGGGGGTTTTCCTCACCTCATGTCTGGGTCTGCTGTAGACTCATCGATAGAGATTGGTTGCGATGATTAGTCAACAACTGCATTATCATTGTACCATGTGACTACCATGGTGGCAAAAGACGCACCTCGGTCTTTTATCATTTAGCAATTTCTATGCTTCGATTCCAACATGTTGTGTAAAAGGTGGGTGTGGATCCTGGTGGCAGCAGTATATTAATTGAACCCACAACCTTCTGACTCAGGGGAAAGAGTGCTGCCCACTGAGCCACAGCGAACACTGAGGCAGAGGCCCTTGTATCTTCCAAATCAAGATCTCGCTAAACCATAATGCCACTCTCAGGAGCATTTGTCATCATAGCCGACTGGTTAACCCATGTTCAAGATCCTGAGTAGAGGACAATAGGTCCCCAGGAGAGTTGCCAATGACGCAATATCATCAGTGAGAAGAAAAACTGCAACTCTTTCGGAAATGTCTGGAACATCCCTTAGGATGCCCTCCAACACATCACTGATGAAGATATCAAATAGGATGGATGATGGCGGGCAATCATGCCTCTCGCCTCTTTCAAGAGGAATTGGCTCATCGGCTGTTACACACTCAAAGTTAACTGTAGCTGTTGAGCGTGTGCAGCATCTCGTTTTCAATCCTGTGTTCCTGGAGCAGACAGTAAATCACAAATCAATATTGCTTTAGTGAAGCCTGATCATCTGAAGCTTACAAACAGAATAAAAGCACCTGACAACAGAAGCCCGGGCTGGAGAGGAATTGACCTGACATGGAATTGCAGTAATAAATGTTCTGAGGCTGAATTAAATAGATTTCCAGTTGTCACTACCTAGATCCTCAGGGCTCAGTGAAGTATTGCATTCTGAGTGCTCATATAGTTCTGTTCATTCCTCTTCAATGTTTAACTGATTTTTGCCACTTTAAAGAAATCTATTAAGAGCACAGAACAATTTTCCCCAGCGATTTGCGCCGTTTTCTTTGGAGCAGGTTGCTCTTTTTGGCCCAAGTTGAAAAGCCAGCGTTTCCCCAATCAATTTGCACTAGTGTGTAACTCAGTTAGTTACAATTTTTTTTGGTCAGTTTTTTTTTCTGCCAGAGGGGGTGTAACCTGCCACCCGCGCCAATTCTGGTCATTTATAGAAGTTTGGCCAGCTGAGAGTTACTCCAGTTTTGCTGGAGAGAGAGAGAGAGAGAGAGAGAGAGAGAGAACCCAGGAATTGCAGAATGGGACCGGGGACCGAGAATTGGACCGGACCGGGATACTGGGGACCAAGAATGGAACAGGTTAGGCCACGCCAAAATGAAGAAATCCAACTGGGAAACTTAGAACATTTGGGCCCAAAAGAATTGGGCGTAACTCTTAAAGTACGCCAAAAAAAAGCTTTGGGGAAAATTGAGCCCAAAGAAGGGTTTATCTAAAGCACACTTTATTCTAGCTAAAGAACTTAAGAAAAGTGCTGTTTTATATTAAATAACATGATGATTTGAGTCTGAGGATGAGATTTGAGTGATTCAGTCCTGCGACTATAATGTTAAAAGTGAAAGAATTCTGTCACTCCAACATTATAAATGTACGTTAGATTGTTCATCACCGAACATTTCCTCAGGGATCCTTGGAATGCTGAAATATTTCATTTATTGCTTTTTACCTCTCTGCCTCCACTTTCCTGTATTCACACCGATGCCGTGCCTGATGAGATACAAAGTAAGCAGTTTCCGGGTCCCTTCGGTAATATAACCTTTAGAAGATTAAGATCTCTTAATCAGCCCATTTTAAAACATTTACACTGATGTGTGAAGGCACAAGCACCATTAATGCTACAATAAAAGGAATGGCTGAATTTTTGTCTGCCAGTCTACAAGGACAATACAATAATATTTTACTGCAACACTTAGGTGCTATATCATTGTTAGGAAGCCGAGGAAAACTTCTGATACTTGTTTAGTTTATCCAATACAATGTATAGTGAGACATTGAGAAGAATGAGAGGTGATCTTATCGAAATGTATAAGACTATGAGGGGGCTTGACAAGGTGGATGCAGAGAAGATGTTTCCACTGATGGGGGAGACTAGAACTAGGGGCCGCCCAATTAAAACTGAGGTGAGGAGGAATTTCTTCTCTCAGAGGGTTGTAAATCTGTGGAATTCGCTGCCCCAGAGAGCTGTGGAAGCAGGATCATTGAATAATTTTAAGACAGAGATAGACGGTTTCTTAACCGATAAGGGAATAAGGGGTTATGGGGAGCGGGCTGGGAAGTGGACCTGAGTCCATGATCGGATCAGCCATGATTGTATTAAATGGCGGAGCAGGCTCGAGGGGCCGTATGGCTTACTCCTGCTCCTATTTCTTATGTTATGTTCTTATGAATGAAACTCTCTTATACGTACCAGCTTTTTAAAATAATCTCCATCTTCTGCCACTCCCATCCTGAGGGTGCTGGGGTACAATTTGATTGGTGCTAGAAGCCATCCAGAACCTCACCCGATTGGCCACGCTTCATATCTCGGTATCAGTGAAGGTACTCCCACGGTGCTGTTAGGTAAAAAGTTCCAGGTCGTCAGTTCGGGAGGTGCTGTCACAGAAGCCTTGGCGAGTTGCTGCAGTCTTGTAGATGGTACACACTGCAGCCACGTTGCGCCGGTGGTGGAGGGAGTAAATGTTGAAGGTGGTGGATGGGTTGCCGATCAATCCGTGCAGTCAAGCGAAAGGTCCCGCGCTGCCCGCTCACCGGCTTCTCCGCTTTAAATAGCGGACATGCGTGAAAACTTAAATGGACCACGCACTGAAAGGAACAGGCCGTGCAGAACCAACCGCAGCTTACAGGGAACATTGGTGCCAATCAAGTGGGCTGCTTTGTCCTGGATGGTGTCGAGTATCTTGAGTGTTGCTGGAGCTGCACTCATCCAGGCAAGTGGAAAGTATTCCACCACACTCCTGACTCATGCCTTGTAGATGGTGGAAAGGCTTTGGGGAGTCAGGAGGTGAGACACTCGCCACTGAATACCCAGCCTCTGACCTTCTCTTGTTGCCACAGTATTTATGTGGCTGGTTCAGTTAAGTTTCTGGTCAATGTTGACGCCCAGGTTACTGATGGTGGGGAATTCAGCGATGGTAATGCCGTTGAATGTCAAGGGGCGGCGGTTAGACTGTCTCTTGTTGGGGATAGTCATTTCCTGGCACTCGTGTGCGCGAATGTTACTTGCCACTTATCAGCCCAAACCTGAATTTTGCCCAAGTCTTGCTGCTTTTGAGCATGGACTGCTTTATTATCTGAGGAGTTGTGAATGGAACTGAAGACTGTGCAGTCATCAGTGAACAACCACATTTCTGACCTTATGATGAAAGGAAGGTCATTGATGAATCAGCTGAAGATTCTCGGGCCTAGGACACTGCCCTGAGGAGCTCCTGCAGTGATGTCCTGGGGCTGAGATGATTGGCCTCTCATAACCACAACCATCTTCCTTTGTGCTAGGTATGACTCCATCTAGTGCAGAGTTTTGGACCTGGGAATAGGGAACACAATCTCAAAATTTGCTATGAACACAAAAGTAGGTTTGGTAAATATTGAGAAAGATTTAGACAGGTTAGCAGAATGGATAGGTTGGAGCAGATGCAATTTAATGTGGATAAGTGCACGATCGTACATTTTGGGGAAAAAATGAAGAATGGGAAAGACAGTGGAGGAACAGTCTGACCTAGGGGTTCAAATACAGAATTACCTTAAAGTATGAGTGCAAGTACAGAAAGCCATAAAACGCCAGCAGTATTTGGGGTTTCATGAAGAGCAAAAGTCATCATCATCATAGGCAGTACCTCGAAATCGAGGATGACTTGCTTCCACTCCAAAAGTGAGTTCTCGGGTGACTGAACAGTCCAATACAGGAATTACAGTCTCTGTCATGGGTGGGATGTTTGCCTGGCGGGGATGCCGGCACTGCCCCTCCTCCTTCCTCCCCCCGCACTTGCTTCCTGCTGGTTTCCTGCTCAACGCATCAGGTTAATATGGGAACACAGCAGGGAGGACACGGGATCGGAAGGGTTAACTGCCCTCCTTTGCACTGTTTCCAGCAGGTGGGGCCTTTGTGCTAGATTTTTCACTAGGTGGCCATCACCCCAAAAATTGGGTCTTGTTCCAGCGATGTAAGACGTCTCAGCCTTACCGATTGCTGGTACAAGGCCCATTTTTTTTTGCGATTTTCAACTCACCCTTAGGCCTGCTATGTGGAATGGGCGATCTGATTTTTCGGCGATGTCGCGTTCGTCCACCGAATGAGGAAGTCAAAAGCTTCCCTAGCAACGGCCTTCTGCGCATGTGAGAGATTTTTTTTTCGGCCGACTGGTTTTACCGTGTTTCGGGAGGTCAGGGGTCATCACACATGCTCAAAAGGTACAGGGTGGAAGAGAGAGAGAGGAGATAGAGAGTGGCAGAAGCTTGAGAGTTGGAGGAGAGGGAATTGGATCGATTGCAATTATAAGTCTAAATATAAGTGCTATAAATATAATTACTATTAAAGTAAATAAATATAAGTACTATAAATAATATAAGTACTATAAATAATATAAGTACTATTAAAATGTCAGCTGAATTTGACTCAGAGGAAAAAGGCAAATCCCTTCAGCGATGAGGCAAATGAGGCGCTGGTGGATGAGGTGCTGGTGGATGAGGTGCATGCCAGGTTGGCTGACTTGACACGGAGTGTGCATGGGAAACCTCCACCCCATGTCTACAAAAAAATTTGGAGGGAGATTGCAGACGTTCCTATGAGGCGAGGGGGCTTGACCAGTGCAGAAAACGCTGGAATAGCTTGGTCGTGGCAGCAAGAGTAAGTTGCATTTTATATTTTAACTTTAATATTTTACTGGTGCATGCAATTTTTGATTAGGACATTGAATCTCCTGCATTGAATTTAAGTTTGTCATTCTTAAATGTATTAGTTAAACCATATTAACAGTAAGTTGCACTTAATATTTTATAATTTATATTAATAATTTAATTTTGCATGCAAATTTTTATTAGAGCAATGAATGTCCTGCATTGAATTTAAGTTTGTCATTCTTTATTGTATTAATTAATTAAACCATGTTAACAGTAAGTTGCATTTTATATTTCAAATTTTATATTTAATATTTTACTGATGCATGCAAATTTTTATTAAGATACCACCAAGTCCATTCATTAGCTTATGCCATGCCATGCTCTTTTCTCGTTTGCAGAAGAAGATATCGATCAACCGTTCTGAGCAAAGGCAGACGGGGGGGGCGGCTCTGCTCAGCTCTTCCTCCGATCTTCAAAATGGCATCTGTAGTGCCCATTTCCTTCAGTAAAGCCCGGGAAAAGCAACCATTACCCAGCCATGTTCTCGGCTAGTGATCAGCCCGGTGAAGTGCCGGCGATGTGCCGAAAGTTGGGATGGGCGATGTGCGGGCGACCAGCTCGGCGATCAGTTCGGCGAACTGAGCCGAAACTTGGGGCTTATTTTTCCGGCGATCTTTCTGGCCTAGTTTCCACTTTTTGCTCAAAATAGGCGATAGAGTTCTGTTTTGGGTGATATATGGGCCTTATATGGCCGATGTGAAGTGGAAAGTCTGTCTGCTGGACCAATTTCTTCAGCTGCCACATTTCCTCTTGTAGCACGCACCAGAATGTTTCCAAAAGGTCCCTTGTGAATCACCGTGTTGAATGGTTTCTGTAAAATCCACATACACTGAATTTACAGCATTCCCTTTATCTATCCAATCAGTCACTTCCTCACAAAATTCTATTACATTTGTCAAACATGATTTACCTTGAACAAACACATGCTGGCTAGCCTTCATTAACCCATGCACTTCTAAATGGTTTCTAATTTGCTCGTGAATTATAGAGTTTGCAAAAGATGACATTACACTAACTGGTCTATCATCAGTTGTGGGCAAACTCTCGGGGGTGAAATTCATTATAGTCTCGTTTGGGGGCGGTAAATTCCAGGAGGCGCGAGCCTTAGCGCCAGGCGCAGAAGTCCCGCCCCTTTCAGGAAATTCGGGTTACCACCCCCGGAAGGAAGTGGAGTGCTTCCTTCCTGGGGCGGTGACGGTGCGGACGTCTCAGCAGCTCTACGCACTGGGCCGCGCAGCGCTGCCGTGTCCGAGGGGTTCTTCCCTCAATTAAAGGGAAAGGCCCACGCTGGCGATTCGTCAAAAGAAAAAGGCACCAACCTGGACCACCGGGGAGCGGAGGATGCCACGCAATCAGCAGAGTGCCGGGCTGAGCGATCGAGGCCACAACCCCGCGAAGAAAGCGCATCTGGAGCCGCAACAAAATGGTAAGTCTTTTCTTCCTGCACTGGGCCACCTCCCCTTTAATATTCGCCTGATACGCGTCCCCTGAAGCGAAAGGCAATTTCGGAGCCTGGACGCTAACGGGGCGCTGCGCACAGCACTGACGTCATGATCTCCGGGAGCAGGAGGTCAGGGAGCATCGTCATAGCGCCGCTGCTAAACACCTGCCGAATATGGTGGGAGTTGTTGCCAGCATCGTGCCCGGGCGGTAAGGCATTTGCGCCCAATTAGTGACCATTCTATTCCATGGAAGTTCTTAAATCCTAGGTTACGCAACTGATCCGCAAATGCACCAAACTTCTAGCCCCTAGTATTTTGGCCATATAGGTGAACATTTTATTGCCTTTACTAATTGCTGCTCTTCATTGGTTCGATATGTTTAGTGTCAAGTTTACCAAGACTCCTAGGTCACATAGAACGTGAGTGTTGCTTATTTTTCCTTCCTATGTACATCATTTAAAACTGGTCTGCATTAAATTTCATCTGCCATTGTTCTGCACACCTACTGGTTATGTCCAACTCATTTTATAATTTCTGAGCAATTTGATCCGGTTCCACGTCCCCTGTTAGTTTGGCATCGTCAGCAAATTTGGCCACTGTGCATTGAGTTTGTGAATCCTGGGCTTTTAAGTAAATTAGAAACAATAGCAGTCCAAATCCCAAGCCCTGAGGAACCCTGCTCAGTACTTCCTGCCTCCCTGTTTCTCAATCATAACGTTTCATATGGAATATTGTCAAATGCTTTTTGGAGGTCTATGTACGCCTCGTCATTTGGTTTCCCATCTGTTACTCCCTCAAAGAGGTCGATGAAGTTGATCAGACAGGATCCCTCCGCCCCCCCCGACACTCCAGTGCAGTTCTGAGGGAGCGTTGCATTGCTGGAGGTGCCATCTTTCAAATAAACCGAGGTCCCATCTGCTCTTTCAAGTTGACTTAAAAGATCCCATGGCAACTATTTTCAAAGAAGAGCAAGGGAGTTATCCCTGGTGTCCTGGCCTGGATCGACTAGGCTTATATTCACTGGAATTTAGAAGAATGAGAGGGGTCTCATAGAAACATATAAAATTCTGACGGAATTGGACAGGTTAGATGCAGGAAGAATATTCCCGATGTTGGGGGAGTCCAGAACCAGGAGTCACAGTCTAAGGGTAAGGGGGAAGCCATTTAGGACCGAGATGAGGAGAAACTTCTTCACTCAGAGAATTGTGAACCTGTGAAATTCTCTACCACCTTTGAGGCCAGTTCGTTAGATATATTTAAAAGGGAGTTAGATGTGGCCCTTGCGGCTAAAGGGATCAAGGGGTATGGAGAGAAAGCAGAAAAGGGGTACTAAAGTTGCAAAAATGATCAGCCATGATCATATTGAATGGTGGTGCCGGCTCGAAGGGCCGAATGGCCTACTCCTGCACCCATTTTCTATGTTTCTACGTATCCCTCACTCAACATCACTAAAACAGATTATCTGGTCATGATCACATTGCTGTGTGTGAGAGCTTGCTGTGCGCAAAGTGGCTGTTGGGTTTCCCACATTACAATGGTGACTGAACTTCAAGAGTACTTCATTGGCTGTAAAGCGCTTTGGAATGTCCGGTAGTTGTGAAAGGTACTATAGAAATGAAAGTCATTATTTTTTTCCTTCTGAATTTATGTTGGCGATTGTTTACTAGGTTATGGTTGCACAGAGAATTCCCACGTTGACTGCTGATAATCGACTCCACTATTTTATAGGGATTGGAAGTCAGACTAATGGGTCTGTAGTTGCCAATATCACCTTCATCATCCTTTCTGAATCTACCCAGGCACCTGAAGTGCTGCTTGAATGTGGCCGTGGGATAATAGTAATAATAATAACTTTTATTTATATAGCATCTTTAATGTAGTATAATGTCCCAAGGCGCTTCACAACAGTCTTACAACACATTAGATATTGACAAGGGAGGGAAAGAGGAAAAAGCAAGAGAAGGAAGTATAAAAGATGTAAAAGGCTCGGGTCTGAATTGGCAGCCAAAATGTGAACGCAGATAGACACAGAAAAAACAGAAATTCAAATTACATTGTAAATAATACAATAAGGAGTATACAATAGTAAAATCAGTATAATAAAGATGAATTATAATTAAACAAAATTAAATAATATACAATAATTATAAATTAAGTTTAAAAATTAGAAAATCAGCAATTGAAGCAAATTAAAGAGATTTTTTAGCTTTCTTTAAAATTCATTTCCTGTCCATTAATTCAATTAATATGGAAGAACAAATCACCGCCCTCCATCCTTGTGATGTCATAATGTCATTACTTTTTATTTCTCATTTTGTCTCCTTGAGGCTCCAGGCTCGAGCTGCCTCCGTTGTCATGCAGCAGCTTTTAAAAAAAAACTCCCTCCAGCTACTCCAGGCTCGCGTTGCAGGGAAAGGGGCGGAGGGGAGGAAAGAACAAAAGGGAAGTTCTGTGACAGGATGGAGTTATTAATGTTAAGAAAACATGCGTCACATCCTATCACAGATAGCTTCTCTTTTGTTCATTCCACCCCTCCCCCCTTTCCCTGCAACATTTCCAACTTTTTCCAGTTCTGACGAAGGGTCATTGAGCTGAAACGTTAACTCTGTTTCTCTCCACACAGATGCTGCCTGACCTGCTGAGTGTTTCCAGCATTTTCTGCTTTTAGTTCAGATCCCAGCATCTGCGGTATTTTGCTTTTGTGTTAAACTGACAGTGTGTTATTTACTGTAATATAAAACATTATTGATTTTCCTGATTACAGGGTACATGAACTGCTACATCAGAAAGATTTGTTATATTACTGAATACTATTGAATTTCATTACAGAGGGTCTAATGAGCTCAAAAAAACTACAGCATTCAGTAAAAATAAATGACCAAGTCATTTGTCCTTGCTTCCATGTTTCTATTAAAGTTAAGAAAAGCTGCTTCAAGCATTTATTTCACTGAAGAAGTCACATAATGTTAAAACAATCAATACCCCTTTTACAAAGCAGTTGTCACAGACATTAACTTCTCTCGCACGAACAGGTTATGTAATTCCTCCTAGTCAGTTCCTCTCTTCTTTTGTCATGAAGTAAAATTGTGTATTTTTAAAAAGCAAGAGATAAAGAAAAGCCTGTTAGTTAACGATAATTCTTTGCAACTGATGGAGGAAATAGTGTCACAATGGAGAGGGTCAGAGTGTGTGGGTAGCTTTGTAAAAGGGAGGAGGAAATAGGCAGGATCACAAAGAGAAAAAGAGAGAATAAATGGCTCAGTAGTGAAGTGGCATAGTTGCAATGAGTTCAGGAGTTCAGTCCTTGGGCTTAACATATGTCCTACAACGGGAGAAGTCAGGAAGCAATGCAAAGGGTGCACGAGGCCATGGTGGTGTAGGAGGAGACAACAACAACTTGTATTTATATAGCGCCTTTAACTTAGTGAAACGTCCCAAGGTACTTCACAGGAGTATTAAAAGATAAAAATTTGACACCGAGCCGCATAAGTAGAAATTAGCGCAGGTGACCAAAAGCTTGCTCAAAGAGGTAGGTTTTAAGAATATCGTCTAGAGTGCAAGGTAAGTGTTGAAATTTCAGTTTTTCAACTTCTATTTATTTGTTGCAGCAATAGATGAAGTGTGGATAAAATGCATTGAAATTTTCACCAGGATTGTTTTTTCATCTTCAGGCGATGGGATGCCAGCATCCTAGCGGCAAAATATTGAGTGGGCCTCCTGCGCTATCGCTCCGTTAGTGCCCGAAGAGGAGTGTGGAACGCTTCCCTTAGTGCTCCACTCTCCTCTTGGGGCGATACAACTGAATATTGCACTTAGATGGTGGTAGACATCGCCCAGCACTAAAGGTAGCGCCCCGGCACTATCACCGCGTCAAAGTGGACGATGCTGAATTTCCAGCCCCAAGGGTGTGCAGCACAAGGCTCAGCCTGAATGGGCAGCCAGGAAGGTTGAGGGAGTTGGTGCCAGAGATATGCAAGAGCTGACCAGGACGAGCTGTAGAACATCAAGACGCACCCAGGACTCGCTGCTGGACATATAATAAAGCAGCCTCCCTGGAGCCAATAATTCCCAAATCACCACAATGAGCTGAGAACTGTTATAGCATGATTCAATTCAGCACAGACTGGTGTATGTGTGTGTGGGAGGGGGTGAATTAAAACCTTGTTATTATAGCGATTGCCCGATCTGATGTTGTCAGGACTAATATCACTCTGTCAGCTGTGGCTCAGTGGGTAGCACACTTGCCTCTGAGTCAGAAGGTTGTGGGTTCATGTCCCACTCCAGGGACTTGAGCACAAAAGTCTAGGCTGAGACTCCAGTGCAATGCTGAGGGAGTGCTGCACTGTCGGAGGTGCTGTCTTTCTGGTGAGACATTAAACCGAGGCCCCGTCTGCTCTCTCAGGTGGATGTAAAAGATCCCATGGCACTATTTCAAAGTGCAGGGGTGCCATGGTGTCGTGGCCAATGTTTATCCCTCAATCAATATCACTAAAACAGATTATCTGGTCATTATCACATTGCTGTTTGTGGGAGCTTGCTGTGCACAAATTGGCTGCCGCGGTTCCTACATTACAACAGTGACTACATTCCAAAAGTACTTCATTGGCTGTAAAGTGCTTTGAGGCGTCCGGTGGTCATGAAATGCGCTCTATAAATGCAAGTCTTTCTTTTTTCCTTTTACTGGTCCAGAGGCAACAAATACTTTTGAAGTTTGCCAGCCCGAACTACTACTTTTACCTGAAAGCAACTAATTTCTGGTGACATGGGGCCTCTTTAATGAGCCGACTGCTGCAGTCTGGAAGTGAACATTCAGACTGAATTCGATTCTGTTACATCTCTGTTCCTGCACTCCAGTCGCAGCGACCAGTTCTCTCAACATCGGGAAGCCCCATCTGTCTTCCAGGGCTCGCTGTCACTTAGATAAATACACTTTCAGTCTCAAAAACACTGAATTATTTCCAGTGTAAATACCTGTTCTGTGAAATCTTCCAGCCCTGTCACTTGCCACAATGTGTAGATTTTTCTTCTGCACAGCTGCTTCAGGAATCCTTTGGGAAGCAAGTGGTGGCAGGAACCAATGAGCCTTGACCATTTAATTTTGCTTCTGTACAACAGAAAGCACAGAGTGCGCGATTGTTTAAATGACAACATTAATCTGAAACTTCATGCTTCTCCGCCCCAATCAAATAAGTGGTGTTTGGTTCTTTTTCAACAGAATGTGAAGGAACAAGGACAGCTGAGGCAACTTGTGCTGCAGAGAATGAGATGTGTGGCAAATTGAAAGAAAAAGAAAGACTTGTATTTCTATAGTGTCTTTCACGACCACCGGACATCTCAAAGCACTTTACGGCCATTGAAGTACTTTTGGAGTGTAGTCATTGTTGTAATGTAGGAAACGCGGCAGCCAATTTGCGCACAGCAAGCTCCCACAAACAGCAATGTGATGATGACCAGATAATCTGTTTTAGTTATTGTTGTGTATGCAATAACTGTTAGACTGAGTACTGTTTAACTCCAAGAGGTATAACCTTGGATTTGCTTTATTAAGGCCCAAAAAGTGACTAATATACAAAATGGCTGGCCTTTTATACTTGGGCTGCGCACACGTGCGTGCAGCCCAATAGCCTCCAACAGTGACGCCATCTAGTGGCTAGTGATTCCGAAAGTACATCCATGACAGTTATGTTGATTGAGGGATAAATATTGGCTGGGACACCGGGGAGAAATCCCCTGTTCTTCTTCGAAATAGTGCCACGGGATCTTTTACGTCCACCTGAGAGAGCAGAAAGGGCCTCGGTTTAACGTCTCATCCAAAAGACAGCACCTTTGACAGTGCAACACTCCCTCAGTGTCAGCCTAGGCTTTTGTGTTCAATTCTCTGGAGTGGGACTTGAACCCACAACCTTCTGACTCAGAGGCAAGAGTGCTACCGGCTGAGCCACAGCCAACATTGCCTAAAATGCTGTAAATGCTTCGTGAGCAGACCACGAGGAACCCTGTGGATTAACCTGTAGTAAAATGCCACCAACGGAGACAATAAATTAGACTGATTAAAGTATGATTTAAGTTGTACAGTATTGTGCACACTGGATGCCAGGTTCCTCCACAATTTACTGCAGAGAGATATAAATTTGTAAAAGAAACCAATAAAACTTTTCTGAACTGCTCGGTCCAATTATAATCTTATTACTCACTTTCCACAATCTGTAATGTTTCTGTAATTTATGTTGTGATCCCAGTGAAATAGAACCAGTGCTGATAATATTTAAAAATTAACGTCAAGATTACATGGATTGAAAACGGAGAGGCTACAATGATGAGGAACAGTACACCAAGAAAGAAAGACATGCATTTATATAGCACCTTTCACGACCACCGGATGTCTTAAAGCGCTTTACAGCCAATGAAGTACTTTTGGAGTGTAGTCACTGTTGTAATGTGGGAAACACAGCAGCCAGTCTGCGCACAGCAAGCTCGCACAAACAGCAATGTGATAATGGCCAGATAATCTGTTTTTGTTATGTTGATTGTGGGATAAATATTGGCCCAGGACACTGGGGAGAACTCCCTGCTCTTCTTCGACATAGTGCCACGGGATCTTTTACCTCCACCTGAGAGTAGACAGGGCCCCAGTTTAACATCTTATCTGAAAGACAGCGCCTCCGACAGTGTGGCACTCCCTCAGCACTACACTGGAGTGTCAGCCTAGATTTTTGTGCTCAAGTCCCTGGAGTGGGACTTGAACCCACAACCTTCTGACTCCGAGGCATGAGTGCTACCCACTGAGACACAGCTGACACTATAAGAGCGGAACATAATTTGGCATTTGCTGTATTATTTTCTCAGGTTGTTCGACACTGGTGAAAGACTCTTCCATGACATGTTGAATCTGTATTGGATATGTATTTTGTAAAATCACTTTTGTATTAACCAAAAATGTACCTGATGACTCCGAACAGATTGTAAGCTCTTGTTATAACCTCACACATGCACCTTGATTCATTGTACCGTGTACTTTTGAAATGTAACTTTTACAGTATGATCACCTTTTTCATATTAATCAAACAAGTATACAGAGTCTACAGTAACCATAAAGCCTAAAACTTGTTAAGCTTTGCAAAACTCTGAGAAAAAGAAGCATTCTGCCTTCACGCAATTAACGCAGTGTGAGAATCAACGAGCTGGTCTTGGGACTGGACAAGACACTGGGGAAGAAATTGGGTGCCTATGCGCCTCCCGTTGGTATTAAAGGCGAGGTGGCCAAGGTAAGTTACCTTTCTTGCTCCGTTTTCTGTGCGGGGTCCTGCCTGCGAACGTTCAGTGCCACCACTCTGCTTGAGCACCGGGCTGATTGCATGGGAATGCCGCTCCCTCTGGTGATCCAGGTCGGTCCCTTTTACATTGCAGGGCCTGCAGCGATGGCCTTTCCCTTTAAGGGAGGGAAGGGCCCTTTGAACGCGGAAGCACTGTGCGGCCCAGTGTAACTTAACCCAGTGTAATCGTACAACTTTTCAAATTTTTAAAAGTTAACTCACCAAATGGGACGATAGTCAATTTCTCTCCCACTATCTTTACAATAGGGTCTTAGAATTTCTAGGCCCGGGACCAGACAAAGGGCACAATTTTCCTTTTTGCTGATTTTTGGCGCCTAGGAGGATTGACGGCCGATTTTTTTGGTGCCCGATTGCGCCGACAAAAAAAGTTGGAACTCTCGGCCAAAATAAAATTTCATTTTGGCATTCCGGTACCCGAAGTTAAATCTGGGGGCGGAGCTTCAAATCGGCGGCAAAAGCTGAGGTTGCCAGGCTAACGAAACACACACTGAGGGAGGTTGCCAGGGCAACGAGAGACACACTAAGGGAGTTTGCCAGGGTAACGAGAGACACATGCTGAAGGATGTTGCCAGGGTAATGAGAGACACACTGTGGGAGGTTGCCAGGGTAAGGAGAGACACACTGATGGAGGTTGCTAGGGTAACGAGAGACACACGCTGAAGGAGGTTGCCAGGGTAACGAGAGACACACTGAGGGAGGTTGCCAGGGTAAGGAGAGACACACTGAGGGAGGTTGCCAGGGTAACAAGAGACACACGCTGAAGGAGGTTGCCAGGGTAACGAGAGACACACTGAGGGTTGAAGCTCCCCCTGCGAGTTGAAGTTCCATGGCCAGGGCTTGCAGCAGTGGGGGAGGGTCGGGGTGGGGGGGGGCATTGGGCCCGGGATTGCAGCGGGATTGGGAGTGGGGTGGCCAACACCAAAACAAGTAATCTTTAATGTAAAGAGATGAAAAAGGAACATACTTTAACATGATCATGATAAACTATCTTTATGAACAAGATTAAACTGCAAAGGAACAGCTTCGATACAGACCCGAGCGCGATTTCCTTAACTTAACGTAGGGTTTTTCTGATCGGTATTTAAGGCCACTCGCCGCCGTCATTAAAAAAAAATCGGTGTTGGGGAAAATTGCTTAAATGGTCAAAAACGGCGCGGAAATCAGTTTTCACCCAGACCTGCGCCAAAAAATCTGCCGTACAAAAAATCCACGCTGACAGTCGCTACCAGCATACAAACTTTGAGGAAAGTTGCAAAATCAAGATTGCTCCAAAAAAAATCAGCGGATGCCAAAAAAACGGCACCCACTGGTGGCAAAAATTGAGCCCAATGTTTTTAGGACAGGAGATAACATGTCCTGACGTTGCTGGCTGAGGCCTTGAGAAAAAGGAAGAGCCAGATAAGATGGAGAAACAGCCCTCTTCCTCTGTTGTAGGTCGTTGATTGGTCAGTCATGAAGGTGTGACATCTTGAGGAGGTAGGGATGGGGAGTGGGCTGCCTCTTTGCTTTGCCTGAAAGAAACTCAACGCCCTGTTGGCCACCCTACCCTTTGGAAAGAGCTGTGTCAATATCGACCCCTGTAACCGCCTGCAAAAGTGGCATAAAAGGGGGACCACTTATGAGAGTTAGGCTGTAGAGCACCAGGAGCAAGGGCTGACGCTGGAGAGGAACCAGGCAGCAGCGGGTCCGAACAGAGGTTACCCCAGGCGGGGTGAGGCCAAGACTAGGACCAACGAACAGGGGATACACCAGGCAGGGTGAGGCCAAGACAAGGGCCAACAAACAGGGGATACCCAAGGCAGGGTGAGGTGGAAGAGACCCCAGGTGAGGTGGGACCTTCCTTCAAGACTCCAATCAAGAAGGCAGGAAATCTACCCAGGACAGCATGGGAGATACAATTCTCGTGCTGTACTGTAAACTATTGCTAAAGCACCAGTGGTGAACCTGTGGAAATTTCTACCACAGAAAGTTGTTGAGGCCAATTCACTAAATATATTCAAAAAGGAGTTAGATGAAGTCCTTACTACCCGGGGGATCAAGGAGTATGGCGAGAAAGCAGGAATGGGGTACTGAAGTTGCATGTTCAGCCATGAACTCATTGAATGGCGGTGCAGGCTCTAAGGGCCGAATGGCCTACTCCTGCACCTATTTTCTATGTTTCTATGTTTCCATGTTTATGTGCTGACCTTTGTGTAATACCCAATAAAATACCACTGTACCATATTGGAGTCACGTCGAACAAATGGGAAAGGGTGCAAAACCCGGATACCCGTGTTACTTATGGTCAGGAGTATGCCTATATCTGGCCATTATCTAATTGTTTGGGGATGGTAACCAAGTCGGGGTGGGACTTACTGCACCCGGTGTGGAGATCCCGCCCCGATCGTGAAATTTGGATTACCACCCCTCACAGGAAGTAGAAAGCAACTTGGCACAAAATAGGAATTGCACCCTTCCTTGACATTCTGGTCTGGATAACGATAGTACCATTACCCACAAGGCCATTGAGGGAGCAGTGTGGGTGGCTTTTATGTCAAGTAAACTACCTTGTATCCAAGTGTAATTCCATACTGGGGTTGGTGGTAATTTACGTTAAAAAGTTGTCAACATGTGGAATTCATTACATGCCATAGTTTTCAGTATTTTATTTGCTGAATCGTATGGGAAAATGAAACAGAATCAGGTGATGTGTGGCTGACTGGCCACAGATTGATTGAATACATGTGCTTCTTGAATTATTATTCTTAATACTGTAACCTGCCTCTCTGTAATTGCACCATTTGATGGATGCCCCAATACACTAGTACATTTTATGGCTATCAATATGACTGAAGAGGTTAATGTGACACCATTAATGCTTGATCCGCAAGGCAGAAATAATGCCAAAAATTAATCAGCATTTACTTCGTGGCTGAGGGTTACGTGAAACCTGAAAAGCTGAGCTTTGCCCTTGTGGAAATCAGGCTATAGAAACACTGCAGTGTTTAATTGTCCCCTGTACTAATCTTCACTGTTATGGAACTGTTGTGGCAAGTGTCTCACCTCCTGACTCCCCAAAGCCATTCCACCATCTACAAGGCACAAGTCAGGAATGTGATGGAATACTCCCCACTTGCCTGGATGAGTGCAGCTCCAACAACACTCAAGAAGCTCGACACCATCCAGGACAAAGCAGCCCGCTTGATTGGCACCCCATCCACCACATTAAACATTCACTCCCACCACCATCGGTGCACCGTGGCTGCAGTGTGCACCATCTACAAGATGCACTGCAGCAACTCGCCAAGGCTTCTTCGGCAGCACCTCCTAAACCTGCGACCTCTACCACCTAGAAGGACAAGGCAGCAAGCGCATAGGAACACCACCATCTCCAAGTTCCCTTCCAAGTCACACACCATCCTGACTTGGAAGTATTTTGCCATTCCTTCATCGTCGCTGGATCAAAATCCTGAAACGCCCTTCCGAACAGCACTGTGGGAGCACCTTCACCACACGGGCTGCAGCAGTTCAAGAAGGCGGCTCACCACCACCTTCTCGAGGGCAATTAGGGATGGGCAATAAATGCCGGCCTTGCCAGCGACGCCCACATCCCAGGAACAAATTTTTAAAAAGCAACTAGATGCTATTTGAAGTGCACTGGGAGATAAAATTTTGAATAGGATGAGAGGGCTGTCCAATGAGGAGAGATTGAGTAAATTGGGCCGATACTCTCTGGAGATTAGAAGAATGAGAGGTGATTTCATTGAAACATACAAGATTCTGAGGGTGATTGACTGGATAGATGCTGAGAGGTTGTTTCTCCTGGCTGGAAAGTCTCGAACTAGGGGGCATATTCTCAGGATAAAGGGTCAGCCATTAAAGACTGAGATGAGGAGGGATTTCTTCACTCAGAGGGTTGTGAATCTATGGAATTCTCTACCCCAGAGAGCTGTGGATGCTGAAGCGTTGAGTAAATTCAAGCCTGAGATCGCTAGATTTTTGGACTCTCGGTGAATCAAGAGATTATGGGGATCGGGCGGAAAAGCACAGTTGAGGTCGAAGATCAGCCATGACCACTTTTTGTGGTTTGTTTAATGCTTTGTAAGTCTTGGTGCAGGTCCTCTCAGCTTCCTTGTATTTTTTATTTGTTACTGAATGCTTATTTTTGTGCTTTCTTTAGTGCTTTGTAAGTCTTGGTGCTTTAAATATACTAACCTGCGCCGACTTCTTAACTGCCCGCAATGTTTTTCAGAGCTGGCCACATACGCTGACCTAAGTGGATTTGGAGTAAGTTTTAGCTGGCCAAAGTGGCATAAATGGCCAAAACTGGCGTAAGTGTCTGGGAACGGCCCCTGTTGAAAAAAAAACTCAACTAAAAAAAAAATCGTACCTAACTGAGTTACTCTGGAGCAAGTTTATTGGGGAAAATGGCATTTTTTAACTTACGCCAGAAAAACCAACTTACTCCAAAAAAATTGGAGCAAGTCATGGCCAAAATTGGGCCCAAAGAAATTAGTGTAAATTCATGCAAATCAGAACTACCCGAACTGGGGAAGTGAAATTCTATCACAAGCTACAGCAAGCAACATCAAAATAAATGATCTTTGTTTTGCGTTTCCTTAAAAGCCTAGATCTCGTCAAAAAGTTTCACATTTGAGCCTGAACTGTGACACTGAGTTAACATAGGGATAAATTATTACAGCATTGTTAGAACAACAAAGAATACTTGCGATTTTTCATTAACAATGAAAAGATTACATGATTTAGATGGAGTTGTAGTGGGACACTGCAAGTAATGCATTTATTTCTGCTGTGTTGGTTATTTTCTAAAGGAGTGGGGTTTTGTTTGAAGAGTTATTTTTTTCCCACCATTGTATTCTCCTTCAGCTTCCCGATAAAGCAAAATTATTATTTTTTAATCCAAAGATAACAAGATGTTGGTTTGGAAACATTTCAGCATTCCCTGGGCTTGCTTTGTCTCCACTAACGGCACCATCTGCTATTCTTCATGTAACATTTGAAACTGTTATTACTGAGCACCTTTTGGGAACGCGACGGATTGACAGTTCACACAATGCTCGTCACATACAAATTGCTCCATTATACAGAACTGGGCCAGAGTGTAGAGGCTAGGCCCCTGCCTGCCTCAGACTGGATTTATTTATTCGTCATTTATCAAACGGAAGCAGCTAAAAGCAGTTTGATCACATGTGTAGCGGGAGGCAGTTTTTCCTGATACTT
Source organism: Pristiophorus japonicus (assembly GCF_044704955.1). Taxonomy (NCBI): domain Eukaryota; kingdom Metazoa; phylum Chordata; class Chondrichthyes; family Pristiophoridae; genus Pristiophorus; species Pristiophorus japonicus. Next base: position 27,134,040 of record NC_091997.1, on the reverse strand, counting down.
TATTTTAGTGCTTTACACAACAACAACAACTTGTATTTATATAGTGCCTTTAAAGTAGTGAAATGTCCCATGGCGCTTCACAGGAATGTTAAGGAATAAAGGACAACATTTCACAACAGAAGTGTCCGATTCTGGGCTCCGCACTTTAGGACGGATGTGGAGGCTTTGGAGAGAGTACAGAAATGGTTCCAGGGATGAGGGACTTGAGCTACGTGGATAGACTGGAGAAGCTGACGTTGTTCTCCTTTAGAGCAGAGAAGGCCAAGAGGAGATTTGATAGAAGTGCTCAAAGTCATGAAGGGTTCAGATAGAGTGAATGAAGAAAAGCTGTTTCCAATGGCAGAAGGGTCGATAACCAGAGGACACAGATATAAGGGGATTGGTAAAAGGACCAGAGACGACATGAGGAAAAATCGTTTTATGCGACGAGTGGTTGCGGTTTTTATTGTAGGGTGACCACATTTTCAAACCAGACTCAGGGGACACACAGGGCGGGAGCACAGCAAAATAACTAGGACGGAAAATGTAGGTTTTGGAGTGCAGCAAGGCAAATTTTTTAGCTGCTTATATTTTGCACATTACACGATAAATGCAAAACAAATGTACATATAATTATATCGGATGTGACGGCACACTATTGAAGCGCGTTCAGACACAGTTTATAAATAATACAGTAACACCGTTCAGTCCATTGACCTGAAACTGAGATTATGATAAATGTATATATTCCAATGAATATGGCTCTAGTCTATTTGGGGAAAAAATTTCATGAACCGGGGACTCTTCCTGGGGATATTATACGCTCGGGACACGTGGTTACCCTATTTTAATGTACTGCCTGATAGGGTGGCGGAAACAGGTTTAATAGTGGTCTTCAAACGGGAATTGGATAAATACTTGAAGGAGGAAAAAATGGCAGCGATATGGGGCAAGAACTGGGGAGTGGGACTGACTGTATTGCTCTTCGAAAGAGCCAGCGCAGACTCGATGGGCCGAATGGCCTCCTTCTGTACTGTACTGTCTATGATTCTATGTTCAGGATCTGCAGTCCTCTCATGAGTCTCCTTCTTTTTGTGTTGTTGTCTGCAAATGTGTTTATGCAACAAGTATAAGTAAGATTTTCATTTTATAAATTTCACTCTAAAGAGACATGTCCTGTACAGAATGAAGGCCTTAGATTCAGTGCCGTCGACAGAAGACAGAGGCCCCGAATTTCTGTGAGCATTGCGGGGCCTTCTCACTGCAAGTGAGACAGAAGGCCCGAGAATAGCCTGGGATCGAGATACACCAGTTCATCGCCTTTTCGGGCCGGTTGCACAGGACCTTGTTTGGGATAGAACCTCCATCCATCCCAAACAAAGCCAGAGTGGACACGGTGGTTGAGCAGACCCCCAGGCCCAGGGTGTTTCCTTGTTCCTTGCTCTGCTGGGACAGTAGCAGCAGATAGACCAGGTGAAAGGTGGTGTGCTTGACTCTGGAGGGGGCACAAATGCGACCCATCTAGGGGTCCAGTCCTGGGTCATAAGCTGGACTCCTGAAGAAAGAAAAAAAGAACGACGTGCACTTATATAGCGCCTTTCACGACCACTAGATGTCTCAAAGTGCTTTACAGCCAATGAAGTACTTTTGGGGTGTAGTCACTGTTGCACTGTGGGAAACGTGGCAGCCAACTTGCACCTAGTCTACTCAATCTCTCCTCATAGGACAATCCTCCCATCCCAGGAATCAGTCTGCTGAACCTTTGTTGCACTCCCTCTATGGCAAGTATATCCTTCCTTATGTGAGGAGACCAAAACTGCACATAATACTCCAGAGCCTCACCCTTCCTATTGAACTTTGTCCATCCTGCAGACTTCAATCCTCCGACTCTGGACTCCTGTGTATCCTCTCCTCCCTCCGATCCACCATCAGCGGAGAGCCTTCAAATATTTCTGCCCTACTCTCTGAAACTATCATTTCCATCACGATTTCAGTATCTGCATGCTCCTATGTGAAACAAAGTTGGACTGTTTCTACGTAAATGGCACCATATAAATGAAAGTTATTGTTTTCATTCACAAGCGTCCAAAGCCAGCGACTGCTATTCCTCTATTTGTCCCGTTTTGAGGTCGAGGTTTTGTTTAAGATTAGTATTGTCTTCCTAACACAGATGAGACTGCACACAGGGAGGTTAAAGTAACAGTGACCTCAGTCTTTATTGAGACACTCCAGAGTAAGGAACAGGCCTTAGGGGCCGGCTTATATACAGTGCTCCCACGGGATGCTGGGATCCCTTGGGACTTCAGGGGATGCGCTCCCTGGTGGCGGAACATGGGAGAGCATGCTTTACAGATACACAACATCATTCCCCACCCAAAATCAAAGTGAAAACTATTTACAAGGTGAGGCAGTCAGGAGCCTTTCTTTCCCTGGTGGACCGCCTCGGTACAAATGTCTGTTCTGGTGTGTTGGCTGTGCCCTCGCTGGGCTGGCGTGTTGTTGGCCCTGCAGGGCTGCTGGGTGAGGCTGGCCTTGCTGGGCTGTTGGGCGTGATGGGTTCGATTTCCTGGTCCGGGGTGATGTTGTTGATCCTTTGGGTATGCGTTGTGGGCTCGAAAAAGGTGGTTCTGCTGTGGGTTGTTCAGGGCAGTCTGTGAACTGCAGCCTCGTTTGGTCCAGGTGCTTTCTGCACATTTGTCCATTGTCTAGTTTGACTACAAACACCCTACTCCCTTCTTTAGCTATCACCGTGCCCGCGATGCACTTGGGACCATGTCCATAGTTTAGCACATACACAGGATCATTCGGATCAATTTCCCGTGACACAGTGGCGCGACTATCGTTTACATTTTGTTGCTGCCGCCTGCTCTCTACCTGATCATGCAGGTTGGGGTGAACCAGTGAGAGTTTGGTTTTAAGTGTCCTTTTCATGAGTGGCTCAGCCGGGGGCACCCCTACGAGCAAGTGGGGTCTCGTGCGGTAGCTGAGCAGTACTCGGGATTGGCGGGTTTGGAGTGAACCTTCTGTGACTCATTTAAGGCTCTGTTTGATTGTTTGTACTGCCCGCTCTGCCTACCCATTGGAGGCTGGTTTAAACAGGGCCGAGGTGACATGTTTGATCCCATTGCGGGTCATGAATTCTTTAAATTCAGCACTGATGAAACATGGCCCGTTATCACTGACCAGTATGTCAGGCAGGCCGTGGGTGGCAAACATGGCCCTCAGGCTTTCAATGGTGGCGGTGGTGGTACTTCCCAAAATTATTTCACATTCAATCCATTTTGAAAAATCATCCACCACCACCAGGAACATTTTACCGAGAAACGGGCCCGCATAGGCGACATGGATCCTCGACCATGGTCTGGAGGGCCAGGACTACAAACTTAGTGGTGCCTCTCTGGGCGCGTTGCTCAACTGAGCACACACGCTGCATTGCCGTACACAGGACTCTAAGTCAGAGTCGATACCAGGCCACCACACGTGGGATCTAGCTATCGCTTTCATCATTACTATACCCGGGTGTGTGCTGTGGAGATCCGAGATGAATGTCTCCCTGCCCTTTTTGGGTAGTACTACGCGGTTACCCCACAAAAGGCAGTCTGCCTGAATGGACAGCTCTTCCTTTCGCCGCTGGAACGGCTTGATTAGCTCTTGCATTTCAACGGGGATGCTGGCCCAGCTCCCAGGCAGTACATAGTTTTTTTACAAGGGACAGCAGAGGATCTTGGCTGGTCCAAGTCCTAATCTGGCGGGCCGTGACAGGTGATTTATCATTTTCAAACGCTTTCATGACCATCAACAAGTCTGCGGGCTGCGCCACCATCAACAAGTTTGCAGGCTGCGACATTTTCACCCCCGTGGTGGGCAATGGTAGCCAACTGAGAGCATCCGCACAGTTCTCAGTGCCTGGCCTGTGGTGGATGGTATAGTCATAAGCTGATAGCGCGAGTGCCCACCTTTGTATGCAGGCTGAAGCATTAGTATTTATCCCTTTGTTTTCAGCGAACAGGGATGTGAGGGGCTTGTGATCGGTTTCCAGCTCAAATTTGAGGCCAAACAGGTACTGATGCATTTTCTTTACCCTGAACACACACGCTAATGCCTCTTTCTCAATCATGCTGTAGGCCCTCTCGGCCTTAGACAAGCTCCTGGAAGCATAGGCGACAGGTTATAGAAACATAGAAAATAGGTGCAGGAGTAGGCCATGCGGCCCTTCGAGCCTGCACCGCCATTCAATGAGTTCATGGCTGAACCTGCAACTTCAGTACCCCATTCCTGCTTTCTCGCCATACCCCTTGATCCTCCTAGTAGTGAGGACTACATCTAACTCCTTTTTGAATATATTTAGTGAATAGGTTGCAACTTCCCCGCAACGTTAGCTTGTTGTAATTCACACCCGACTCCGTACGACGACGCGTCACTTGCTACACGGGTTATACAATAGAAGAAGCTTGTTGGAGCATAAAATGTTTCTGGCTTTCTCAACAGCAATTACTTGTTTTTTTCCCCATACCCAGTTCTCACCTTTACGCAATAACACATGTAGGGGCTCTAAGAGGGTGCTTAACCCCGGTAGGAAGTTACCAAAATAGTTGAGGAGTCCCAGGAACGACCGCAGCTTCGTGACGTTCTGTGGCCTGGGCGCTTTCCTAATAGCCTCTGTCTTAGCGTCTGTGGGCCGAATGCTGTCCGCCGCGATCGTTCTCCCCATAAACTCCACTTCTGTTGCCATAAAGATGCATTTCGATCTCTTCAGCCACAGCTCTACACGATCCAGTCGCTGGAGGACCTCCTCCAGGTTTTGTAGGTGCTCGACAGTGTCCCAACCCTTGACCAATATGTCGTCCTGAAAAACGACCGTGCGTGGTACCGACTTGAGTAGGCTCTCCATGTTTCTCTGGAAGATCGCTGCAGCCGACCGAATTCCAAACGGACATCTGTTGTAGATGAACAGTCCCTTGTGCGTGTTGATGCAGGTGAGGCCCTTCGAAGACTGCTCCAGCTCCTGCGTCATGTAGGCCGAAGTCAGGTCGAGCTTGGGGAACGTCTTGCCTCCTGCCAGCGTCACAAATAGGTCGTCTGCCTTAGGTAGCTGGTATTGGTCCTGTAGCGAGAAACGATTAATAGTTACTTTATAATCGCCGCAAATCCTGACCGTGCCATCACTTTTGAGTACTGGAACAATCGGGCTGCCCCACTCACTGAATTCCACTGGGGAGATGATGCCCCCGCGTTGCAGCCTGTCCAGTTCAAATCCCACTCCAGGACTTTAGTGCAAAAATCTAGGTCTGACACTCTACTGCAGTGCTAAGGGAGTGCTGCACTGTCGGAGGTGCCGTCTTTAGGATGAGGCGTTAAACTGAGGCCCTGTCTGCTCTCTCAGGTGGGCGTAAAAGATCCCACGGCATTATTTCGAAGAAGAGCAGGGGAGTTATCCTCGATGTCCTAGCCAATATTTATCCTTCAATCATGATCACTAAAACAGATTATCTGGTCGTTATCACATTGCTGTTTGTGGGAGCTTGCTGTGTGTAAGTTTACTGCTGCGTTTCCCAAATTACAACAGTGACCACACCTCCGATGCAAGGGTGCTACTGGCTGACACTATGCATCATGTGTACAGACAGCTGACATTGTGGTCTTTCGCAAAGTCACCTCATTTCCATGTACTTCATTGGCTGTAAAGCACTCTGGGACATCCGGTGGTCGTGAAAGGCGCTATATAAATGCAAGTCTTTCTTTCTTGCATTATAATCCCACCAGCACTGTCACAGGATACTCAATGTGCCCACATATTTTAAATGGACACACCCATAAAATTGCAAAACAACCACTTTCTCTAAACATATCATCAGCAGTTAATCTGAACAGACTTTCAAAAGTTAACAGAATTGAATGTTTTGTTACTGTTTAATTTGTAAAAGGAGCACCAGTGGCTTCCTCTTTAATTAGGTGCGTGTCCACACACCAAATCCTCAGGTACGATGTTAGGAGTCTAAAATTACACTTTGGAAGAGGCCACTATGCTGCCAAAGAGTTTGAAAGAGAGCCTTGTCTGAAATCTTCAATGGTGGGGTGCCCTGAAGTGGTCAAAGGTGCTATATAAACGCAAGTCTTTCTTTCTTCCATCTTTTAACAAGGCCTTTAAATGAAAACAGGGCTCACCTGGCGAATGAAAATACATTTTCGGAGCAATTGTTGCATAAAGCAATTGGAACGATCATCATCATCACGGGCAGTCCCTCAAAGCGAGGATGACTTGCTTCCACGCCAAAAAGGGATGAGTTCACAGGTGTTTCAATGAAGGACCTAATATTCCAGATCCCGAACTACATCGTGAAGGGTGGAAGATGCCTGTGCATGGATTTTATTAACGTGTGGTGGCTGTTGCACACCAGCCACCATATGGGCTTGACAGAGCGAGGTCGTGGTCCATTAGCAAGGATTACTCAAGACTAACTGGAGACCAGTTCTGCTGCACTGACCAAGCGCACACACATATCGCAGTGTGGGTTGGCCCGTGCTGCCCCTGGGCCTTCGCCACTTCTGGGCCCCAGATTCACACCTCCCCTGGGCTCCGGTCACTTCCCTCTGCAGACCCTTGCCGCTCCTTTGCCCCTCCTGCTGTGCCTGCCCGCACTGCAATTAGTGACCTGGCTTCGTAGCCATTGCCCTCCTGCAGCAGCACGCGCTGCTCCCTGCAGTGGTATGCCTCTGCACGCTCCAATGGCCCTGGCCTGCTGATGGTCTTGCAGGCCGCGATTGCGCCATATTGAGGTCTATCAATGGTTTGTACGTATTGGATTTATTGAAAACGTTGGTGATTTGGAGAAGGGGCTGAAGGTTTCAGTGGGAGCCAGGTCCACCACTATAGTACATTGTTCTGGGCTCTCCCCTACTCTTATCTAACACGTCTTGTTCACCTGTCTGCCTGGCTTACATTTCGGGTGGCTGTGTGTTATACGCACACCAGCTTGGAATGCTCCCAGATGTCACAGTTCAGGCTTCTTGTACATGCTTATATCAGCACCAAGATCATTCTCCGATAATGCATCATTATGAGGAAATGCCAGCTCTCGATGAGACCTTCGCCATTGTGAAGATGTCTGTTGTCACGGCGATGATGATGGAATCCAAACGCTGCTCTTTTCACAAGATGGCACACACAGATGGTGATTAATTAGTGCTCAACCATGCCTAATTTGTCTTAATGTATCTTAATCATCGTAATAAGATTGGGTACATTTGAGTTTTCGTTTTATATACCAACCCATAAGGACTATCTAACAACAACGGTTATCAACCCATTGTAAACCTACAGCTATTGAAGCTGATTTTATAAGTATATGGTCCTGGTGGGAAGCGAATGCATATCGTGAAATCACAGGTGTGAGCGCGATGGTTTAGTGTTTATGGTATGGAACTCGCAACCCAGAGGTTCTGAACTCAAATTCCACCATCGCAAGTTGTAAAATTGAAGTCAATCAATCCAAATTGTCAAAACACCCAACTGGTTCACCAATGTTCTTCCGAGAAGGAGCCTGTCACCTAGTCCGAACTATACGTGACTCCAGTCTCACACCAGATGATTGACTTTTAATGTATTCAGTTATTAAACAATCCAGGCAACGTATTAGGAAAAGACTTAAGACAATCTCACCCAAGTAAACCCTGCAATGTCCTTCTCACTAACATCTGAGGACTAGTTCCCAAGTTGGGAGAGCTGTCCCATAGATTAGTCAAGCAACAGCCTGACATAATCTTTATTCACAGAATGATATCTACATCCCAGACTCCTCCATCACTATCCCTGGGTATGTTTCATCCCACCAACAAGATAAAGCTTCCAAAGTTGGAGGTACAATGCTGCAAAATTCAATGTTCTTACAGGGCTTGACAGGGTAGCTGCAGGGAGGATGTTTCCCCAGGCTGAGGAGTCTAGAATCAGGGGTCACAGTCTCAGAATAAGGGGTCGGCCATTTAGGACTGAGATGAGGAGAAACTTCTTCACTCAGAGGGTGGTGAATCTTTGGAATTCTCTACCCCAGAGGGTTGTGGAGGCTCAGTCGTTGAGTATATTCAAGACAGAGATCGATCGATTTTTGGATATTAAGTGAATCAAGGGATATGGGAAAGTGCAGGAAAGTGGAGTTGAGGTAAAAGATCAACCATGGTTTCATTGAATCTTATTAAATGGCGGAGCAAACTCGAGGGGCTGAATGGCCTACTCCTGCTCCTAGTTCTTATGTTCTTATGTTATCCGAAATCTCCTGTTGGTCATCACTTACTACCCTGCACTCCCCTAATCCCCTTCAACTGATGAATCACTATGTTGACTTCACTGAGGGAGGCAGGGGGATAGAATGTACTCTGTGTAGGGCTTTCAATGTCCACGACTAAGAGTGCCTCGGTAGCACCATTGATAACCCGAGCTGTCTGAGTTCTGACGGAATTAGTGCCAGATTGGGCTTGCGTCAGGTGGTGAGGGACCTTGTCCTCACCAATCTATCTCACAGATACATCTGTCCACAAGTTTACAGGAGTGATCACCGCACAGCCTTTGTGAATAGAAAGTCTTGTCCATACAGTGAGGACATAGAAACATAGAAAATAGGTGCAGGAGTAGGCCATTCAATGAGTTCATGGATGAACATGCAACTTCAGTACCCCATTCCTGCTTTCTCGCCATACCCCTTGATCCCCCTAGTAGTAAAGACTACATCTAACTCCTTTTTGAATATATTTAGTGAATTGGCCTCAACAACTTTCTGCGGTAGAGAATTCCACAGGTTCACCACTCTCTGGGTGAAGAAGTTTCTCCTCATCTCGGTCCTAAATGGCTTACCCCTTATCCTTCGACTGTGACCCCTGGTTCTGGACTTCCCCAACATTGGAACATTCTTCCTGCATCTAACCTGTCTAAACCCATCAGAATTTTAAACGTTTCTATGAGATCCCCTCTCATTCTTCTGAACTCCAGTGAATACAAGCCCAGTTGACCCAGTCTTTCTTGATATGTCAGTCCCGCCATCCCGGGAATCAGTCTGGTGAACCTTCGCTGCACTCCCTCAATAGCAAGAATGTCTTTCCTCAAGTTAGGAGACCAAAACTGTACACTAGGCCCTGTACAACTGTAGCAACACCTCCCTGCCCCTGTACTCGAATCTCCTCGTTATGAAGGTCAACATGCCATTTGCCTTCTTAACCGCCTGCTGTACCTGCATGCCAACCTTCAATGACTGATGTACCATGACACCCAGATCTTGTTGCACCTCCCCTTATCCTAATCTGTCACCATTCAGATAATAGTCTGTCTCTCTGTTTTTACAACCAAAGTGCATAACCTCACATTTATCCACATTATACTTCATCTGCCATGCATTTGCCCACTCACCTAACCAAGTCACTCTGCAGCCTCAAAGCATCCTCCTCACAGCTCACACTGCCACCCAACTTAGTGTCAGCCGCAAATTTGGAGATACTACATTTAATCCTCTCGTCTAAATCATTAATGTACAATGTAAACAGCTGGGGCCCCAGCACAGAACCTTGCGGCACCCCACTAGTCACTGCCTGCCATTCTGAAAAGTACCCATTTACTCCTACTCTTTGCTTCCTGTCTGCCAACCAATTCTCAATCCACGTCAGCACACTACCCCCAATCCCATGTGCTTTAACTTTGCACATTAATCTCTTGTGTGGGACCTTGTCGAAAGCCTTCCGAAAGTCCAAATATACCACATCAACTGGTTCTCCCTTGTTCACTCCACTGGAAACATCCTAAAAAAATTCCAGAAGATTTGTCAAGCGTGATTTCCCTTTCACAAATCCATGCTGACTTGGACCTATCATGTCACCTCTTTCCAAATGCGCTGCTATGACATCCTTAATAATTGATTCCATCATTTTACCTATGTCAGGCTGACCGGTCTATAATTCCCTGTTCTCTCTCTCCCACCTTTTTTAAAAAGTGGGGTTACATTGGCTACCCTCCACTCCATAGGAACTGATCCACAGTCTATGGAATGTTGGAAAATGACTGTCAATGCATCCGTTATTTCCAAGGCCACCTCCTTAAGTACTCTAGGATGCAGACCATCAGGCCCTGGGGATTTATCGGCCTTCAATCCCATCAATTTCCCCAACACAATTTCCCGACTAATAAGGATTTCACTCAGTTCCTCCTTCTTACTAGACCCTCTGATCCCTTTCACTAAGGAGGTTGTTTGTGTCCTCCTTGGTGAATACCGAACCAAAGTACTTGTTCAATTGGTCTGCCATTTCTTTGTTCCCAGTTATGACTTCCCCTGATTTTGACTGCAGGGGACCTACGTTTGTCTTTACTAGCCTTTTTCTCTTTACATATCTCTAGAAGCTTTTGCAGTCCGTTTTAATGTTCCCTGCAAGCTTCCTCTCGTACTCTATTTTCCCTGCCCTAATCAAACCCTTTGTCCTCCTCTGCTGAGTTCTAAATTTCTCCCAGTCCCCGGGTTCGCTGCTATTTCTGGCCAATTTGTATGCCACTTCCTTGGCTTTAATACTATCCCTGATTTCCCTTGATAGCCACGGTTGAGCCACCTTCCCTTTTTTATTTTTTACACCAGACAGGGATGTACAATTGTTGTAGTTCATCCATGCGGTCTCTAAATGTCTGCCATTGCCCATCCACTGTCAATCCCTTAAGTATCATTTGCCAATCTATCCTAGCCAATTCACACCTCATATCTTCAAAGTTACCCTTCTTTAAGTTCTGGACCATGGTCTCTGAATTAACTGTTTAATTCTCCATCCTAATGTAGAATTCCACCATATTATGGTCATTTTCCCCCAAGGGGCCTCGCACAACGAGATTGCTAATTAATCCTCTATCATTACACAACACCCAGTCTAAGATGGCCTCCATTGTGTAGTGTGGCACTACCCTTGTGCTAATGGGGGCAGACTAAGGTCAGATCTACCAGTCCAAAACTGGTCATCCATGGAATGCTTTGGGCCATCAGCAGCAGTAGAATGGTAGAATGCCAAATTATGTAACCACATGGCCTGACACATCCTTCACTCCTCATTGGCATTAAGCTGGGAGATCTGCCCTGGTACAATGGTGGGTGTCAAAGGTCACGCCAGGAGCAGCACCAGGCATACCTTAGAATGAGGTATTTACCAAGTAAAGTAACTGCACAGAGATATCTGTCCACTATCCTTCAAAAGCACGGGCTATAGACAGAGCTAAGCAATCCCACAACAGTGGATCAGAGCAAAGCTTCATTGGCCTAGCACAACCAGACAAGAATGGACAACCAGGCAACTAACAGGAGGAGGAGGCACCATGAACATTCATAAGAACATAAGAATTAGGAACAGGAGTAGGCCATCTAGTCCCTCGAGCCTGCTCCGCCATTCAACAAGATCATGGCTGATCTGGCCGTAGACTCAGCTCCACTTACCCGCCCGCTCCCCGTAACCCTTAATTCCCTTATTGGTTAAAAATCTCTCTATCTGTGACTTGAATACATTCAATGAGCAAGCTTCAACTGCTTCCTTGGGCAGAGAATTCCACAGATTCACAACCCTCTGGGAGAAGAAATTCCTTCTCAACTCAGTTTTAAATTGGCTCCCCCGTATTTTGAGGCTGTGTCCCCTAATTCTAGTCTCCCCGACCAATGGAAAAAACCTCTCTGCCTCTATCTTGTCTATCCCTTTCATTATTTTAAATGTTTCTATAAGATCACTCCTCATCCTTCTGAACTCCAATGAGTAAAGACCCAGTCTACTCAATCTATCATCATAAGGTAACCCCCTCATCTCCGGAATCAGCCTAGTGAATCGTCTCTGTACCCTCTCCAAAGCTAGTATATCCTTCCTTAAGTAAGGTGACCAAAACTGCACGCAGTACTCCAGGTGCGGCCTCACCAATATCCTATACAGTTGCAGCAGGACCTCCCTACTTTTGTACTCCATCCCTCTCGCAATGAAGGCCAACATTCCATTCGCCTTCCTGATTACCTGCTGCACCTGCAAACTAACTTTTTGGGATTGATGCACAAGGACCCCCAGGTCCCTCTGCACCGCAGCATGTTGTAATTTCTCCCCATTCAAATAATATTCCCTTTTCCAAGGTGGATGACCTCACATTTTCCAACATTGTATTCCATCTGCCAAACCTTAGCCCATTCGCTTAACCTATCTAAATCTCTTTGCAGCCTCTCTGTGTCCTCTACACAACCCGCTTTCCCACTAACCTTTGTGTCATCTACAAATTTTGTTACACTACACTCTGCCCCCTCTTCCAGGTCATCTATGTATATTGCAAACAGTTGTGGTCCCAGCACCGATCCCTGTGGCACACCACTAACCACCGATTTCCAACCCGAAAAGGACCCAGCCTCAACAAGGCTTGAGCCCAACCTGAGTGCAAGGGACAAGGCTGAAGTATTTGCAAACATCTTCAACCAAAAGTGCCAAGTGAACGATCTTACTCGACTTCCTCCTGAGTTCCCCACCATCATAGATACCATTGTCTAGCTATAAAATAAAAACAGTAAATGCTGGAAGCACTCAGCATCTGTGGCAAGATGTTATGTTTAGAATAACTCCACAAGACTGTATATCTTAAGCTCAAACTGTTGTGACTTGGTCTCTTTATTGTAACTCCAGAGTGAGGAGGCAGCATTGTAGACTGCCTTTTATACCTGCTTGCCCAGGGTGTGCAGGTGACCCTTCAGTCTCCCACAGCTGCGCCCCCTGGTGGCAAGTCTTACACATTGGTAATGTTTACATACATCATTCCTCCCCCCCCCCCCCCCCCCCGCCACCCACCAAAGTCTTATGTACAAGTTATTTACAAGTTGAGGTGATCCGGAGCTCTGCGTTCCTGGGTTGATCGCCTGAGTTGAAGTCCTGACATGAGTGAGTCGGTCGGATAATTGCTGCACTGGGGTGTGGCTGGTCTGATTGGACTGTCGGGCATGGTAGGCTCATCCTCGTGGTTGACTGCGAGATCAATTGCTGGGTGGGTGTGTGTGGGTGAATCAATGATGGTAATGTCCTTTTCAAACTGTTCCTGGTTGTCAGTGAACCGCAGTTTGGTCTGACCCAAGTGCTTTCTGCACGTTTGTCCATTCAAAAGTTTGACCACAAGCACTCTATTCCCCTCCTTGGCTAACATAGTGCCAGCAACCCATTTGGGACCATGACCATAATTAAGAACAAACACAGGGTCATTGACCTCAATGTCACGTGATACAGCCGCGCGATCGTGGTGCATATTATGCCGATGACGCCGGGTTTCTACATGATCATTGAGATCTGGGTGGACTAAGGAGAGCCTGGTTTTGAGTGCTCTCTTCATTAGCAATTCTGCAGGGGGAACCCCAGTAAGCGAGTGGGGTCGCGTGCGGTAGCTGAGCAGAATCCAAGATAACCGGGTCTGCAGGGAACCATCCTTCACGCATTTCAAGCTCTGCTTGACCATTGGATGCGGGCTGAAACGGCGCAGACCTGACATGCTTGATGCCATTGCGGGTCATGAACTCGTTGAATTCTGAGATCTGAAGCATGGTCCATTGTCACTAATAAGAACATCAGGCAAACCATGGGTGGCGAACATGGCCCGGAGGCTTTCAATGGTGGCAGTGGACGTACATGACGACATTATTATATATTCAATCCATTTAGAGTAAGCGTCCACTGCTACTAGGAACATCTTTCCGAGAAAGGTGCCAGCGAAATCTACGTGAACCCTGGACCACGGTTTGGAGGGCCATGACCACAGACTCAGTGGGGCCTCCCTTGGTGCATTGCTCAACTGTGAGCAAGTGTTGCATTGATGTACGCATGACTCCAATTCCGAGTCAATGCTGGGCCACCAAATGTGCAACCTGACATTAGCCTTCATCGTGACTATGTATGGGTGGGTTCTGTGAAGGTCGCGTATAAACGTTTCCCTGCCTTTTTTTGCCAAAATTACACGATTCCCCCATAGGAGGCAGTCCAAATGGATGGACATTTCATCCTTGCGTCGGTGGAACGGCTTAATTTCGTCTTGCATTTCCCCTGGGACCACCAACCAGCTCCCATTGAGGACGCAGCTTTTTACTAGTGATAGCACCGGGTTCTGGCTGGTCCAGGTCCTGATCTGGCGAGCCGTGACGGGTGACCCCTCGCTATTAAAAGCATCCATTACAAGGAGCAAGTCTGCGGATTGCGCCATTTCCACCCCGGTGGTGGGCAGTGGTAGCCGACTGAGGGCATTCGCACAGTTCTCAGAGCCTGGTCTGTGGTGGATTACATAGTCATACGCAGATAACGTTAGTGCCCATCTTTGGATGCAGGACGAAGCATTGGTGTTAATACGTTTGCTTTCTGAGAACAATGAAATGAGCGGCTTGTGGTCAGTTTCGAGCTCGAACCGGAGCCCAAATAGGTATTGGTGCATTTTCTTAACCCCGTATACGCGTACTAATGCTTCTTTTTCAACCATACTTTAGGCTCTTTCAGCCTTAGATAAGCTTCTGGATGCATATGCAACTGGTTGCAGTTTGCCTGACCCATTGGCTTGGTGTAACACACAACCGACCCCGTACGAAACATAGAAACATAGAAACATAGAAAATAGGTGCAGGAGTAGGCCATTCAGCCCTTCTAGCCTGCACCGCCATTCAATGAGTTCATGGCTGAACATGCAACTTCAGTACCCCATTCCTGCTTTCTCGCCATACCTCTTGATCCCCCTAGTAGTAAGGACTTCATCTAACTCCCTTTTGAATATATTTAGTGATTTGGCCTCAACTACTTTCTGTGGTAGAGAATTCCACAGGTTCACCACTCTCTGGGTGAAGAAGTTTCTCCTCATCTCGGTCCTAAATGGCTTACCCCTTATCCTTAGACTGTGACCCCTGGTTCTGGATTTCCCCAACATTGGGAACATTCTTCCTGCATCTAACCTGTCTAAACCCGTCAGAATTTTAAACGTTTCTATGAGGTCCCCTCTCATTCTTCTGAACTCCAGTGAATACAAGCCCAGTTGATCCAGTCTTTCTTGATAGGTCAGTCCCACCATCCCGGGAATCAGTCTGGTGAATCTTCGCTGCACTCCCTCAATAGCAAGAATGTCCTTCCTCAAGTTAGGAGACCAAAACTGTACACAATACTCCAGGTGTGGCCTCACCAAGGCCCTGTACAACTGTAGCAACACCTCCCTGCCCCTGTACTCAAATCCCCTCGCTATGAAGGCCAACATGCCATTTGCTTTCTTAACCGCCTGCTGTACCTGCATGCCAACCTTCAATGACTGATGTACCATGACACCCAGGTCTCGTTGCACCTTCCCTTTTCCTAATCTGTCACTATTCAGATAATAGTCTGTCTCTTTGTTTTTACCACCAAAGTGGATAACCTCACATTTATCCACATTATACTTCATCTGCCATGCATTTACCCACTCACCTAACCTATCCAAGTCACTCTGCAGCCTCATAGCATCCTCCTCGCAGCTCACACTGCCACCCAACTTAGTGTCATCCGCAAATTTTGAGATACTACATTTAATCCCCTCGTCTAAATCATTAATGTACAGTGTGAACAATGTGACGAAGATGCATCACAAGCTAGTACTAAACATTTACACGGGTCATCCAATACAAGTAACTTGTTAGAACATAGCAGGTTTCTGGCCTTGTTAAAGACTGTCTCTTGAGCTTTACCCCAAACCCAGTCATCACCCTTGCATAGCAATAAATGCAATGATTCCCGCAAAGTGCTTAATCCCAGTAGAAAATTACCAAAATAGTTGAGGAGTTCCAGGAACGAAAGCAACTCCGTCACATTCTGTGGTTTGGGTACATTCTTGATGGCCTCCGTCTTGGAGTCTGTGGGTCTGATGCCGTTCGCCGCAATCTTTCTCCCCAGAAATTCGACCTCTGGCGCCAGGAAAAAACACTTGGAGCGTTTCAACTTGAGTCCCACTCTGTCTAGTTGCTTGAGAATCTCTTCCAGGTTGTGCAAGTGTTTGGTGGTGTTGCGGCCAGTGATCAAGATGTCATCTTGGAACACCACGGTGCGTGGAACCGATTTCAGCAGACTCTCCATGTTCCTCTGGAAGCTGACCACAGCCGAACAAATCCAAAAGGGGCATCTGTGGTATATGAACAGTCCTCTGTGCGTGTTGATGCACGTCAATTTTTTCGAAGGTTCAGCCAGTTCCTGAGTCATGTAAACAGAGGTTAGATCCAGCTTGGTGAATGACATCCCCCCTCCTAGCGTTGCAAACAGGTCATCCACTTTGGGTAGTGAGTACTGGTCCTGTAACGAAACTCGGTTGATCATTACCTTGTAGTCCCCGCAGATTTTGACCGTCCCATCGCTCTTCAACACCGGAACAATTGGACTGGCCCACTCATTGAACTCGACTGGCGATATGATCCCCTCTCATTGAAGTCTCTCCAGCTCGATCTCAACTTTCTCTCGAATCATGTATGGAACCGCTCGGGCCTTGTGATGAATGGGTCGTGGATCAGGGACTAGATGGATCTGCACTTTGGTGCCTGTGAAGTTGCCGATGCCTGGCTCGAATAACGACGGGAATTTGTTTAGCACTTGGGCACACGAGGTGTCATCCTCCAAAGACAGTGCTTTGATGTCGTCCCAGTTCCATCGGATCTTTCCTAGCCAGCTTCTGCCGAACAGCGTTGCACCATCGCGTGGTACAATTCATAGTGGTAAATCATGCACAGCTCCATCGTATGATACCTTCACTGCCGCACTGCCAATGACTGGTCTGAGCTCTTTGGTGTAAGTGTGCAGCTTAGTGTGGATCGGACTTAGTTTTGGCTTTTGTGCGTTGTTGCCCCAGTTTCTCAAAAGCCTTCTGGCTCATAATTGACTGACTTGCCACTGTGTCCAATTGCATGGAAACTGGAATGATGTTTAATTTGACTTTTAACATTATCGGAGGGCTTTTGGTGGTGAAGGTGTGTATCCCATACACTTCCTCTTCAGCCTCGGGTTGAGTTGCCTCTCTTACTCGTTCAGCGTGATCCGCGCCGGATCGGTCATCTTCTCCGACTCTGCCGCGTGGTGAGTCGCAACACGTCTGCACATTCGCTGGAGGTGCCCCATTGTTCCACAGCCCTTGCACACGTAGTGCTTAAATCGACAGTGATGGGCTCGATGATTACCCCCGCAGCACCAACATGGTGTTAATGGATTCACATTCACACTCCACGACGGACTCTGAGTCATCCTAGGCCTGGCCTCTGCGGGCGTGTAGGCCCTGCCATGTACAGTTCTGCCTGCTGAAGGCGTTATTTTATACACACTACTTGCCGGTGAGTTCCGATGCTGCAATGAGATCAGTTTAGTGTTATCGCTCGTGGACATAAAAGCCTGGGCTATCGTGATGGCCTTGCTCAGATCTAGGGATTTGGCAGACAGCAGTTTGCAAAGAATGGCGTCGTGGCCGATTCCAAGCACGAAAATGTCCCGCAACATTTTCCCCAAAAATCCAGCAAATACGCATGGTCCCGCAAGGCGCCTTAGGTCGGCGACATAGCTCGCCACGTCCTGGCCCTCGGAGCGGTGGTGTGTATAAAAGCGATACCTGGCCATCAAGATGCTCTCCTTCGGCTTAAGGTGTTCCCAACCCAGCGTGCACAACTCTTCATAGGTCTCGTCGGTGCTAGCAGATTTTTGATGAGGCCATATATCGTGGACCCGCAAACGGTGAGGAGAATCGCCCTGCGCTTGACCACGGTTTCTTCCTTTTCCAGCTCGTTGGCCACAAAGTACTGGTCAAGACGCTCAATGACGGCTTCCCAATCATCACCCTCAACAAATCTTTCAAGAATACCAACGGCAGCCATAACTGCGTGAAAGTTCGTGATCTGTTACTCCTCCCCAATTGATACGTTTAGAATAACTCCACAAGACTGTATATCTTAAGTTCAAACTGTTGTGACTTGGTCTCTTTATTGTAACTCCAGAGTGAGGAGACAGCATTGTAGACTCCCTTTTATATCTGCTTGCCCAGGATGTGCAGGTAACCCTTCAGTCTCCCACAGGTGCGCCCCCTGGTGGCAAGTCTTACACATTGGTAATGTTTACATACATAACACAAGAGAAACAAAGTTAACATCTCAGGTCGATGGCCTTTCATCAGAACTGGAAGATGTTAGAGGTAAACAGCTTTTAAGCAAATGCAGGGCCGGGGAGAAGATCTGTGAAGGGGATGGAGGGCAGGAGTGATTAAAAGACAAAAGGGTGATGGTGCAAGACAGAAATGATGCTGAGAGGATGCTTTCCCTCGTGCGGGAATCTAGAACTGGGGAGCATAGGTTCAAAATAAGGGGTCACCCATTTAAACCGGAGATGAGGAGAATTTCTTCTCTCAGAGGGTTTTGAATCTTTGGAATTCTCTATCCCAGAGAGCTGTAGAGGCTGGGTCATTGAATATATTTAAGGTGGAGATAGACAGATTTTTGAACTATAGGGGAGTCGAGGGTAAAGGGGAGCGGGCAGGGAAGTGGAGTTGAGGCCAAGATCAGATCAGCCATGAACTTATTGAATGGCGGAGCAGGCTCGAGGGGCCAAATGGCCTATTGTTCTTAAAAGGAGGTGGTAATGAGACAAGGAAAGAAAGAACAGATGGGTCCAGAAGAGGTGTAAATAGGCAACCTCAAAGTGTTATCCTTGCCACATCCTGCTGTGTCCCAGGGAGAAAAGATCCTGGGCTGAGGCGCGTTACACTTCCCTGCCATTGAAATCTCCGAGGGTTAAAGGTGCTAAATGTGACGGGCACTCTCGTTTCCCAACCACACGTGACATTATTTCTGTTTTGAGTTACAAGTAGCTGAGCCGATGTACCTCAATGTAAAACAACTCTGAATTCTCACATCTACTGGGACATTTACCAGGGGGAAACAAAAGTATGTGACCTTAAGTTAATGTCATGATGGAAGAGAAATTAAAATAACACAGAGCTGATTTTTCAATTTGAACGCGATTATATTACGAAGGGCTTTTGAGACCAGCTAACGTTGATTAAACATATTTCTGTGAGAAAATACCTTGCCTCTTCATTTCTGCAGCAGTTAATAAATGGAAACTCAATAGGCAGCATTTAAATCCGCAGATGCAAACCCGCGCCTCATTTAACCCAACCAGGGCCAATTAATATTAAGATAATATCCTTTTTGCTATTCAACAGGGACGTGCCAATATATCGCAGTCTAGTCACAAGGTTCCAGGGAAATAAAATAGGTTTGCAGCACTTTGCAATAATGAGCCCCATCCAGTAACTGTGTGTACCCGACGTGATGGATTACAATTCTTTTGAACATTGATGTTACAGGAGAATAACACGGACAAGTCGTCACAATGACACACTTCACTTTAAAGCCCTTGCCGTATTTTTTTTTTTAGCTCTCAACGAATCTTGTTTATATGAAGATTGTGACGATCTAATATCGTTTTCTCTTAAAACTAATACCAGGCTCAAGCTGGTGCAACCGAGCTGCGGCCCCACAAGCAGCTTGTCGATCGCACTTTACTGTTAATGGGGCAGCTCCAGCTCCCACAAACTTCAGCTACGTGGAGAGACTGGCGAAGCTAGGTTGTTCTCCTCGGAGCAGAGAAGGCCGAGAGGAGATTTGATGGAGGTGTTCAAAATCACGAGGGGCTCTGGACAGGGTAGAGAGAGAGAAACTGTTCCCATTGATGGAAGAACCAGAGGACACACAGATTTAAAGTGATTGGCAGAAGAAACAAAGGCGACATGAGGGAAAACACTTGTATGCAGCGAGTGGTTAGGATCTGGAATACACCGCCTGAAAGGGTGATGGAGGCAAATTCAATCGCGGCTTTCAAAGGGAAATCGGATAAGTACCTGAAGGAAAAAAAAATTGCAGGGCTACGGGGAAAGGGCAGGGGAGTGGGACTGGCTGAAGTGCTCTTGCAGAGAGCCGGCACGGGCACAATGGGCCGAATGGCCTCCTTCTGTACTGTAACCATTCTATAATTCCAAGAGCTTTTAAAGAGCAAAATATAACTGGTCGTCTGACCTGAATGTTTGTCCAAAAGTGTGAGCCATTAATACTCCTCTCTTTTTTTCATTTCTAAAAAAATCGTTCCTGGGATGTGGGCATCACTGCCAAGGTCAGCATTTATTGCCCATCCCCAATTGCCCCTTGAGCCGCCTTCTTGAACCGCTGCAGTCCATGTGGTGAAGGTACTCCCACAGTGCTGTTTGGGAGGGAGTTCCAGGATTTTGACCCAGCGACGATGAAGGAACAGCAGTATATTTCCAAATCAGGATGGTGTGTGACTTGGAGGGGGTGGTGTTCCTATTCGCCTGCTGCCCTTGTCCTTCCAGGTGGCAGAGGTCTCAGGTTTGGGAGGTGCTGCCGAAGAAGCCTTGGTGAGTTGCTGCAGTGCATCTTGTAGATGGTACACACTGCAGCCACGGTGCGCCGGTGGTGGAGGGAGTGGATGTTTAAAGTGGTGGATGGGGTGCCAATCAAGCGGGCTGCTTTGTTCTGGAATGTGTCAAGCTTCTTGAGTGTTGTTGGAGTTACACTCACCCAGACAAGTGGAGAGTATTCCAGCACACTCCTGACGTGTCTTGTAGATGGTGGAAAGGCTTTGGGGAGTCAGGAGGTGAGACACTCGACGCCGAATACCCAGCCTCTGACCTGCTCTTGTTGCCACTGTATTTATGTGGCTGGTTCAGTTAGGTTTCTGGCAACTGGCAGCATCAGGCCACTTGGGGCAGCAGTCAGTCGGGTTGTCCAGCCGACAGGAAGCCATCGTCATAGCAACAGAGCAGCAGAACAATTGGGATGCTCACTTTCAGCTTCTGTTGTCAGAGAAGTACAAAGCTATCTAATCCATTGATTCTGGCAAATTTACGAGAGCAGAATTTCACCAACTGGTCCAATAATCCGGAGACGTGGGTTCAAATCCTACCTCGGCAGCTGAGGGAATTTAAATTCAGATTATTTAAAAACAAAATGTGGAATAAAAAGCTAGTATCAGTAATGGTGGCATAAAAACCCATCTGGTTTACTAATATTCTTCAGGGAAGGAAATTTGCCGTCCTTACCCGGTTTGGCCTATATGTGACTATAGACCTACAACTATGTGATTGACTCTTAACTGCCCTCTGAAATGGCGGCTCTCCACCACCTTCTCAAGGGGCAATTAGGGATGGGCAATAAATGCCAGCCTTGCCAGCGACGCCCACATCCCAGGAAGGAATAAAAAAAAACAGCACTGTGGGAGTACCTTCATCACACGGACTCCAGCGGATTAAGAAGGCAGTCTACCATCATCTTCTCAAGTGCCATTAGGGATGGGCAATAAATGCTGGCCTTGCCAGTGATGCTCACATCCCAGAAAAAGGAAGTATCCTATCCACCTGGCCAGTGAATATGTTAGCGGGAGCTCCTGTTGATCTCACAGCCCAACTGTCTGATGACTGAGCCATTTTTGCTCAGTAAGTTTGGATGGAATTTTGGACATGGTTGAATAAAGCAAAAGCAGTTAACTGAGACACCGAAACAGAGTGGCAGTCAGTACAGCAGGCTTGAGAGTAAGATCATGTCTCAGCAGGTCTCACTGTGCCTACAGCAGGTACCTAATGCTGTTGTCACACAACGAGAGAGAGAGATAATTGCATTATATTGATCTCCAACTGATGAGAGAAGCTGTGCCACAGTTCATTTCTATTCCAGATATAAGCAATTTGCTGATATAATTCTAACCCTTAGCTTAGGGAGATCATATTTTCTAAACCTAATCCGGGGCCACACAGGGTGGGAGTGCAGCAAAATTGGCAGGATGGAAAATGTAGGTTGCGTGGCGTAGCAAGGCAATTATTTTAGCAACCTATATTTTAACAGTTGCACCTATACACTACACATGCAAAACAAATGTGCATATACTTACCAGAGATGTGATGTCACACTATTGAAGTGCATTCTAACACGCTTGTTTGACAATGCCATTTTCATTTACGTCGAATCTCGAATCTTGCCTGTGTTCTACACCGTATGCCATTTGTCAGCGTCGTAGTTATGGCAACTGCAATAGTGCTGTACCCATCCATACTCGTCCCCCAATACCCTTTAAATTTTAAAACTCTTACAAACTTACTGAGATTTTTCATATAAGGTGTGAAACACCCTGGGCTGGAAATTCGGTCGCAGCTCTGTTGTGGCGTTAACCCGGGCGAGGCGGTAAATTTTGCGCCGGGAAATGGTTTGCGTCTCCAGCCGCAAAATTCAGCAGCTGGGCCCTGAATGTGGGGCGGAGCGCTAAGGGAGGTGTTCCACACTTCTCTTTGGGTGCTAGGCTGGCTGAACAAGTGAAAATCCCGGGCTAAACAGCTGGCCTCGAGCACCCTAAGAGAGACTTCTCTGTGAAAAAAAACCCAAAAAACATTCCGAATACATTAGTGACGCCACATCAAGATAAATCGCAAAAATAAAAAAACAAAAAACAATCATGCTTACCTCAGCTCGACATTCCTTCCCTCACTGCGGCCGGTACAGTTCGGACCACCTGCATTAGCAGTGTATCCCACCAGGGGGCGCAACGGGGCGCTACGAATCGAGTTTCACATTTCGAGCCGGTGTTGCAAACAGGGGGCGTTACACACTCTCCCGGGCGGTACTGCTCCGCGCCCCCGCCAAACCCGGCACCGAATGTCCTGGATGGGGCGCTGGAAGCTGGCTGTCCGCCCGGAAATGCTTCCCGCCGCCATTACCGCCCCTCCGAGGCAAAAACAAAGGCAGCAATGGACCGAAAATCCAGCCCATGTCTGTCTCAGAAGGTTTCAGAAACCATTTGCCGGTGCGACAATTTAGAGATTAATATTTTTTTTAAAACACGATTGGATCTGATCTTTACACCAGGCTGATCTCGGAGGTAAATCCCGCCCGCTCTCACTGCACCCTTGGCTTCTGTCCCGGTTTTTTCCCGCTCAAGGTGAAAGATCTGCCTTTGCGCCAGTCACTATTGGCTGAAACAGCTGCCTCCTTATAGGATGAAACCTACCCCACGTGTCCCACCTAGGCCCCAGCAGCAGCCAATCCCAGGAGGGCATTGCCCTGACAAACGGATGCCGCGTTCTGATCGGTCTAGAAGATCTGGGGCGTGTCGAAGAGTGGCGTTTCAGCCAACCAATGAATAGGCTGTATTTGGGGACGAGTTTTCTGAACCGGGTACCCTTCCGGGGATGTTGTTTTCACCGGGGACACAGTACCTCATCGGGGACTGTCCCCGGAGAACAGGGAAGTATGGTCAGCCTACCTTACCTGGAGATCCCCATAGCTTTCGCAAGTGGGAGTCAATTGAATCAGCCAATTATGTGTGAGGGGCTTTCAACTGTTTAATAGGAAGTCACAGAAAGGCATCTGAATGAGGAAACAAAAAGGGTAATGTAAACCTACAAAAAGAATTTGTAGGTTTTTGCTTATCCGATTAGTTATTCTGAGGAATTTCTTTCTCTCAGAGGGTCGTGAATCTTTGGAATTCTCTACCGCAGAGAGCTGTGGAGGCTGGGTCGGTGAATATATTCAAGGCGGAGATGGAGAGATTTTTGAACTACAGGGGAGTCAAGAGTTGTGGGGAACAGGGAAGTGGAGTTGAGGCCAAGATTTGATCAGCCATGATCTTATTGAATGGCGGAGCAGGCTCGAGGGGCCGAATGGCCTACTCCTGCTCCTATTTCTTATGTTCTTATGTTATAGGAAGCTAGCACAAGCAATTATGGTCAGTACAGAATAAAACTAGTGAAATAGGGAGAGCAGTGTGGAAATTTGGTTCACAGGATTGCTGCTGCTTTTAGCTCTCTTGCCTTCCTACTTTTAACTAGTTTGGTCATATAGTAGAGAAGATTTAAGGTTCAAAGTGTATTTTTTAAGTGTATTTTTAAAGTGGTCAATCATGTCCTGAGAGCTGTATCCAACTGCATCCAAAACTCATTCTAAAAGCGCTTGTTTGAGAATGTTTAATGTCAATGAACAGCAATCCATTTCTGTTCCCTAGAATTAGCTCAAGGCGATTGAACCTTGCCTTAGTTCAGTAACTAGAAGAAAATAAACATCTCCGGACTCCCCTATTCATTATCTAGCTCCGACCGGTAAAAAGCCCACTGACCTTTGTCCTGAGTACACACACAAGCTGCATTTCATATTAATGAGAGTTTAAATGCAATGTTGTTCATGGGAGAGGAAAACAATTAGAATTATACCTCAATATTAATGTCAAGGAGCATTTGACTAGCATTTATTATTCTTCAAAAAGATTATACATAGTGTAAAAACTGCCAGAGAGGACTGTTTTTAAATAGATTGCACAATCATGTTCTCTGTTAACATAAGATGCAAAGAATAAGTTCTTAAAATCTACGCTCTTCAAATTATCATATAAATAGCAATATAAATAGTAATGAGGTGATTTTGAACTCAACCAGTACAGCTCGATTTGCTGCAATTTGAAACATTTTAATCACTTCAGTGTTAGTGACATGCTTTTGAAGAGTGCTCATGTTTTCTAGTTGAAGCATCCTATGATTTAATTAAAATGCCAATTGTGACGCGTGACTACCACTGAAACAGCAGACGGGAAAATCTCCAGTCTTGCTTGAATGGAACGAGGAGTTCATTTCTCACATTTGGATGAATTCTGCGCTTATCAGGACGGCATTATCTCAGTTGTGCAGTTTGCCAATTTTCTCACCCAGTTTCAACGTCAAGCACTTCCGTGCCAGGTGTAGCCCAGGCAGCTGCAGAGGCAATTAAATCCAGCGGGGGAGGGGGGAGCGTACTGGGGGATGGGCCAAAAATTGCGGTCAAATGCTTCGCGGGCAGATTCCTCCGACCGAATAAAAATTCATGAAAGTACCTGCTGGTCCCAGAGGAACAAAAACTTTCAGTCCGAGGCCCTGATGCGGAGCCCAGCGCAAAGACCCATCTATCCCAGGAACGTAAGCGTAACCTCGGATCACGTGGGCCTGGACCACCAATGATCTCGGAGTATTCTCATTGATAGCAATGATGAGCTCTGTTTGTGCGAGCTCCCAATACTATCAATGAGAATACCCTGATAAACACCAAAACACAACACAATAAATTTAAAAACACCTCACGTATTTAAAATTAATTGAAATTGAATTAAAGTAAATGTTTTAGGAAAAAAATGTTGTGTAAAGGACACAGAGAGGCTGCAAGGAGATTTGGATAAGGTTAAGGGAATGGGCTAAGGTTTGGCAGATGGAATACAATGTCGGAAAATGTGAGGTCATCCACCTTGGGAAAAAAAACAGTAAAAGGGAATATTATTTGAATGGGGAGAAATTACAACATGCTGCGGTGCAGAGGGACCTGGGGGTCTTTGTGCATGAATCCCAAAAAGTTAGTTTGCAGGTGCAGCAGGTAATCAGGAAGGCGAATGCAATGTTGGCCTTCATTGCGAGAGGGATGGAGTACAAAAGCAGGGAGGTCCTGCTGCAACTGTACAAGGTATTGGTGAGGCCGCACCTGGAGTACTGCGTGCAGTTTTGGTCACCTTACTTAAGGAAGGATATACTAGCTTTGGAGGGGGTACAGAGACGATTCACTAGGCTGATTCCGGAGATGATATAGATTGGGCTAACCTAACTGGTAGCAATGCGGTGGAGGAGGATTTCCTGGAGTGTATTAGTGATGGTTTTCTAGACCAATATGTCGAGGAACCAACCAGGGAGCTGGCCATCCTAGACTGGGTGATGTGTAATGAGAAGGGACTAATTAGCAATCTTGTTGTGCGAGGCCCTTTGGGGAAAAGTGACCATAATATGGTAGAATTCCTTAAGATGGAGAGTGACAAAGTTAATTCGGAAATTAGGGTCCTGAACTTAAGGAAAGGTAACTTCGACGGTATGAGGTGTGAATTGGCAAGAATAGACTGGCAAATGATACTTAAAGGGTTGACGGTGGATAAGCAATGGCAAACATTTAAAGATCACATGGATGAACTTCAGCAATTGTACATACCTGTCTGGAGTAAAAATAAAACTGGGAAGGTGGCTCAACCGTGGCTAACAACGGAAATTAAGGATAGTGTTAAAACCAAGGAAGAGGCATATAAATTGGCTAGAAAAAGCAACAAACCTGAGGACTGGGAGAAATTTAGAATTCAACAGAGGAGGACTAAGGGTTTAATTAAGAAGGGGAAAATAGAGTACCAGAGGAAGCTTGCAGGGAACATAAAAACTGACTGCAAAAGCTTCTATAAATATGTGAAGAGAAGAAGATTAGTAAAGACAAACGTAGGTCCCTTGCAGTCGGATTCAGGTGAATTTATAATGGGGAACAAAGAAATGGCAGACCAATTGAACCAATACTTCGGTCTGTTTTCACAAAGGAAGATACAAATAACCTTCCGAATGTACTAGGGGACAGTGGGTCTAGTGAGAATGAGGAACTGAAAGATATCCTTATTA
This sequence comes from Pristiophorus japonicus, assembly GCF_044704955.1. Lineage (NCBI taxonomy): Eukaryota > Metazoa > Chordata > Chondrichthyes > Pristiophoridae > Pristiophorus > Pristiophorus japonicus. The sequence goes on along the minus strand of NC_091997.1, from coordinate 27,107,582 downwards.
GGCAGGAAATTGTGTTAGGAAAATTGATGGGATTAAAGGCCGATAAATCCCCGGGTCCTGATAGTCTGCATCCCAGAGTACTTAAGGAAGTGGCCCTAGAAATAGTGGATGCATTGGTGATCATTTTCCAACAATCTATCGACTCTGGATCAGTTCCTATGGACTGGAGGGAGGCTAATGTAACACCACTTTTTAAAAAAGGAGGGAGAGAGAAAGCGGGTAATTATATACCAGTTAGCCTGACATCAGTAGTGGGGAAAATGTTGGAATCAATCATTAAGGATGAAATAGCAGCCCATTTGGAAAGCAGTGACAGGATCGGACCGAGTCAGCATGGATTTATGAAAGGGAAATCATGCTTGACGTATCTTCTGGAATTTTTTGAGGATGTAACTAGGAGAGTGGACAAGGGAGAACCAGTGGATGTGGTGTATTTGTACTTTCAAAAGGCTTTTTGACAAGGTCCCACACAAGAGATTGGTGTACAAAATCAAAGCGCATGGTATTGGAAGTAATGTACTGACGTGGATAGAGAACTGGTTGGCAGACAGGAAGCAGAGAGTCGGGAAAAACGGGTCCTTTTCAGAATGGCAAGCAGTTACTAGTGAGGTGCCGCAGGGCTCAGTGCTGGGACCCCAGCTCTTTACAATATACATTAACGATTTGGATGAAGGAATTGAGTGTAATATCTCCAAGTTTGTGGATGACACTAAACTGGGTGGCGGTGTAAGCTGTGAGGAGGACGCTAAGAGGTTGCAGGGTGACTTGGACAGGTTAGGTGAGTGGGCAAATACATGGCAGATGCAGTATAATGTGGATAAATGTGAGGTTATCCATTTTGGGGGCAAAAACACGAAGGCAGAATATTATCTGAATGGCGGCAGACTAGAAAAAGGGGAAGTGCAACGAGACCTGGGTGTCATGGTTCATCAGTCACTGAAAGTGGGCATGCAGGTACAGCAGGCGGTAAAGAAGGCAAATGGTATGTTGGCCTTCATAGCTAAGGGATTTGAATGTAGGAGCAGGGAGGTTTTACTGCAGTTGTACATGGCCTTAGTGAGGCCTCATCTGGAATATTGTGTTCAGTTTTGGTCTCCTAGTCTGAGGAAGGACGTTCTTGCTATTGAGGGAGTGCAGCGAAGGTTCACCAGACTGATTCCAGGGATGGCTGGGCTGTCATATGAGGAGAGACTGGATCAACTGTTCCTTTATTCACTGGCGTTTAGAAGGATGAGAGGAGATCTCATAGAAACATATCAGTTTCTGATGGGACTGGAGAGGTTAGATGTGGGAAGAATGTTCTCGATGTTGGGGAAGTCCAGAACCAGGGGACATAGTCTTAGGATAAGGGGTAGGCCATTTAGGACTGAGATGAGGAGAGACTTCTTCACTCAGAGAGTTGTTGACCTGTGGAATTCCCTGCCACGGAGAGTTGTTGATGCCAGTTCATTGGATATATTCAAGAGGGAGTTAGATATGGCCCTTATGGTTAAGGAGATCAAGGGGTATGGAGAGAAAGCAGGAAAGGGGTACTGAAGGAATGATCAGCCATGATCTTATTGAATGGTGGTGCAGGCTCGAAGGGCCGAATGGCCTACTCCTGCACCAATTTTCTATGTTTCTATGTTTCTACGAGGGGGTTACCTTATGATGATAGATTGAGTAGACTGGGTCTTTACTCGTTGGAGTTCAGAAGGATGAGGGGTGATCTTATAGAAACATTTAAAATAATGAAAGGGATAGACAAGATAGAGGCAGAGAGGTTGTTTCCACTGGTCGGGGAGACTAGAACTAGGGGGCACAGCCACAAAATACGGGGGAGCCAATTTAAAACTGAGTTAGGAAGGAATTTCTTCTCCCAGGGGGTTGTGAATCTGTGGAATTCTCTGCCAGGGAAGCAGTTGAGGCCAGCTCATTGAATGTATTCAAATCACAGATAGATAGATTTTTAACCAATAAGGGAATTAAGGGTTACGGGGAGCAGGCGGGTAAGTGGAGCTGAGTCCACGGCCAGATCAGCCATGATCTTGTTGAATGGCAGAGCAGGCTCGAGGGGCTAGATGGCCTACTCCTGTTCCTAATTCTTATGTTCTTATTATTCTTATTTTTGAAAATGTTTTAAAAATGTTTTAATAGGGTTAAAAATAAACTTACCTTAATGGACAGTGTTTTTAAAATAAAAATGAGTGATACGCTGGTAAAAGCAGTCAAAATGAAGATCGCAAGTGCCGGGTTCAGGCGCATGCGTTTTGCGCGCCAAAACCCAGAACTTGCGGGGCCTCTTTGGGTGCGTGCGCACGTCATACACACCCGGAGAGGCCGCAATTCCGTGGCCAAGATCGACTCCCTTGGACTCGGAGGACCATATTGTGGCAGATCTTGGCCTTGTCGGGCTGTTGTCTCTCTCACTGGTCTGACCATCCTTTCCACAAGTAGGTGTCCATCCTCTACAGTCCAGAACCTTTTCTATACTCTCGTGGTACACTCCCAAATGACTAACAATTACCCGATTTGCAGGAATCTGCTTATTAGCTTTAAAGTAATGACGATAGTTCAGAACTAACAGGCCAATAAAATGACCAGAAAGATGCAGGTAAGAAAGTCTGAAGACTTATCATTGCTCACACATTCAGCTGGCAGTTACAGTCAGCTCTCGAACATTCTCTCAAATCATTTTGTGGGCAAGGTATCTGACAGCAAGTTATGTATAAGGTTATGGAGGGTTTCACAGATTTAGAGGAAGATGGACAGCGTGAGTCATTTTGTATGGGTATGGAAGAAGCAGAGGTCAGGGCTCAAAGGTCAGCTGCTGCTGAGTAGAGGTCTGGCATCACTCTGGTCCCTGTTAGTGATGAAAACAAAGATATTTCAGGAGGATGAATAAGTACGTCAGTCACCTGCTAAAGCACAAAGAAAACTGGTTTGCTACAGTTGTTATGCAGTTAGAGAAAGAAAGACTTGCATTTAAATAGTGTCTTTCACGACCACTGAATGTCCCATAGCGCATTACAGCCAATGAAGTACTTTTGAAGTTAGTCACTGTTGTAATGTAGGAAACGCAGCAGCCAATTTGCGCACAGCAAGCTCCCACAAACAGCAATGTGATAATGACCAGATAATCTGTTTTCGTTATGTTGATTGAGGGATACATATTGAGCAGGACACCAGGGATCAGTTCTCTGCTCTTCTTTGAAATAGTGACGTGGGATCTTTTACATCCACCTGAGAGAACAGAAGGGGCCTCAGTTTAAAGTAACATCCGAAAGACAGCACCTCCGACGGTGCAGCACTCCCTCAGTACTACACTGGAGTGTCAGCCTAGATTTATGTGCTCAAGTCCCTGGAACCCACAGCCAGAGATGAGGGTGCTACCCACTGAGCCACGTTTCATGTAGCAAGAATTCACTGCTCTGCAGACAGCCATTGAGTAGCTGACAGAGGCAACAGAAGCCTCAGTGGAGGCAGTGAGAGCTTCTCTCAAGTGTATTCCCACCGATGCTGTTAAAATGTTGGGGGTTATAGTCCGAGATCTGATAACGGTCCATTTGGCAAACTTGTCGACACAACTGGAACTGCTATCAGGCCGATTAAGAGGCCAGAGGAACTGTTATCTGCTCACAGAGAGCAGCAGCCAGCAGGAGATCTCAGCATTCAGCAAGGACCACAAGGGCAGAAGCACAAGGGCAGGAATTTAAATAGGGTCAATCAAAATTAAAATCAGTATTGACCGTGTTTGGATGTCAGTGTATGTGAAATTTCCTTTACACTTGGTTGGCTTCAGGCAATCAACCCTCATCAACCAAATCCATGTGGATGTCTATCCTACATGTATTGTTGCTGTTTCATGTCCCGGTCGGGAGACCCAAACCGCAGCCTAGTGTTTGTTTTCATAGGCTCGGCCTCAGGGATTTCCTCTTGGTGACAGCGGTCTAAAAAAGTCACAGCCAGTTTTCTTCACCGGGCCCCCACCGGATCCCAGACAGGTGCAGCGTACCCAGCGGTGTTCCTGCTCACCAGCACTGGGACATCATTGCTGCTGTTGCAGAGAAGCAGACAAAAGACGAGAAAGACCGAACGTCTCAAAGTGCTTTACAGCCAATGAAGTACTTTTAGAGTGTAGTCACTTTTGTAATGTGGGAAATGTGGCAGCCTATATTCACACAGCAAGCTCCCACAAACAGCAATGTGATAATGACCAGATAATTTGTTTTGTTATGTCGATTGAGGGATAAATATTAGCAGAACACCAGGGATAACTCCCCTGCTCTTCATCGAAATAGTACCATGGGATCTGTTACATCCACGGGATCTGTTACATCCACCTGAGAGAGAGCAGACGTGGGCCTTGGTTTAACGTCTCATCTGAAAGACGACACCTCTGACAGTGCAGCGCTCCCTCAGCACTGCACTGAGAGTGTGGGCATATATTTATATGCTCAAGTTCCTGGAGTGGGACTTGAACCCACAACCTTCTGACCCAGAGGCGAGTGTGCTACCCACTGAGCCACAGCTGACCCGCTGGAAAGTCATGCCTCCTTTGATCTCCAGCGTGCCCCCAGGACCCTTGCAAACCCTCCAGTCTGCGAGGCACCCCTCGGATTAGTTGCCCCACCCGTATGCTGAGAGGAGCAGCATCACCCCACGATTTGCAGTCATGCACTTGCGTATCGCCTGTGTAAAGAAATTTCCCCTCACTTCTCTCCTCACTCTCCAGGTAACAGTTTTAAATTGAGTGATGACAGGATTTGACTTGCCTCTCTGGTCTGATGGCCTGCCAATATCTCACTATCGAGGAGAGGATGACACTTGAAGAATGGCCTTTTGGATGAGGTGTCGGAGTGGTTCTGGCGGAATCTTTTCTTCGGTGGCACCTCCCAAACCCGCGACCTCTACCACCTAGAAGGACAAGGGCAGCAGGCGCATGGGAACACCACCACCTCCACGTTCCCCTCCAAGTCACACACCATCCTGACTTGGAAATATATCACCGTTCCTTCATGGTCGCTAGGTCAAAATCCTGGAGCTCTCTCCCTAGCAGCGCTGTGGGAGTACCTACACCACACGGGACTGCAGCGGTTCAAGAAGGCCTAAGCTGAGGAAATAATCTCTCTCTATGCACTCAATCAAAAACCCCTCATAATGAAAAGAAACCTGTCTTAAATCTTCTCCTAACCTTCTCTGCTCCGGTGGAAATAGTTCTAGCATCTCATGTGTCTTGTTATAACTATAGTTTTCCATCCCTGACAACATCCCGGTGAGCCTTGGCTGTACGCTCTCTAAATCTTCAGTGATCTTTCTCTAATTGGGTGTACAATCCTACGCACAGTACCCTGTGAACGTGAGCTTTAGTCTAACCACCGTTTTGTATGAATTTATTTTTAATGCTTTACTGTTATACTCAACGGCCCAGTTTATAAAACCCAAGCAATTGTCGGCCTTTTTTTATGGTTTTACCAAGCTGCACTCTCATACTGAAAGATTGGTGTGACATTACACACAAGAAAAAACATCCTCAAGAAACTGCCTTTGCGGGTTTCACTGAACTTTTGTTGGATCCCTTCCAAAACAGTAACAGCCAAGAATATCCATTCCTTTCCACTGGAGATCCGGTTCAACAATCTATTTTAGGAGTTAGCCCATTTTTAGCGTCATTTTCAGAAAGTGCTACATTCTGAATAATCTCGAGAGTTGAATTTGCTCTGCTAGCTGTACTTCTGCACCACCATTCCAAGGTAATTACTGCTGATAATGTGCAATGCTCAGTGTTAACTTTCAAATTCAGCTTTTCCCAAATTGCTCCCCTCCTCTCTGGAAGGCACTACTTCTTCTTCGACTAGGATTTTTGTTGATTCGTTCATGGGAAGTGGGTGTCGCTGGCAAGGCCGGCATTTATTGCCCATCCCTAATTACCCTCGAGGAGGTGGTGGTGAGCCATCGCCTTGAACCGCTGCAGTCCACGTGGTGAAGGTGCTCCCACAGTGCTGTTACGGAGGGAGTTCCAGGATATTGACCCAGTGACGATGAAGGAATAGCTAATATATTTCCAAGTCAGGATGGCGTGTGACTTGGAGGGGAACATGGAGGTGGTGGTGTTCCCCTCCAAGTCATGCGCCTGCTGCCCTTGTCCTTCTAGGTGGTAGAGGTCACGGGTTTGGGAGGTGCCGCCGAAGAACAGATTCCGCCAGAACCACTCCGACACCACATCCAAAAGGCCATTCTTCAAGTGTCATCCTCTCCTAGATCGTGAGATATTGGCAGGCCATCTGACCAGAGAGGCAAGTCACATCCTGTCATCAATCAGCAAACGCATCCCCCTCCTTTCCAGCAGGGACCACACGAGCACAAACTCTAGCCTTTCTTCCCCCTCCTCCGCCAATGGAAACATCTCATGCAGCATAGACTGATGGTCGAATCTCTGGGTCCGTGTAACTTTGTACCAACTAAGTAATTGGGAGAATGTTCCTACTGTACCACGCTACCATGTTCCTGTTCCTACTGTACCACGCTACCATGTTCCTGTTCCTACTGACCAAGCTACCATGTTCCTGTTCCTACTGTACCACGCTACCATGTTCCTGTTCCTACTGACCAAGCTACCATGTTCCTGTTCCTACTGACCAAGCTACCATGTTCCTGTTCCTACTGTACCAAGCTACCATGTTCCTGTTCCTACTGTACCACGCTACCATGTTCCTGTTCCTACTGTACCACGCTACCATGTTCCTGTTCCTACTGACCAAGCTACCATGTTCCTGTTCCTACTGACCAAGCTACCATGTTCCTGTTCCTACTGACCAAGCTACCATGTTCCTGTTCCTACTGACCAAGCTACCATGTTCCTGTTCCTACTGACCAAGCTACCATGTTCCTGTTCCTACTGACCAAGCTACCATGTTCCTGTTCCTACTGTACCAAGCTACCATGTTCCTGTTCCTACTGACCACGCTACCATGTTCCTGTTCCTACTGACCAAGCTACCATGTTCATGGCTGACGGAGCTGCAAACGTGTCCAATGCCATATTTTCATTGTTGTGGAAGTGTTGCCTTCAACGACTATAGCTGTTTGAAATATATTGATAGGTTTGAAAAGATAATGAGCACAAACTGCACATTCTGTTTGAATACTACAGCTCAGCTAAGTGCAAAATGCATTTTACATTCTCAAAGCCTGCTGTCACACACAGTATAATGATTTAACGGCCCCTTGACATGGTAGACACTCAATGCAACTCCAAGTGCTGATTGTAGTGCATTACTTTTTTTTTTTATTAGCACTTACTGCACATCATGTGTGATGGTATTGAAGTGGCATTGCCAACTTTACGTGGAATCATTGACAAGCGCCTTGGTTGCTGCCTGCATTAGTATGTGCAAAATGCCTTGAGCTGATGAAGCCGGGGCCATCAGAATTCAATTCGTCACGCTCTGCAGATTTCCGGGAGCAATCAATTGAATGGATTCAACCATCTGCACACACAAAAGCACTGAGAAATGTCAGACGGATGAGGTTCCTGAACAGGCACAACTGCAGCTCCATCAAGTCAGACACGACAACCAGCGACAGACTGTTGTCTACACCGGTAATTGTGTGGAGTTGACCTGGCGGAACCCATGCTGGTCTGAAGCCAAAGCTGGGCATGCCAGGCAATTAAGAGCCAGGGTTTCTGCTGGCGGACATTGTTTATCCACCACGGAGGTTTATAAAATAAGCCAAGGCTTCTCCCACAGACGTGGTGCACTGCTAAATTGTCAGCTGTGGCTCAGTGGGTTGCACCCTTGCCTCTGAGTCAGAAGGTTGTGGGCTCAAGTCCCACTCTAGGGGTTTGAGCACAAAAATTGAGGCTGACACTCCAGTGCAGAGCTGAGGGAGTGCTGCACTGTCGGAGTGCCGTCTTTCGGATGAGATGTAAAACCGAGGCCCCATTTGCTCTCTCAGGTGGATGTAAAAGATCCCATGGCACTATTTCAAAAAAAGAGCAGGGGAGTTATCCCCGGTGTCCTGTCCAATATTTATCCCTCAACCAACATAACAAAATCAGTTTATCCAGTCATTATCACATTGCTGTTTGTGGGAGCTTGCTGTGCGCAAGTTGGCTGCCGCATTTCCCACATTACAACAGTGACTACACTCCAAAAGTATTTCATTGGCTGTAAAGCGTTTTGAGACGTCCGGTGGTCGTGAAAGGCGCTATATAAATGCAAATCTTTCTTTCAAATTATGCAGCGGTTTGAGTTGCACCATCAAGCGCCTTGGGAGGTTTTTCGAGGTTAAAGGCGCTATATAAATGCAAGTCGTTTTCATTGAGGTGAGTTCCCAATCTCACCTGGACTGTTGTGGGGGACATTCCCGAGAGTAAGGAACCCAACACTGGATTGCGAGTCTTCCCAGGATGTTCTCATTCATTTCATTTAGGATTATCGCCTGGCTGGTTTTTAAACTGCCCAACCAGTCAAAACCTGGTTGAAACCGGCAACCATGAGTAACTTAAAAGCAATGGTATCGATGCGCGGCAGAGGTGAGTGGAGTTGGTGCGGTTTATAAAGGTCTGAAATTCTTTATGCCTTACTTCTTTTTTTAAATTCATTCACAGGATGTGGGCATCATTGGCAATGCCAGCATTTATTGCCCATCCTTCGTTGCCCTGAGAAGGTGGCAGTGAGCCACCTTGTTGAATTGTCTGCATGCCCGCCACGAGACTCGCTAAGCAAATGCTCTACTCGAAACTCCTACACGGCAAGCGAGCCCCAGGTGGGCAGAGGAAACGTTTCAAGGGTTCCCGCAAAGCCTCCTTGATAAAATGCAACATCTCCACCGACACCTGGGAGTCCCTGGCCAAAGACCGCCCTAAGTAGAGGAAGAGCATCCAGGAGGGCGCTGAGCACCTCGAGTCTCGTCGCCGAGATCATGCGGAAATCACGCGCAGACAGTGGAAGGAGCGTGCGGCAAACCAGACTCCCCATCCACCCTTTCCTTCAACCACCTGTGACAGAGGTTGTAATTCCCATATTTGACTGTTCAATCACCTGAGAACTCACTTTTAGAGTGGAAGCAAGTCTTCCTTGATTCCGAGGGACTGCCTATGATGAACTGCTGCAGTCTATGTTTTTAAAGTACTCCACAGTGTTGTTAGGGACAGAGTTCCAGAATTTTGACCCAGCGACAATAAAGAAACGGTGATATATGTTCAAGCCAGGATGGTTTGTGTGACTTGGAGGTGAACTCAGAGGTGATGGGTGTTTCCCTGCACCTGCTGACTTTTTCCTTCCAGGTGCTGAATGTTACAGGTTTGGGAGGTGTTGCTAAAGAAACCTTGGCGAGTTGGTGCAGTGCATTCTGCAGATAATTCATGCTGTAGCCACGGTGCACCAGTGGTGGAAGGGTAGATGTTTTAAGTAGTGGATGAGGTGCTGATCAAGAGGACTGTTTTGTCCTGGATGGTGTTGAGCTTCTTGAGTATTGTTGGAGCTGCACTCATCCAAAGAAGTAGAGTATTCTATCATACTCCTGATGTTCATTGTGAATGGTGGAGAGGTTTCAGGGAGGCAGGAGGTGAGCCATTCACCACAGAATACCAAGCGTTTGACCCTCTATAATAGTCATGGCATTTGCACGACTGATCCAGTTAAATTTCTGGTCAATGGTGGCCCGCTGGATATTAATAGTGGGGGTCTCGGCGATGGTAATGCCATTGAACGTCAGGGAGAAATCGTTAGGCTCTCTCTTATTGGAGACAGTGATTGCCCGGCACTTGTCTGGATCGAGTGTTATTGACCACTCATCAACCCAAGCCTGCATTTTGTCCAGATCTTGCTGCAAGCAGGCAAGGAATTGCAAACGGAGCTGTACACTGCAATCATTAGCAAGCAGCCCCATGTCTGACCTTATGATGAAGCTGCTGAAGATAGTTTGGCCAAGGATGCTGTCCTGAGGAACTCCTGCAATGATAGATCGCAGATAGATAGATTTTTAACCAATAGGGGAATTAAGGGTTATGGGGAGAGGGCGGGTAAGTGGAGCTGAGTCCATGGCCAGATCAGCTATGATCTTATTGAATGGAGGAGCAGGCTCGAGGGGCTAGATGGCCTACTCCTGTTCCTAATTCTTATGTTCTTATATCCTTGGGCTAAGATGACTAGTCTCCAGCAGACACAACCACCTTCTTTTGAGCCAAGTATAACTTCAGCCACTGGAAGGTTTTTGCCCTGTTCCCGATTGGTTTCAGTTTTACCAGGCCTCCTTCCATGTCAACCGATTGCTGCCTTTGTGTCAAAGGGAATCACTCTCGCCTCACCTATGGAATTGAGCTCTTTAGTCCATGTTTGGACCAAGGCTGCAATGAGGTCTGGGGGAACCCAAACTAAGCAAACTGAGCAAACTGGTGAGTTTGTATCCCTTGATCGCACTGTTGACACCTTCCATCACTTTGCCAATGACTGGGAGTAGGCTGATAGGGCGGAAATTGGCTGGGTTGAAATTGTTCTACTTTTTGTGGACATCGCATACCTGGGCAATTTTGCGATATTGACGAATAACTATAGCTGTATTCATAGAATCATAGAAATCATAGGAAGGAGGCCATTTTGGCCCATTGTGTCCGCGCCAGCCGACAAAGAGCTATTCAGCCTAATCCCACTATCCAGCTCTTAGTCCATAGCCTTGTAGGTAACTGCACTTCAAATGCATATCCAGTACTTTTTTAATGTGATGAGGGTTTCTGCCTCCACCACCCTTTCAGACAGTGAGTTCCACACCCCCACCACTCTCTGGGTGACATTTTTTCCTCCTCAAATCCCCTCTAAACCTTCTACCAATTACTTTAAACCCATGCCCCCTGGTCATTGACCTCTCTGCTAAGGAAATAGGACCTTCCTATCCACTCTATCCAGGCCCCTCATAATTTTATACACCTCAAAAGGTCTCCCCTCAGCCTTCTCTGTTCCAAAGAAAACAAACCCAGCCTATCCAATCTTTCCTCATAGTTAAAATTCTTCAGTCCAAGTAATATCCTCATAAATCTCCTCTGTACCCTGTCGAATGCAATCATATCTTTCCTGTAATGTGGTGACCAGAACGGCATGCAGTACTCCAGCTGTGACCTAACTAGTGTTTTATACAGTTCAAGCATAACCTCCTGGCTCTTGTATTCTATGCCTCGGCTAATGAAGGCAAGTATTCAGTATGCCTTCTTAACCATGCTTGACAGCACTGTTGACAAGTCCTTCCATCACTGTGCTAATGATTGGGAGTAGGCTGATAGGGCGATAATTGGCTGGGTTGGATTGTTCTACTTTCTGTGGACACAACATACCTGGGCAATTTTGCGACTTTGACGAATAGCTGCAGCTGTATTGAAGGAGCTCGGCTCGGTGCACAGCTAGCTCAGGGGAACAAGTCTTCAGCACTACAGCAGGAATTGTAACGGGGCACATCACCGTTGTTCTGTAACGGCACGAATGATCACCAGTGCGAACAATCAGCACAAACTCAACTGTAACCTTTTTTGGCTAGGCTCAGTTTCTAGGTGGAGTGAATCGATTTGGCGGAGGAGGGGCTTCCTGCTGGAGGTGCCCTGCAGTTGACTTTGTTCCGAGTGGCAGGAATGGGGTCATTTCAGCAGTTGAGGCCAGTGGTCCCTTTCTGCAAGGTGACACAGAGGCAGCCGCTTCATTCAGGTGGCAGAGGTCAGAGTGGCACCCGGCCAGCCCTGTGGGAGGGCGGACAGAGAAAAGAGGCGGCTGCATCTTTGTTCTGCTTCTCAGGGAGTGAAGGGCCAGAATTCTCAGCTGGCGTCATTCCGGCTGGGCCCAGCAGGAGGCGCACTGGACAATATTCCCAGATATAGCAGGCGTGCGCCCAGATATGCCCGAAAAGCAGACTGCGGACAATGGGCGGGTGCGTATCTGAAAGAGTTGCCTGTCTCATTGTAACGTATGCACCTGGGAGCATGCTCACAGGTTTGTAGAGCTGTTAATGATCCCGTCCGATCTGACCCCTGTCTGGACGGAATTCCTCATTGGCGCCAAGCCCCGAAACCTCCCTCGGAAGCCGGCGCCTCACAACTTGAGCCTCCTCTGGAAAATCCCCTCTATGCCTTTCAGTTCTGTGCGGAGGGGTTTCCTGTATGGGCTGCTCTTGCACACTCGCCACTTTGCCAGCCTCGGCTGCCGTCCAGACATGCCATGGCGCACCATGTTGCCATCCGGAGGAGGTAGGGGTCCCCAATGGAGTGCTCTCTACGCGGGAGTCCTCCCTTTATTTATTGGGGACTTGGCTAGAGAGTGTTGCATGGAGCGGTCCCGTGCAATAATTTTTTAAGTCGGTTCACGGACGCCCAGGCCGCCTGCAATTTCTGCGGTCTGGAGGAGTCCGTGCTCCATGTCTATGTTGAATGTGTGAGGATGCAGCCCCTCTTACAATATTTGAAGGGGCTGCTCCTCAAATTTTGGTTTCACTTCAGTCCCACGCTCCTGATCTTTGGGTACCCGGTGCGGAGGGGAGCGGGCAGGTTGGAGGGCCTTCTCGTCAGACAGCTCCTGGGCATGGCCAAGGTGCCATCAACCGGTCCAGGCAGTGGGTGGTCGCGGGGGTCGTTCAGCTCGACTGCCTGCCTCTCTTCCGCGGTTACATCTGAGCCAGGGTGTCCCTGGAGATGGAGCATATGGTGTCCACCGGTACGCTCGCAGTCTTCTGCGAGAGGTAGGCGCCGGAGGGACTGGAGTGCATCATCACCCCCGGCAACCAAATTTTAATTTGATCTAAGTTTCCGTTAAAGTTTTATTTGGAAATTTGTGGGTTCTAGTGCCAAAAGGGGACACTTGATTTAAAGTTCTACTTAAAATAGTTGTAGAGCTGTTGAGTTGTGAGTGGCTTAGCCAGTCACGTGAGGTTCACAAGACTCAATAAAACCCCAGCCAGTTGGGCTCAGGGGATCCACGGATGAGGCAGGTGGTTGAGAGCCTAGTGGATGAACTGGTAATGTGTAGTGTGATTGTTAAACCTTTACTAATAAACCAACTAGTTCTTAATAGCAATCTGTTGCAATGAATTCTTAAGCAAAGAACCCATGAAGCAAATAATTACGCTCATCAATTGCAATCTCAAACACAGCGTTACTAAGGTAAAAACCCAGAGAATATGGATTCTGCCTCAATATCCTCCCAGTGCCCCATGGGTAATCCATCAGCATCCCACTCTTTCCCACACCCAGGAATTTCACCATTCTGGGTTGTCATTGTTGTCACTGTGCCCATCAGATATTTTTCTTCAGAGCCCCATCAAAGTTATAATATCTCATGGGTAAATCTGTTCAATATAAACTCAATCTTTTGTTACATGGTATTTATAATATTCCCCTTGTTTTCAATTATTTGTTTTACTGGTTGAATCTGTCACGAGCCTGTATTATGTGGAACATCATCCTGTTCTGGCTAAAAGGAAAGGGAAGAGAGGAAGGGCATTCTGGTAACAAGAGGCGTAGATTCAGGATCTTCAACTTCTGAACACTGGTTTGACGAAGAGGACTGTGAGCAGTCACATTTTTTAAAGCTTGTGACAAGAGGTCAAGTCCCACCATGGCAGCTGCGGAATTTAAATTCAATTAATTAAATAAATCTGGAATTAAAAAGCTAGTATCAGTAATGGTGATCATGAAACTACCAGATTGTCGTAAAAACCCATCTGGTTCACTAATGTTCTTTAGGGAAGGAAACCCTTCTGCCCTTACCTGGTCTGGCCTATATGTGACTCCAGACCCACAGCAATGTGGTTGACTCTTAACTGCCTTCTGAAATGGTCCAGCGAGCCACTCAAGGGCAATTAGGGATGGGCAATAAATGCTTTTGCCAACGATGCCCACATCCCGTGAACAAATTTTTTTAAAATTAGGAGCCTGATTTAGATTTAACAGTTGCCGGGCAGGTTTTCCGGGGCTCGGGAAACCCAGCATGTCAAGGTACATTTGGAAGATTGAAGTACAGCGCCAGGTTTGGAGAGATTATCTCGCCATTTGGTGGCCCATCCTGAACTCTTCCTGCAAACAGTAAATTTGGGATACAACAAGCAATGCTCACGTGCGCCACGTTTTACTGGCAAATTAAAAGTCTGCAACCAAGAGAGCTGAAACAAAGTCAAGGGTTGTGAGGAGCAGGCAGGGAAGTGGTGCTGAGGCCAAGATCAGATCAGCCATGATCTTATTGAATGGTGGAGCAGGCACGAGGAGCTGTATGGCCTACTCCTGCTCCTATTTGTTATATTCCTAATCTAGGCTGACACTTGAGTGCAGTGTTGAGGGAGTGCTGCACTGTCGGAGGTGCCATTTTTCAGATGAGACGTTAAACCGAGGCCCCGTCTGCTCTCTCAGGTGGACGTAAAAGATCCCATGGCACTATTTCGAAGAAGAGCAGGGGGAGCTATCCCCGATGTCCTGTCCAATATTTATCCCTCAATCAACATAACAAAAAACAGATTATCTGGTCATTATCACATTGCTGTTTGTGAGAGCTTGCTGTAAGCAAATTGGCTGCCGCATTTCCCACATTACAACCGTGACTGCACTCCAAAAGTGCTTCATTGTAAAGCGCTTTGAGCTGTCCGGGTGTCATGAAAGGAGCTATATAAATGCAAGTCTTTCTTTACAAGCTGCCGCTAGAGCATCAGAAAATGTATGCTTAGAAACATAGAAACATAGAAACATAGAAAATAGGTGCAGGAGTAGGCCATTCGGCCCTTCTAGCCTGCACCGCCATTCAATGAGTTCATGGCTGAACATTCAACTTCAGTACCCCATTCCTGCTTTCTCGCCATACCCCTTGATCCCCCTAGCAGTAAGGACCTCATCTAACTCCTTTTTGAATGTATTTAGTGAATTGGCCTCAACAACTTTTTGTGGTAGAGAATTCCACAGGTTCACCACTCTCTGGGTGAAGAAGTTCCTCCGCATCTCGGTCCTAAATGGCTTACCCCTTATCCTTAGACTGTGACCCCTGGTTCTGGACTTCCCCAACATTGGGAACATTCTTCCTGCATCTAACCTGTCTAACCCCGTCAGAATTTTATATGTTTCTATGAGGTCCCCTCTCATTCTTCTGAACTCCAGTGAATACAAGCCCAGTTGATCCAGTCTTTCTTGATAGGTCAGTCCCGCCATCCCGGGAATCAGTCTGGTGAACCTTCGCTGCACTCCCTCAATAGCAAGAATGTCCTTCCTCAGGTTAGGAGACCAAAACTGTACACAATACTCCAGGTGTGGCCTCACCAATGCCCTGTACAACTGTAGCAACACCTCCCTGCCCCTGTACTCAAATCCCCTTGCTATGAAGGCCAACATGCCATTTGCTTTCTTAACCGCCTGCTGCACCTGCATGCCAACCTTCAATGACTGATGTACCATGACACCCAGGTCTCTTTGCACCTCCCCTTTTCCTAATCTGTCACCATTCAGATAATAGTCTGTCTCTCTGTTTTTACCACCAAAGTGGATAACCTCACATTTATCCACATTATACTTCATCTGCCATGCATTTGCCCACTCACCTAACCTATCCAAGTCGCTCTGCAGCCTCACAGCATCCTCCTCGCAGCTCACACTGCCACCCAACTTAGTGTCATCCGCAAATTTGGAGATACTACATTTAATCCCCTCATCTAAATCATTAATGTACAGTGTAAACAGCTGGGGCCCCAGCACAGAACCTTGCGGTACCCCACTAGTCACTGCCTGCCATTCTGAAAAGTACCCATTTACTCCTACTCTTTGCTTCCTGTCTGACAACCAGTTCTCAATCCATGTCAGTACACTACCCCCAATCCCATGTGCTCTAACTTTGCACATCAATCTCTTGTGTGGGACCTTGTCGAACGCCTTCTGAAAGTCCAAATATACCACATCAACTGGTTCTCCCTTGTCCACTCTACTGGAAACATCCTCAAAAAATTCCAGAAGATTTGTCAAGCATGATTTCCCTTTCACAAATCCATGCTGACTTGGACCTATCATGTCACCTCTTTCCAAATGCACTGCTATGACATCCTTAATAATTGATTCCATCATTTTACCCACTACCGATGTCAGGCTGACCGGTCTATAATTCCCTGTTTTCTCTCTCCCTCCTTTTTTAAAAAGTGGGGTTACATTGGCTACCCTCCACTCCATAGGAACTGATCCAGAGTCAATGGAATGTTGGAAAATGACTGTCAACGCATCCACTATTTCCAAGGCCACCTCCTTAAGTACTCTGGGATGCAGTCCATCAGGCCCTGGGGATTTATCGGCCTTCAATCCCATCAATTTCCCCAACACAATTTCCCGACTAATAAGGATTTCCCTCAGTTCCTCCTCCTTACTAGACCCCCCGACCCCTTTTATAACCGGAAGGTTGTTCGTGTCCTCCTTCGTGAATACCGAACCAAAGTACTTGTTCAATTGGTCCGCCATTTCTTTGTTCCCCGTTATGACTTCCCCTGATTCTGACTGCAGGGGACCTACGTTTGTCTTTACTAATCTTTTTCTCTTTACATATCTATAGAAACTTTTGCAATCCGTCTTAATGTTCCCTGCAAGCTTCTTCTCATACTCCATTTTCCCTGCCCTAATCAAACCCTTTGTCCTCCTCTGCTGAGTTCTAAATTTCTCCCAGTCCCCAGGTTCGCTGCTATTTCTGGCCAATTTGTATGCCACTTCCTTGGCTTTAATACTATCCCTGATTTTCCTTGATAGCCACGGTTGAGCCACCTTCCCTTTTTTATTTCTATGCCAGACAGGAATGTACAATTGTTGTAGTTCATCCATGCGGTCTCTAAATGTCTGCCATTGCCCATCCACAGTCAACCCCTTAAGTATCATTCGCCAATCCATCTCAGCCAATTCACGCCTCATACCTTCAAAGTTAGCCTTCTTTAAGTTCTGGACCATGGTCTCTGAATTAACTGTTTCATTCTCCATCCTAATGCAGAATTCCACCATATTATGGTCACTCTTCCCCAAGGGGCCTCGCACAACGAGATTGCTAATTAATCCTTTCTCATTACATAACACCCAGTCTAAGATGGCCTCCCCCCTAGTTGGTTCCTCGACATATTGGTCTAAAAAACCATCCCTTATGCACTCCAGAAAATCCTCCTCCACCGTATTGCTTCCAGTTTGGTTAGCCCAATCTATGTGCATATTAAAGTCACTCATTATAACTGCTGCACCTTTATTGCACGCACCCCTAATTTCCTGTTTGATGCCCTCCCCAACATCACTACTACTGTTTGGAGGTCTGTACACAACTCCCACTAACGTTTTTTGCCCTTTGGTGTTCTGCAGCTCTACCCATATAGATTCCACATCATCCAAGCTAATGTCCTTCCTAACTATTGCCTTAATCTCCTCCTTAACCAGCAATGCTACCCCACCTCCTTTTCCTTTTATTCTATCCTTCCTGAATGTTGAATACCCCTGGATGTTGAGTTCCCAGCCCTGATCATCCTGGAGCCACGTCTCCGTAATCCCAATCACATCATATTTGTTAACATCTATTTGCACAGTTAATTCATCCACCTTATTGCGGATACTCCTTGCATTAAGACACAAAGCCTTTAGGCTTGTTTTTTTAACACCCTCTGTCCTTTTAGAATTTTGCTGTACAATGGCCCTTTTTGTTCTTTGCCTTGGGTTTCTCTGCCCTCCACTTTTCCTCATCTCCTTTCTGTCTTTTGTTTTTGCCTCCTTTTTGTTTCCCTCTATCTCCCTGCATTGGTTCCCATCCCCCTGCCATATTAGTTTAACTCCTCCCCAACAGCACTAGCAAACACTCCCCCGAGGACATTGGTTCCGATTCTGCCCAGGTGCAGACCGTCCGGATTGTACTGGTCCCACCTCCCCCAGAACCGGTTCCAATGCCCCAGGAATTTGAATCCCTCCCTGCTGCACCATTGCTCAAGCCACGTATTCATCTGAGCTATCCTGCGATTCCTACTCTGACTAGCACGTGGCACTGGTAGCAATCCCGATATTACTACTTTTGAGGTCCTACTTTTTAATTTAGCTCCTAGCTCCTTAAATTCATTTCGTAGGAACTCATCCCTTTTTTTACCTATGTCATTGGTACCAACGTGCACCACGACAACTGGCTGTTCTCCCTCCCTTTTTAGAATGTCCTGTACCCGCTCCGAGACATCCTTGACCCTTGCACCAGGGAGGCAACATACCATCCTGGAGTCTCGGTTGCGGCCGCAGAAACGCCTATCTATTCCCCTTACAATTGAATCCCCTATCACTATCGCTCGCCCACTCTTTTTCCTGCCCTCCTGTGCAACAGAGCCAGCCACGGTGCCATGAACTTGGCTGCTGCTGCCCACTCCTGATGAGTCATCCCCCTCAACAGCACTCAAAGCAGTGTATCTGTTTTGCAGTGGGATGACCACAGGGGACCCCTGCACTACCTTCCTTGCACTACTCTTCCTGCTGGTCTTCCATTCCCTCGCTGGCTGTGGACCCTTCTCCTGCGGTAAGACCAACTCGCTACACGTGATACTCACGTCATTCTCAGCATCGTGGATGCTCCAGAGTGAATCCACCTTCAGCTCCAACTCCGCAACGCGGACCGTCAGTAGCCGGAGGTGGACACACTTCCCGCACATGTAGTCGTCAGGGACACTGGTGTTGTCCCCGTGTTCCCACATGGTACAGGAGGAGCATATCACATGACCGAGCTGTCCTGCCATGACTTAACCCTTAGATATACTTAAATTGCCGACAACAATGTTAAAAGTTACTGACTAATAAAGAAAAAGAAAAACTACTCACCAATCAGCAGCCAATCACTTACCACGTTGGCTGTGACATCACCTTTTGATTTCTTTCTACTTCTTTTTTGACTTCTCTCAGCTGGAGCTGCACCGGTACCTGGACTGCTGAGCCTTTTATAGGCCGCTGCCTCTCTCGACTCCCGCCTCTCTCGACGCTCCCCGGACTGCTGAGCCTTTTATAGGCCGCTGTCTCTCTCGACTCCCGCTTATGCGTGAAATTTAAAGAAATGCAGGACGTACATGAATGCTGGTGGTCAGTAATAACCTTCTGTGCTTTCATTGCGATGGTAATGCCGCAGAATTTACTCAGACCCAATTTCGACACGGTATCTGACTGCCAGCCGTGGAAATAGCAAATCGCTCTTGTCCTTCAACTTCGTGAGGTTATACGCACTCAGTAATACATACAGGCTGCAGAGTTACTGATGATTCCGGCCAGCTATGAGGATATGTGGGACTAAGCTTCTATGATGAGAAAAGGTACAAAAATAAATACATTCTCATCAAGGATGGATGTTCTTTTCTATTTTTACTCAAAAACACGTGTGGTTTGTGTCCCGATCCAATAAAACCCAGCCATGTTTTGACAGATGTGTATGGCTACAGCCAGCAATGCACAACAGGCTCCTGAGAAGATAAGGGCTCTTCATATAATTACGCCCAAATCTTCTTTACCAGTTGCCTTGTCAGACAGGATTATATATTTCATTTCTGGGTTTGGAAGAGCCGCTCAGATACTTGGCAATAATCCTTAAGCAGAGGAAAAAGTCATAGCAATATTACATTTCTTTTCATTCTTCCTGGAGCAGCAGTGCTCCCAGCTCTGCTTTTCATAAGAACATAAGAAATAGGAGCAGGAGTAGGCCATCCGGCCCCTCGAGCCTGCTCTGCCACTCAATAAGATCATGGCTGATCTGATAATGGACTCAGCTCCACTTCCCCGCCCACTCCCCAGTCTTTCTGTTTCTGTAAAAGTCTGCAAGTACGTTGCAGATGCTACTTGATTCTGCGGCCCAAAGCCTCCCCACCTGACAGCAAAAATTATTCAAAAGAGTCTTTAAACATGCTTTAGACAACATTTTGATTAATAAAGGTCGAAATTCTTGGGTTGGTGTCACATCAGCCACCCATTCTGCGCCCCGCCCAATATCCAATCCCATTGACTGCGACAGAACTGACTATCAAGCGAGGTGTATAACCGACGTCCAGTGTGAAACGCTACATTTAGCAACCCTGCCCAAGTTGACTCTCTACCCCTTTAACCTCGGTTGAGCCACAAATCTTTGAAGTGACATGTGTGTGGTCTTCCATAGTCTATGGAAATCTAGCATCAATCTTTATCTTTCGCTTCTTTGAACAAAGAAACATGGAAACATAGATAATAGGTGCAGGAGTAGGCCATTCGGCCCTTCGATGCTGCACCACCATTCAATATGATCATGGCTGATCATGCAACCTCAGTACCCTATTCCTGCTTTCTCCCTATACCCCTTGATCCCTTTAACCGTAAGGGCCACATCTAACTACCTTTTGAATATATCCAACGAACTGGACTCAACAACTTTCTGTGGTAGAGAATTCCACAGGTTCACAACTCTTTGAGTGAAGAAGTTTCTCATCGCGGTCCTAAATGGCTTACCCCTTATCCTTAGACTGTGACCTAGCGCAGTATTAGTGCCTTCCCATGGATCGATAACTCAGCAACTTTCGTTACATTTCCTGAATTCCCCACCCACCCCGTACAGGGGACGTTGTCTCTTGCTGTGTGTGCACCAGGAATCCTCTATTATCTCACTGATGCGGCAACTCGCATGTCTCAATTTAAAAAGTGGCTGTTGGAAGACTGGTGCGGCAGAAAGAGCATGCTCTGCACAAGACCGCAACACCACCACCTCCACGTTCCCCTCCAACTCACACATCATCCTGACTTGGAAATATATCGGCCATTCCTTCATCGTCTGTGGGTCAAAATCCTGGAACTCCCTCCCTAACAGCACTGTGGGAGCACCTTCACCACACAGCCTGCAGCGGTTCAAGAACCACCTTCCCAAGGGCAGTTAGGGATGGGCAATAAATGCTGGCCTTGCCAGCGATGCCCCCATCCCAGGAACAATATATATTTTTTTAATATATATATATATGTGGGACATCTGCATTAGCATTACTCACGATCAGTCAGAGCATTGACTGTTTTGTAAAAATAAGGATGTTATCCACAAAGTAGGAAGGGGAGAGAGTGATGGGGAAAATATTTCAGGAAATGTGACAGCAACTAGAAATGGTGGCAATAAGTAAGACTTATATAAATAATATAGCGACATACACTTTGGTTGATCTTCTGTGGCATTGCTCATAAACAAACGTCTAAAATAGAATTAGTGCCTTTTCATAAAACATTCGTGTTGTCTCCTACTCTCTAATTCTTTATGTGTCTCTGTCCTTTTGTTTCCTCTTAGATATTTCAAGTTCCTTCTTTTCCTGTCTCGTTTGGAGACACTTTCTTTTGTGCTCCCTATATCTGTATGCGTCTAAGTGTTGTTTTTCTGTCACCTTTCTTTTCAGCATTGTAATGTATTTGCTTCATGGGTTCTTTGCTTGTGAATTCATAGCAACACATTGCTATTAAGAACCAGTTTGTTTATTAGCAAAGGTTTTACAATCACACGACACATTTCCAGTTCATCCGCCCGGCTCACAACTATTGGCATAACCGTGGATCCCCAAACCCAACTGACTGGGGTTTTATTAAGTCTTGTGAACAACATGTGACTGGCTAAGCCGCTCCCAACTCAACAACTCCACAACTATTTTAAGTAGAAACTTTAAATCAAGCACCCTCTTTTAGCACGAGAACCCACAAATTTCCAAATAAAACTTTAACTTAGATCAAATTAAAATTTGGTTGCCGGGGGTGATGGTGCACTCCAGTCATTCCAGCACCCATCTCTCACATAAGGCCGCGAGCATACTAGTGGACACCGCATGCTCCATCTCCAGGGATACCCTGGCTCGAATGTAACCGCGGAAGGGAGGCAGGCAGTCGGGCTGAACGATCCCCTCGGCCGCCTGCTACCTGGACCAGTTAATGGCCACCGTGGCCATGTCCAGGAGCAGTCCTACGAGGAGGCCCTCCGACTTGGCCACTCCCCTCCGCACAGGATGCCCAAAGATCAAGAGCGTGGGACTGAAGTACAACCAGAATTTGAGGAGCAGCCCCTTCTGCAGCGTGACACACTCCATATAAACATGGAACACGGACTCCTCCAGACCGCAGAAATTACAGGCGGCCTGGGAGTCCAGAATCGACTTAAAAACCAACATCCTCCAGGCCAAGTCCCCGATAAATAGTGGGAGGACTCCCGCGTAGAGTGCACTCCACTGGGGACCCCCGCCTCCTCCGGACGGCAAGATAATGCGCCATGGCGTGTCCGGACGGCAGACGACGATGGCAAAGTGGAGAGTGTACAAAAGCAGCCCGTACAGGAATCCCCTCCACGCGGAACTGAAAGGCACGGAGGGGATTTCCCGGAGGAGGCTCAAGTTGTGAGGTGCCGGCTCCCGAGGGAGTCAACAGCTCCACAAACCTGTGAGCATACGGACAGGTGTATCCATTACAAGCCTGCATATTCTTTCTGTACGTTCTTGTCACACAGTTTGTGTCTCTTTCTGATTAATTGCGTGTGCTTTTCTCTGTCCGTTTCTCTCTGTATGTATATGCCCAGGACTACTGAAGTTTCATCTCACAGCAGATGGTAGTGCGGACTAAGGGATACACACAGGCAGACCATGCAATCAGTGGACCCTCATATCTAACTCAGTGCTCAACAAACAACCCTGAAAATCAACATTGAATCATCAGCCCACACAACTGTCACCACATTACACAGCGCTGGGAGGCAGTGGGGAAGAGACGACTGATGCAAAGCACACATGCAGAATTCAGATCCATTTAAACCAAATAAGACCCTGCTCCACATAACAGCAGATTCCAGACAACCAGTGAGAACTAGAGAGCAAATATTTCCTATAAATTTACAGACAGCCCTATGGGTAAAGTTTAAGCATTGTATTGTGAATTGTATCATTTCTGAGAGTTTCTGGTATTGTAAATACCACTTATTGGCTGTAGATTTTTAGTTAGTCAAAACTCAAGCTGCTAGCAGCAATAACTTTCCACACATTCATTTCAATAGTAATGCTGCAGAACTTTCTCAGATATGACTTTTAATCATACTTTAAACAGATTTTGTGCCAATTTGATTTACCTTTAATTTCTTCACGTGCTAGATTCTCCTGACTGGCCATTCAGAGTTGGTTGTTTCCATCTATCCTTCATTTCCCAATGCTAGTTTCCTTACTGCTTTCTTCCATCTGATTAATACATTTTATTATCATTTCAGTTGTGATTTGTTGCTGTTTTATAAATGATAAAATTGAGCTAAACACTCAAGTGTGATGCCTTAAGAGTGATGGACAGGAAGTGTGCACAGTTGTACTCTTGATATACAACTAGTAAATTGCTCAAGTGATGAGTTGTTTTGTAGACAAGATGGTGACTGAGTTGGGAATGAGACTTCAGAAACACGCTCTCTGGAGCCAGCTAGTGGCCAGGTCCTGCCAATACATTTAAAAAAATCATTCACAGCATGTGGGCCTCGCTGGCAAGGCCAGCATTTATTGTCCATCCACAATTGCCCTTGCGAAGGTGGTGGTGAGCTGCCTTATTGAACCACTGCAGTTCTTTTTTGTTACAACTGAGTGGCTTGCTATTGACCATTTCAGAGGGCAATTAAGAGTCAACCACATTGCAGACACACCAACATCAGTGTCCTCGATCAGGCCAACATCCCCAGCATCGAAGCACTGACCAGCTCCATTGGGCGGGCCACATTGTTCGCATGCCTGACACAAGACTCGCAAAGCAAGCACTCTACTCGGAACTCCTACACGGCAAGCGAGCCCCAGGTGGGCAGAGGAAACGTTTCAAGGACACCCTCAAAGCCTCCTTGATAAAATGCAACATCCCCATCGGCACCTGGGCGTCCCTGGCCAAAGACCACCCTAAGTGGAGGAAGAGCATCCGGGAGGGCACTGAGCACCTCGGGTCTCGTCACCGAGAGCATGTAGAAAGCAAGCATAGGCATCGGAAGGAGCGTGCGGCAAACCAGACTCCCCACCCACCCTTTCCTCCAACCACTGTCTGTTCCACTTGTGACAGAGACTGTAATTCCCGTATTGGACTGTTCAGTCACCTAAGAACTCACTTTTAGAGTGGAAGCAAGTCTTTCTCGATTTTGAGGGACTGCCTATGATGGTGATGATATTGCTGTGGGTCTGGAGTCACATATAGGCCAGACCGGGTAAGGGTGGCAGATTTCCTTTCCAACAGGACATTAGCGAACTAGTTGGGATTTTGCAACAATCCGGTAGTTTCATGGACAGCTGACCCAGTAAAAGTGAATGACATAGAATTATAGAATGTACAGCACAGAAACAGGCCATTCGGCACAACAGGTCCGTGCTGCTTTTTCTGCTCCACACGAGCCGCCTCCCACCCTACTTCATCGCACCCTATCAACATATCCATCGATCCCTTTCTCCCTCATGGACTTGTCTAGCTTCCCCTTAAATACATTTACGCTATTCACCTCAACTACGCCTTGTGGTAGCTAGTTCCGTATTCTAACCAATATGGGCCACATTGCCATAGCAATTTACTATGGTAAATGTTGTCATTAATGTGACCAAAAATCATGACAACAGAAAGTAAGGTTTGTGTGTGCTCTATACAAGATTTATTTATATATAAAGATACATGACTAAATTCCCATCGTATTACAAAGGAAAGAAAGACTTGACTTTATATAGCGCCTTTCACAACCACTGGACGTCCCAAACGCTTTACAGCCAATGAAGTACTTTTGGAGTGTCGTCACTGTTGTAATGTGGAGAACATGGAGCCAATTTTGCGCACAGCATTCTCCCACAAACAGCAATGTGATAATGAGCAGATAATCTGTTTTTGTTATGTTGATTGAGGGATAAATATTGGCCAGGACACCGGGGATAACTCCCCTGCTCTTCTTCAAAATAGTGGCATGGGATCCACCTGAGAGAGCAGACAGGGCCTCGGTTTAACGTCTCATCCGAAAGACGGCACCTCCGACAGTGCGGCACTCACTCAGCACTGCACTACAGTGACAGACTAGATTTTTTGTGTTCAAGTGTTTGTAGTGGGACTTCAAGCCACAACCTTCTGCCTCAGAGGCAAGTGTACTACCCACTGAGCCGCAGCTGACACTGTCATGAAAAACATAAAACAGTTTATAGTGAAACAACGGAGATAATAGAATAACTGCTTCTGCAACAAATGCCACCGTTGCTGATTCATTCCAAAGAACAACAGCCTCCATCTTTGAACTTTATTATTAACTGAAATTGTAAAGAATAGAAAGTCGGACAAAACACGTTCACCCTGAGGGTAATTGAGTTGTTGAATAAATGACCAAAATACACCACCAGAATGAATAGCTGTTTTTCCTGGAGAAAGAATGGACTGAGCAATATGTTCTTATCTCTTTGGGCAAATCAGTTCTAAGACCACAGCAAATGAGTTCCTCGCAGATTACCTATCAAGTTGCAGCTAATAATCATCAATAATCCTCCACCAGGATGTTATCTACCAAAAGACCAGCAGAAAGAGAAATAAACCATTGTTAACAACAACCTGTATTTAGATAGCGCCTTTAACCTAGTGAAACGTCCCAAGGCGCTTCACAGGAGTATTATGCGATTAAAAATTTGACACCAAGCCGCATAAGTAGAAATTAGCGCAGGTGACCAAAAGCTTGGTCAAAGAGGTATGTTTTAAGGAGTGTCTTGAAGGAGGAAAGAGAGATAGAGAGGCGGAGAGGTTTAGGCAGGGAGTTCCAGAGCTTAGGGCCTAGGCAACAGAAGGTACGGCCACCAATGGTTGAGTGATTATAATCAGGGATGCTAAACAGGGCAGAATTAGAGGAGTGCAGACATCTCGGGGGGGAGGGGGGGCGCGGCTGGAGGAGGATACAGAGATAGGGAGGGGACAGAGCCAGGGAGGGATTTGAAAATAAGAATGAGTATTTTGAAATTGAGGCGTTGCTTAACCGGAAGCTAATGTAGGTCAGTGAGCACAGAGGTGATGCGTGAACGGGACTTGGTGCGAGTTAAGACACGGGCTGCTGAGTTTTGGATCAACTCTAGTTTACGTAGGGTAGAATGTGGGAGGCTGGCCAGGAGTGCGTTGGAATAGTCAAGTCTAGAGGTAACAAAGGCATGGATGAGGGCTTCAGCAGCGGATGAGCTGAGGCCATGGCGTTAATGTGCCATAGTGTGCTAAAGCTGAGTCCGTGCTAACTCACCAGCTTTTACCTTTCCGCACTGGGATAAAGTAAGAAGTTCTGGAGCTTCTACAGACAACTGTCTGCTGTCAGCATTTCACTTAGGGAATTGGATTTGACCAATAAAGCAAGTATATATACAGGGACAGTTTCAATCCGAACTGCAGTAGCTACTTCCAACAAATAGTGGCTCAACTTAGAGCTGATTGATTGCAAAAGACTTCCGGTGTTAGTTTCAAGAAGCATACTACTCTGATTCTTCTGATGGGCGGTAATATAATGGTTTACAGGACAGAAGCCTGTTCTGCAAAGGATTCAGCTCTATAAATAGCTGCAGCTACCCGATGACAATACCCATCCACTGATTTTCTAATTATTAAATGTTAATATGATGCTGTTGCCAATATGAAGAGTTTCCCAATGGGCTCATATGACTGGAGCAGCCTTTCCTGATGGCTCTGCTGAAAATTGTGCTGTCAGTTACTGGTAAACTCATACAGCTGCTGGATCGATTGCACCCCACACTTTGCAATGTGATGGTTTCTCTGATTTGCTTCCCAATTAAACAAAAAAAATCTGATGGATATGATGGTGTAAGTGTCAGCTGTGGCTCAGCGGGTAGCATGCGCGCCTCTGAGTCAGAAGGTTGTGGGTTTGAGTCCCACTCCAGAGACTTGAGCATAAAAATCTAGGCTGACACTCCAGTGCAGAACTGAGGGAGTGCTGTCTTTCAGAGGAGATGTTAAACCAAGGCCCTGTCTGCTCTCTCAGGTGGATGTAAAAGATCCCATGGCACTATTTCGAAGAAGAGCAGGGGAGTTATCTCCTTTGTTCTGGCCAATATTTATCCCTCAATCAACATAACAAAAACAGATTATCTGGTAATTATCACATTGCTATTTGTGGGAGCTTGCTGTTTGCAAGTTACAAATTCCAACAGTGACTATACTCCAAAAGTACTTCATTGGCTGTAAAGCACTTTGAGATGTCCGGTGGTCGTGAAAGGCGCCATATAAATGCAAGTGTTTCTTTCTTTCATCACCTCACCGATTATACCAGTCTGTCTCAGTTTACAATTTTGTTTTCATTTTTCATCGTCTCTGCTGAAAGTGCTGACCTTACAAGCTCCCAGTACCTTGTCCAAGTAATCAGTCCCCATGCGATAGCTTGCTAGCAAGCTGTTTGGCTGTGGAGCATAACCGAGCCCAACCTAATTCTGTTCTTACTCACGTTCACAAATGTAGATTTTCCAGCGAGGAACACTAAGTGACCATCGGGAGTGAGGAGTCTTAGTTTATCATTGTGCTCTCCATTGTAGCTTTCCATCTACGATCCATTAACTCAGCGTATACTGTGGATCAAAGCCAGTGGCTTCGTACTACACTACATGAATTGATGAGATGACGCTTCACCCCTCACTATCTCTGTGATCTCCTCCAGCCCTACAATGCTCTCCCAGAACTCTGTGTACCACCAATTCTGGCCTCCAGTGAACCCCCTATTTTGGCCTCTTGTGAACCGCCGCCTATTTCCTTCACCCCACCATTGACAGCCGTGACTTTAACCGTCTGGGCCCTAAGCTCTGGGAATCCCTCCCCACATCTTTTTCCTCTCCACCTCTCTCTTCTTCTTTAAGACACTGCTTAAAACCTTCATCTTTGACCAAATGTTTAGTCACCTGTCCTAATGTCTCTTTCTTTGGCTCAGTGTCAAAGCTTGGGACATTTCACCATGTTAAAAGCGCTATATGAATGAAAGCTGCTGTAACAGACCTACAAGACATGGTAGCACAGTGCTTATGTTACTGGACTAGTAATGCAGTGGTCTAGTACTAATGATCTGGGGACATGAGTTCCAATCCCACCATAGCAGCCTGGGAATTTAAAATCAGTTAATTTTTTTAAAAAGCTAGCATCAGTAATGGTGACCATGAAATGATCCAACTAGTTCATTAATGTCCTTTAAGGAAGGAAACCTGCGGTCCTTACCCGGTCTGGCCTATATATGACTCCAGACCCACGGCAATGTGGCTGACTCTTCAATGGCCCAGCCGAGCCACTCAGTTGTACCAAACCGCTGTGACAAAGTGAGCACTGTGGGAGCACCTTCACCACATGGATTGCAGCGGTTCAAGGCGGCTCACCACCACCACCTTCTCAAGGGCAATTAGGGATGGGCAGTGATAGCCTTGCCAGCGACGCTCATATCCTGTAAATGAATAATTTTCAAATAGGTCATTGGTGGAGCAGTGCTAGTTTTGGGGTAACACAGCTTTAATTTATTTTTGTTTAATATATTTGCAAACTGTAAAAGACAAAGAAGAGTGGAGAGACTTGATTCAAAGGTTGTTGAATCATTCATTCCATGGGCTTTGTTGGCATTGCACAAGACTATAGGTGGTATTTCACAGTGACAAAAATGTTAAAAATACACATGATGTATTGTCTAATTGTCGGTCTGGTAGAATAATTTAAAACCCGAGGCTAATGATTCTTCGTCAAAATCCTCCTGGATGATGTGCTCTCGCTCTTCTCGTCATGAGAAAGACCTTGATAATGCAGCCATGCCCGAGGCAGTCATGATGTATGGCTCCTTCACACCAGTAAAGGAACAATGAAAACTCAGCATCCCTAATTCAATGCCCTGTGTTAGATCGCCATGAGACCCTGATCATTAGCTACATTTAGACAGTTTAATGTACTCAAAAGGTCCTTATGAAAACATGCTGTAGACAGCAACCAAAGATCAGTGAAAAATTAAAATCTGTTTATTAATCTGCGTGATGTGATGTAAAAATCAGCTTGGGATGACAGCAATGAATGGGAAGTATATTGAGGCTGTTATTACCCAGTGATCGATTTATACTTGGCTTCACCTTGTACTGATTCACGAGGAGCCTCTCCAGTCCATATGCCTTCTTGTCTGTTACATTATCTTCTATTGCGAAGTGAAATGAAAAACTCTAGGAATTAACTCTTGCTTTGTCACATTTTATAATTAGGAGCTTCATTATATCAGAAGCCCAAAATTGTATTGGGAGATTTATAACATTTTTATTAAAACTGTACCTTTCCATAATGCTATCTTATACACCGTGATTTATGCTGCTCTTAGAGAGCCTGGTTTAGAAATTCGATTATGCAGCACAGTTTCCAGGAAAATTCAGGCGCAACTGGACCCATTATGGCATGCGCGTGCTCAGTCCACACCTCGAGTCTCATCGGCGAGAGCATGCAGAAAACAAGCACAGGCAGCGGAAGGAGCATGCGGCAAACCAGTCCCACCCCCCCTTTCCTTCAACCACTGTCTGTCCCACCTGCGACAGAGACTGTAATTCCCACATTGGACTGTTCAGTCACCTGACGACTCACTTTTAGAGTGGAAGCAAGTCTTCCTTGATTTCGAGGGACTGCCTATAATGATGACAACCAGAATTGTGCCGTGTGCCATATTGTTCAGGGTGCCTTGCAGTCGCCCAGGGCACCTGCCAGCCTCATGGGCAACGCTCCCGTTAATATTTTGGGGTACGTGGCCTCTTTAAGGGGCTGCGCGGCCCATTCACAATACCGCACATGCGTGTTTATTTTCCATTTAAAAGCCAGCGAGCTGACTGCAGGGAGCTCCAGAGCGCTGCACGGCTCCGCAGCTTAAAGGAAACATAATTTACATGGAAACTGAACATGTTGGGTATTCTCAATTTTTACTTACAAAGCTTTTTAAATTAACTTTCCAAACAGAGACAACCCCCCCACAACAATCCCCTTCGGAGACCAATCCAGTCACAAGACAGAATCAGTGAATAGCAGCACCTTGCAGCAATAGATTTCAAGAAAGTGATATGTTGTTTTCCATTATCAAAAAATAAATGAACTTGTCTATCTCTTCCAGCTTAACAAGAACATTGCGTTGGCCATAATAAATCAAACAGCTCTCACTAATTTCTTGATGGCTAGCCATCTACCAATTTATGTGTTAGATAAAGCGCAAGCAAACCTACTACAAGGGAGCCTATAACCAAATGGTTCCTGTTAAGTATAGAAGAACTCCACAAGACTGAGTACTGTGAGCTAAAACTGATGTGACCTTAGTCTCTTTAATACAACTCCAGAGTGCCTAAGCAGCATGGCAGACAACCTTTTATACTCCCTTGCACGAGGTGTGCAGATGACCCTTGGGCCTCCAACAGTTGCACCCTCTGGTGGCAAGTCTTACACAGTTACAATGTTTACATACATAACAGTTCCAATATAACTTTACAGGGTTCATGACATCCATTTGCCCAAAATCACACTTTTTACTTTTGGCCGCCTCTGTAGCCAACAAAGGTTTTGGGATATCAGGAGTTTAAGCTTTGACAAAAGGTGAAGGAAGTAGAGCTCATTTTCTTTGAAAAAGAGGAAACCTCATTGAGGTTTTTGATACTATGAAGAGATTTGGCAAAGTTGATCCGAACAGATTGTTTGCTGTGGTGAAAACCTCTCATAGCAGAGGACAAATTAAAAATGAGGAAGTTAAAAGTAGGTCAAATATAATTTTTCCGCCCAACTGGCACCAGTAAAGCCATTGCAGCAAGCAGTACAAGAGCCATTTACAGAGATATTGGTAGCTGGGGTTGATGTATGAAAAAGTGAAAGGCTCATTGAGCCTAATGGTTTCTTCTTGTTTCTAAAACCTATTGGCCCGGAATTTGGGGTCAGCGACGAAGCGACGGCAATCGCCACTGACCTCGAACAAAAACTGGCCACAAAGATCTGGCGAACTCTGTGGTGAAATCTTTACCTTTCTTGACCTTAAT
The DNA here is from genome assembly GCF_044704955.1 of Pristiophorus japonicus. Taxonomy (NCBI): domain Eukaryota; kingdom Metazoa; phylum Chordata; class Chondrichthyes; family Pristiophoridae; genus Pristiophorus; species Pristiophorus japonicus. The sequence continues at coordinate 27,076,620 of NC_091997.1, read as the reverse complement.
TTAATTGTAGTGCTGTCAAAGGGGGATCTCAAGCATTCGGCAGCAGTGACATCATCAAGCTGGCTAAGCAGCCAATCACATTGAAGAATTCTTACACACAGCAAACCAGGAAATAAAAAGTAGCTTTTATCATTCACATTTTAAATTATTTTACAGAGAGTGCAATAAAGATTGGGACATAGACATGCGGTTAAGGTAGAAGCTGAAATATCATAAACAAGCTTAAAAAAAAATATTTATTTTTAAAATCTAGTAATTTTTATCCTAAATGAAGAAATTTGACATTCCACATATATAACATTCGTTTTTCAGGGCCAGAGAGGTTGTTCAGCAGTCAAAGCACTGTTAAAAAACCCAGTTACATCTTATTGAGCAAGGCATAATGTTTTATGGAGTATTTAGCGGTGATATCAGAGAGGAAAAGGGGATGTTTTCATGAGTTCAGTGATTTCAGTAATTGTTGGCTTCGGGGAGTTCCGCAGCGCAATCTGTCAGAGCAGTGAATGAAGGACTAACCGCAACGTCAGGACTTACGCGTTTAACTGCACATGCACTAAATCCTAACGTTACAGTCAGTTTCAGAGGGCTAATGACTTTAAATGCTGACAGTTTTGCCGTCAGTACCACTGCAAAATCTTGTTCATCATGTTCTTATGGATGTTTTTTTCGAAGACCTAGAGGCTTCACCAATCTATCATTCTGGAAAGAGACTTCAATATCAAATGCGAATAACTTCTTTTAGAGCAAAGCCGGCCCACAGGCACGATGGGCCAAATGACCTCCTTCAGCGCTGTAGCATTCTATGATCCTATGATTCTATAATCAAAGACTGACACCCTCTTCCTCCCAATTCCTACAAATATCCACAGAATTACATTGACTACAGTGTCAGCTGTGGCTCCGTGGGTAGCACACTCCTCTCTGAATCAGGAGGGTGTGGGTTCAAGTCTCACTCTCGCGATTTGAGCACATAAATCTAGGTTGACACTCCAGTGCAGGGCTGATGGAGCGCTGCACTGTCGGAGGTGCAGTCTGTCAGATGAAACGTTAAAACCGAGGCCCCATCTGCTCTCTCAAGTGGACGTAAAAGATCTCAGGCCACTATTTCGAAGAAGAGCAGGGGAGTTATCTCCAGTGTCCTGCTCTCAATCAACATAACAAAAAAAACAGATTATCTGGTCATTATCACATTGCTGTTTGTGGGAGCTTACTGTGCGCAAATTGGTTGCCACGTTGCTTACATTACAACAGTAACTACACTCCAAAAGTATTTCATTGGCTGTAAAACGCTGTGAGACGTCCGGTGGTCGTGAAAGGCGCTATACAAATGCAAGTCTTTCTTTCGTTGCATTCACAGGCAGAGGGCAAACACCTTTGCTGTTAAATTCCCAGGGCTGATCAGCTGCAGCAACTCATTCAGACACAAGATCGGCCAGCAGCACTTGTAGAGCTGTTAATTCTCACCTTCTCAGCTAAGGTGTGAGCCCTCTCCCAGACCAAATCCTGATAAAAGAAGTGCACCGTACAGTTTCAGTTCTAAGCTTCCTTAAAGGTATATAGTTAATCTGATGTAGGGATATTTGTACAAGAACATAAAAAACAGGAGTAGGCATTTGGCCCATTGAGCCTAAAACCTAACTCATCTCACTTCTAGACTGGATCGACTAGGCTTATATTCACTGGAATTTGGATGAATGAGAGGAGATCTCATAGAAACATATAAAATTCTGATAGGACTGGACAAGTTAGATGCAGGAAGAATGTTCCCAGTGTTGGAGAAGTCCAGAACCAGGGGTCACAGTCGAAGGATAAGGGGTAAGCCATTTAGGACTGAGATGAGGAGACACTTCTTCACTCAGAGAATTGTGAACCTGTGGAATTCTCTACCACAGAAAGTTGTTGAGTCCAGTTCATTGGATATATTCAAGAGGGAGTTATATATGGCCCTTACGGCTAAAGGGATCAAGGGGTATGGAGAGAAAGCAGGAATGGGATACTGAAGTTGCATGATCAGCCATGATCATATTGAATGGTAGTGCAGGCTCGAAGGGCCGAATGGCCTGCTTCTGCACCTATTTTCTATGTTCTATGTTTCTATATCTTGAACTTTCTTCCTTTATGTTTTTAAAAAAAAGCAGAGCTCTTGGAAGACAAGTAATGAGAACAAAAGTCATTCTTCGTTCCTCCTTCCCTCAAACAAAACTCTTCAACACCCTTCATTTTCTGAATAACTCATTTGTCAAACTGAATATGGCAGTTTCCGAATGATGAGAAAGTAGGAATGCTGTAAAATGAGATAAGAATATAAGAACATAAGAAATAGGAGCAGGAGGAGGCCATTTGACACCTCGAGCCTGCTCCGCCATTCAATAAGATCATGGCTGATCTGATCATGGACTCAGCTCCACTTCCCTGCCCGCTCCCCATAACCCTTTACTCCCTTATCGTTCAAAAATCTGTCTATCTCCGCCTTAAATATATTCAATGACCTAGCCTCCACAGCTCTCTGGAGCAGAGAATTCCATAGATTTACAACCCTCAGAGAAGAAATTTCTCCTCATCTCAGTTTTAAATGGGCGGCCCCTTATTCTGAGACTATGTCCCCTGGTTTTAGTTTCCCCTATGAGTGGAAATATCCTCTCTGCACCCCCTCATTATCTTATATGTTTCAATAAGATCACCTCTCATTCTTCTGAACTCCAATGTGTATAGGCCTAACCTTCTCAACCTATCCTCATAAGTCAACCCCCTCATCTCCGGAATCAATCTAGTGAACCTTCTCTGAACAGCCTCCAATGTAAGTATATCCTTCCTTAAATACGGAGACCAAAACTGTACGCAGTACTCCAGGTGTGGCCTCACCAATACCCTGTACAGTTGTAGCAGGACTTCTCTGCTTTTATACTCTATCCCCCTTGCAATAAAGGCCAACGTTCCATTTGCCTTCTGTTTATTTGCTGTACCTGCATCCTAACTTTGTGTTTCATGCACAAGGACCCCCAGGTGTCTCTGTACTGCAGCACTTTGCAGTTTTTCTCCATTTAAATTATAATTTGCTTTTCTATTGTTTCTGCCAAAGTGGATAACCTCACATTTTCCCACATTGTACTCCATCTGCCAAAATTTTTGCCCACTCACTTAGCCTGTCTATATCCCTTTGCAGATTTTTTGTGTCCTCCTCATAATTTGCTTTCCCACCCATCTTTGTAGCAAACTTGGCTACATTACACTCGGTCCCTTCATCCAAGTCATTAATATAGATTGTAAATAGTTGAGGACCCAGCACTGACCCTTGCGACACCCCACTAGTCACTGTTTGCCAACCGGATAATCCCGACTCTGTTTTCTGTCCGTTAACCAATCCTCTATCCATGCTAATATATTACCCCCAACCCCATGAGCTTTTATCTTGTGCAGTAACCTCTTATGTGGCACCTTATTGAATGCCTTCTGGAAATCCAAATACACCACATCCACTGGTTCCCCCTTATCCACCCGGCTCGTTACATCCTCAAAGAACTGCAGCAAATTTGTCAAACATGATTTCCCATGTTGGTAGGAATGTTTTCATATGTAAAGCTGTGACTCAGTGGGTAGCACACTACCCTCTGAGTATGAAGGTTGTGGGTTCAAGTCCCACTCCAGGGACTTGAGCACATAAATCTAGGCTGACACTCCAGTGCAGTGCTAAGGGAATGCTGCACTGTCAGAGGTGCCATCTTTCGGATGAGACATTAAACCGAGGCCCCATCTGCTCTATCAGGTGGACATAAAAGATCCCATGGCACTATTTTGAAGAGGAGCAGGGGGGTTATCCCTGGTGTCCTGGCCAATATTTATCCCTTAATCAACATAACAAAAACAGATTATCTTGTCATTATCACATTGCTGTTTGTGGGAGCTTGCTGTGCACAAATTGGCTGTCATGTTTCCTACATTACAACAGTGACTGCACACCAAAAGTACTTCATTGGCTGTAAAGCGCTTTGAGACGTCCAGTGGTCGTGAAAGTGCTATATAAATGCAAGTCTTTGTTTCTAAATCTTAAATCTAAAAAAAAAGATTTGGTGTGCACAATAAAGGAACTAGCCCTAAGGAGGAAAGCCTTGGAATATATTTTACACAATTCTAAAGGTAAATGGCATTACAACAACTGTAAAAAAGGGGTCAAAATTCAGTTGCTGACGCCTGCTGATAACGCCGGCGTTAGGTGATAACTGGGAGTTGGGCGGTTGGGAGAGGCTCTGGGTGCTGTTCACACCCGACACGAAATTCAGTGGTAATTTTCTAAGGACGTTAAAATGTAGCATACCGTTGGCTAACGCCATGACTTCAGTATGCGTGACATGCCTCCTTGGCACCTCTGTCGCGATATTTAGTTTGTATGGCGACCTTACAGCCTGAAAAAAGTGGTGGTTAAATAGCGCAACTCAGGCGGAATCGGCCAGAGTAAGGTACGTTTTTTTCTTCATTTATTTCTTCAGTTTTTCATTAGTTCTAACTGTGGGGAAGTTTGTGTGTGGGTCGGAGAAGTTTGAGGTTATTTTTTCTTTCTCCCCATGTCCCAGCACGGTGGTAGTCTCCTGATGCGAGATTCAGCCGGCCTCCTGGGCTCCTGCCCAAGGATGAGTGCGCAATGCCACCTTTTAGCGCTGCTCTCTGATCTTTGGCCGTAAAAACTGAATTTGCCAGTTGGAGCCTGCACCTAACGCCCGGCGGTAAAATCGGCACTCAGGCCGAATTTCGACCCCAAAGTTCTTCAAAGAACCAAATGAATTAGAAGCTGGAATCAAGCTTCTGCATCCTGGATCACCAACAGATCACGGAATCTACCTCGGTTATATAAACAGCTCCACTCTCACTGAAGCTTTGGGTGAACCAGGACAGTATTGTGTGTTGACAGAATGTGCAGGCAAAGAGGAAAAATAAATCCTTTCCCAGAAAAGCTAGCTGAGGCCAATATTTAAAATATATCGACTCTGTCTACTTAATTTCATATAAAATATAAAGTAGAAATTTTCCCTGCTGACATGCATTAAACGTGCGACTCTCATCCCACTGACAATAAAATATTTTACTTTTTAAAATAAGAGTTCAAAATATTTGAAATATCTCCCAAATGATTTGGAGTTATATACAAGTATAGAAAGGTTAAGTGTACACATTGTTAGCATAGTGACAGGCTGCAGACACTCCTGAATCATTTGCTCTTAAAAGTAGAGGCTGACTGGGCGATTTTGAGTACAAAATAAGGACACCGGTGATAATGGTGAACTACATTGACATAAAAGAACATTCTTTTTAACGTAGAAAATAGGTGCAAGAGTAGGCCATTCAGCCCTTCGAGCCTGCACCACCATTCAATAAGATCATGGCTGATCATTCACCTCAGTACCCCTTTCCTGCTTTCTCTCCATACCCCTTGATCCCTTTAGCCGTAAGGGCCATATCTAACTCCCTCTTGAATATATCCAACGAACTGGCATCAACAACTCTCTGTGATAGAGAATTCCACAGGTTAACAACTCTCTGAGTGAAGAAGTTTCTCCTCAGCTCAGTCCTAAATGGCTTACCCCTTATCTTTAGACTATGTCACCTGGTTCTGGACCTCCCCAACATCGGGACCTCCCCAACAGGTGCAATCTTCAGAGAGCTGCTGCAGAAAATTACTTTTCTTACAAGCCTCTGTGCAAAATGAAAGCAAGGTTAGACTATCTTTGTACTTTGGATTCAAGTTTCAAAGTCATTTGATGCACCCAAACATCCTAAATCAGTAGGGACCAAGTAGATTTACAAATTATTTGTTGAGACAAAATTTTAATGAGAATGTGTTATTGTTGCCGGCAATTTTTAACCATGTGCAGGATACATTGAGAAAATCCCTGATCATTCTGTAGCAGACTCAGCCACAGACACACTTCCCTCATTAATCTTGAATGCAAGATCTATATTAAAATGCTAGTTGCCAAAGTTGAAAGATCAGCTCCTTTCTTCATCCGATGTTGTTGTTCATCAACATCATTATTTTTAGATACATTGCAAACATTATATTGGATAAATGTCTTTGTGGAGCAAATACAAACCTTTACACCAATCTCAGGTCTTTATGAAATGTGAATGAATGCTGCTGAAATCCTCATCCAAACCTTTGTTGCCTCTAGACTTGACTATTCCAACGCACTCCTGGCTGGCTTCCCACGTTCAATCCTACATAAACTTGGGGTCATCTACAACTCGGCTGCCCATGTCCTAACTTGCACCCAGTCCCGTTCACCCGTCCTCCCTGTGCGCGCTGATCCACATCGATTTTAAAATTCGAACCCTTGTTTTTTCAAATCCCTTCATGGCCTTATCTTTGTAATCGACTCCAGCCCCACAAACCGCCCGAGATATCTAATTCTGCACTCTTGAGCATCCTCAATTTTAATCGTCCAACTATTGGTGGCTGTTCCTGCAGCTGCCTGGGTCCCAAGCTCTGGAATTCCCTGTCTGAACCTCTCTTTCCTTCTTTAAGATGCTTCTTAAAACCTACTTCTTTGACCAAGCTTTTGCCCATCTGCCCTAATATCTCCTTATAGCTCGGTGTCAAATTCTGTTTTATTATGCTTAATGAAACGCCTTGGGACGTTAAATATGCTATATAAATTCAAGTTGTTATTTAAAGAGCAAGGAGTTCTCCCAGTGTTGTTTACATAAAATTGCATAGAAATTACAATGTGAAATAAGTCATTTAGCCCAACCAATCCATGTTGGTGTTCATCCTCTAGATGTGCAGTGGTCCGAATCCTATGTGTCCATCCTCTTCCCATATTCCTTTATCTCAGCCATCCATCTAGCATATTCATGGTCTCTGTTTCAATCACTACCTCTGGCAGTGCATTCCACAATCTTCACAACCCTCTGTAAAAAGTTTATCCTGCTCTCTTGTCCTAAATCTTACATTTAATGTTATACCTATTATCACTTCATTCCAAACACCTCAATCGCAGGAAGCAATCTGTTTCTATCGACCCTGTCCCATCCTTTATCGAATCAATCCTCAATCCCATTTTTTCTGATGAAAACTATTCCCATTTATTAAGTCTTTCTTCATATTTGCAATTCCTCAAAACAGACACCATTCTAGAGAATCTGCACAGATCTCTGTTGCTTGAACATCCTTCCTATGGGTACAGCCTAACCCTGCACAGTGCTGCAACTGTGGCCTTACTAAGGATTTATATAGATCCATTACATTGTGGCAAGTGTTCATCCCTCAACCGATACCATCAGAACAGATTTACTGATCATTCATCTCATCGCAGTTTATGGGATCTTGCTGTGCAGAAATGGGCCGTCACATTTGTCTACAAAACAACCGAGATTACCTCAAATTTATTGGCTGTGAAAAGCATCATACAAAGGCAAGTTCTTTCTTTACAATAGCCTCAGTCTCGCTGATATATGGCCCAAGCAAGGCTCTCTCTGGATTTTGGGTTCTTGATTTAGCAGAGAGTATTAAGAGGCTGCATGTTGAGCAGTGGTTCATGAGGTATCACCGAATTTTGCTACTTTGATAATCCCCGGACTCCAAACGCCCTGATTGAAGCCAGGTTTGACATCAAATAAGCAGTTTATTTTTCACTGGTCACAAACTGGCCTCGAGATGATGGTAGCGCGAGAATATCTTCCTTGGTTAATCACAACTTCCTTTTAGCCCGTGAAGAGGATAAGAATGGAGGAAGACTCCTTGCTCTTTAAAAGTATCCTTCAAACATCCTGAATCTCAAAATCTTAAAGTACATCTATTCCTGCCACACCCAGTATCAGATAATGCCTTGTTTAATGAAGGTCTGAAGCTTGTGCACTGAAATAGATGAAGGTGTTCAGATTGCTGCAATTACACTCTTGGTTCATCGACAAGTTCCCCCCAGAAAACTGGCATAGACTAAATGAGATGAATTTTAAAAGTACATATTTTTCCCAACTGAGTTCAAAACATTGGGTGCTTCATTAATATCTGGGCATCTAAGTTTAGACATTTCTCACACCGTAACAGGGGCAGCTGATTCAGAATGTTTTTATTTATTCCTAGGATGTCAGCGTCACTGGCAAGGCCAGCGTTTATTGCCCATCCCTAATTGCCCTCAAGAAGATGGTTGTGAGCCTCCTTCTTGAACCGCTGCAGTCCGTGGGGTGAAAGTACTCCCACGGTTCCAGAGTTTTGACACAGTGACGCTGAAGGAACGGCGATATATTTCCAAGTCAGGGTGCTGTGAGACTTTGAGGGGAACTTGGAGGTGATGGTGTTCCCATATGCCTGCTGCCCTAGATGGTAAAGGTCGCAGGTCGAAGAAGCCTTGGTGAGTTGCCTATGGAGTACACATAATTTCTTCTAGTGCACGGAGTTGTCAGTTGCTCGAGTAGAACCTAACTTGATCAGATAAGCCCTTATTTGTAAAGCAGTCAAGAACAGGGAACTTGACACTTAAAAGTATTCCCACCCTTTTTTTGTAACAGGCATCATCAATTATAACATTGACCTAAAAGGCCAAAACCACTCAGCGAGTGTTGAAGGTACAGTAACATCAAGGAACCATTGCTTCAGGCCTTCTGTGGATCGCTTTTACCTGAAGTTTTTTGGAGGAGGTGGTGTAATTTATGATGAATACCCTAATAAATTATATCCTCACTATACAATGCATGCACTACACCAATTAAAAAGTATCACAGAACTTTCAAACAGACCCTTGGGTCATTTGTTTTCTACCAACAATCATCTGGTAGCAGTCATAAGAACGTAAGAAATAGGAACAGGAGTAGGCCATACACCCCTTGAACCTGCTCTGTCATTCAATAAGATCATGGTTGATCCGATCATGGACTCAGTTCCACTTCCCTGCCCGCTCCCCATAACCCCTTATCGTTTAAGAAACTGTCTACTGCTGTCTTAAACTTCTTCAATGTCCCAGCTTCCACAGCTCTGAGGCAGCGAATGCCACAGATTTACAACCCTCTGAGAAGAAATGTCTCATCTCAGTTTTAAATGGGCGGCCCCTTATTCTAAGATTATGCCCTCTAGTTCTAGTCTCCCCCAGCAGTGGAAACATCCTCTCTGCATCCACCTCGTCAAGTCCCTCATAATCTTATACGTTTCGATAAGATCACCTCTCATTCTTCTGAATTCCAATGAGTAAGAGGCCCAACCTACTCAACCTTTCCTCATAAATCAACCCCTCATCCTCGGACTCAACCGAGTGAACCTTCTCTGAACTGCCTCCAAAACAAGCAAATCCTTTCGTAAATATGGAAACCAAAACTGCACGCAGTATTCCGGGTGTAGTCTCACAAATACCTTGTATAGCTCTAACAAGACTTCTAAGCAGTGCATTTTAAAACTAATAGAAAAGCAAAATACTGCGGTTGCTGGAATCTGAAATACTTCTTTCCTCCCCTCCCCTAATTACCTGCCCCTGTGCTTGCTTAAAAACCTGTTACATCTGAAACTTTTTCCAGTTCTGACAAAGGGTCATCGAGCTGAAACGTTAACTTGGTTTCTCGCTCCACAGATGCTGCCTGACCCGCTGAGTGCTTCCAGCATTCTCTGTTTTGATTATAAAACGGTGTTGCTCAATCTCCGGTCCCCAAAGATCCGTTCCACACTAAATGCGGTCAGATCCAGAAATGTTACACGGGTCAAACAGCAAACCAAAGGACATCTTACTGTGCCCGTCAGCAATGAGCAGGAATATATTATAGAGTTCAAAAATGCAAGAGGCATATGAGTAGAATGAATGGCTTAAGAAAGATCCTTAACTGACTGGTCAAATTGGAATCGTCGTCTGGTTAAAGCCATAGCAGAAAAGACAACCACATAATAAGAATGAGCGCAATTATATAGTGGAGAAAAGAACAACAACTAGGGAAAAGGACCAAAGGAGATGTCTGGAGGGAGGTGGGAGTAAGTGGTGGGTCTGATAGTCCTTTCTTGGGCATTTTAGTTTTTTTTTAAAGCTTCTGTCCTAAAGATTAATTTGCTTCTAAATGAGCTGAGGAAGATGCTCGACCCATGAAAGGAAATTATTGCAACTAGTTTCAACTCTGCAAAGCAAGGAGAAATCACACTCAATGGATTGGATAACAAATGCATAGAATCATAGACTGGTGCAATACAGAAGGCCGCCATTGGGCCCATCGTGCCAGTGCCAGCTCTTTGTAAGAGCTATCCAATTCCTCCACCCCCCCACCCACTTTTTCCCCATCGCAGTCAGATGAAGACCGCAACATAAAACAAAGAATGCACATGCTGGAAATCTAAAATTAAAGAAAAACACAGAAAATGCTGGAAATACAAAGCAGGTCACTCAGCATCTATAAAGACATAAGGCGGGTTATGACCTTTCAAGCACGTACCCTTCATCAGAACTGATAAGACAGCAACAACTTAATCGCAGCACTCAAGGGACATTGACATACACTTCAGTTTCACTCTTGTACTTTGGGTGATCACTTGTACCCCTTGATGGAATTATTGCACCCACATATTGCCCCAGCTTTATGATTACTGTTTGGTTTATAGTGAGTGCATGAACACAAAAAAAACATATGAAATTCTAATACTGCTCATCCCCAACTGAATGGACTACTTCAGATCAGTTTGTCTAAGGCACTGTCCACACAAAGCGCTACTGGCCCGATTATTTGTGGGCTGTGTAACCTGAGCACGATGTGTCCCCAAGGTGGCTGAGTGAGCAAAATGGTTTGCTTTCAGATGAGAGATAAAAATAAGCAACTTCTGATAATAGCGGTGTGAATGGAATAACAATGAGCTGGAGCAGATGTAGCAAATGCTGAAGACAGGGACAGATTGAAGAGATGGAGATTAGTATTAGGCGGCCCCTCGTATAGAGGATGACCCGCTTCCACACTAAAAAGGGATGAGTTCACAGATGTTTCAATAAGGGACTTTACATTCTAGGTCCCGAACTACATATTGAAGGGTGGAAGATGCCTATGCGATTAGAGAAGACGTAGGTAGACAGAACATGAAGATAGCAAACAGATCAACCGAAAGTGAATCTGAAGATAGGTCAGGAAAGAAATTTTGAGGCATGAAATGGATTTGGGCATTTTTTTATTGTTATAGTTCTTTTATACGAGTTGGAAGTCTTAAGCAGCACTTCTCTATCGAAATGCTTTGCAATAAGTGCTCATGGGATTGAGGGGAATATATTGTCATGGATAGAGAATTGGTTAACGGACAGAAAACAAGAGATAAACGGGTCATTTTCAGGTTGGCAGGCTGTAACTAGTGGGGTGCTGCAAGGATCGGTGCTTGGACCTCAGCTATTTATAATTTATATTAATAACTTAGATGAAGGGACCGAGTGCAATGTATCCCAAGTTTGCTGATAATACAAAGCTAGGTGGAAAAGTAAGCTGTGAGGAGGACACAAAGAGCCTGCAAAGCGATATATACATTTAAGTGAATGGTCAATAGGTGGCAGATAGAGTATAATGTGAGAAAACATGGTTATTCACTCTGGTAGGAAGAACAGAAAAACAGAATTTAAAAAAAATGGTAACTATTAAATATGTTAGTGTTCAGAAAGATTTAGGTGTCCTTGTACAGGAAACACAAAGTTAGCATGCAGGTACAGCAAGCAATTAGGAAGCAAATGGCATGCTGGCCTTTACTCCAAGGGGGTTGGAGTACAAGAATATGGAAGTCTTACTACAAATGTACAGGGCTTTGGTGAGACCACACCTGGAGTACTGTGCAGTTTTGATCTCTTTGTATAAGAAAGGACATACATGTCTTAGAGGCAGTGCAAAGAAAGTTCACTTGGTTGATCCATGGGATGAGAGAGTTGTCCGATGAAGAGAGATCGAGTAGATTGGGTCAATACTCTCTGAAGTTTAGAACAATCAGAGGTGATCTAATTGAAAGCTATAAAGATACTGAGGAGGACAGACAGGGTAGATGCTGAGAGGTTGTTTCCCCTGCTGGAGAGTCTAGAACTTGGGGGCATAATCTCAGGATAAGGGTTTGGCCATTTAAATAAAAAAGATTAGCATTTATATAGTGCCTTTCACAACCACTGGATGTCTCAAAGCGCTTTACAGCCAATACTTTTGGAGTGCAGTCACTGTTGTAATGTGGGAAATGCAGCAGACAATTTGCACACAGCAAGCTCCCACAAACAGCAATGTAATAATGATCAGATGATGTTTTTGTGATGTTGATTAAGGGATAAATATTGTCATGGGATCTTTTACGTTCACTAGAGAACAGGAGCTTTGGTTTAATGTCTGACTTCTAACTCTGACAGTGCAGCACTCCCTCAGCACTGCACTGGAGTGTCTGCCTAGATTTGTGTGCTCAAGTCCTGGAGTGGGACCTGAACCTACAACTTTCTGACTCAGAGGGGAGTGTGTTACACCCATTGAGCTGCAGCTGACACTATTAAGACTGAGATGAGGAACTTCTTCACTCAGAGGGCTGTGAATCTTTGGAATTCTCTACTCCAAAGGGCTGCGGATGCTGAATCGTTGAGTATACTTAAGGCTGAGATAGATCGATTTTTGAACTCTAGGGGGAATCGAGGGATATGGGGATCAGGCGGGAAAGTGGAGTTGTGGCCCAAGATCAGCCATGATCTTTTGAATGGGGGAGAAGGCTCAAAAGGACCAAATGGCCTACTTCTGGTTCCTAATTTTATGTAAATAAATAGCAAGAGCTGTCAATTGTACAGGGAAGAGCAGCCAGCCATTCTTCCTCCAAACACGGTACATTATAGCAATGAGTGAAGAAGTTCTCCGGGAACATTATCCACAAACACAGATCAAGAGTTTTTTCTGCAAAGGAGATTGGGCAGTGAGACCAAGACAGCTGAAGGCAGAGCCACGAATGGTAGGGCAAAGCCAGAGACAAAGGAACTGAGAGTTTGGGGAGAGGGATTGTAGGGCTGGAGGTTACAGAAATAAGGAGGGATAGGACCATGCAAGGATTTAAATATAAGGATTAGAATTTTACTTGAGGGATTGGGGAACTGAGAGCCACCACAGATCAGTGAGCACAATGGCTATAGGGAAGCTGGTCTTGGTGCAGGATTGATGGTCAGCCAGGATAGCATTGAAGCAATTGGGTCTGGAGGTGATAAAGGCATCAACAAGGGCTTTAGTGGCAGATGAGCCGAGGTGAGGCAAAGGCAGGTCATGTTTGGGAGGTGGAAATTGGTGGTCTTTACGATGAGAGGATATGGGGTTAAGTTCAGCTCATAATTGGACACCTAGGATGCGCCCAATCTGGTTCAACCTGAGACAATGGCCAGGAAGGAAGTTGGAGCTGGTGGTGGGCAAACACAATGGGTTTGGTCTTCCCAATGTTTAACTGTAGGGAAGTTAGCACACTTAATATGTCTAGTCACTGTGTAGCAGCTAAGAAATAGAATCCTGAACTACATCACCAAGGCAAATCAGTGGAGTCCAAGGCAAAGGATATCATATTGAAACTATACAGTACTCTGGTGTGACCATTACCTAGAATATGATGTCCAATGCTGATCACCAAGGCACAAGAGAATAGCTACAAGCCCTAGAAATAGTCTAGCGCAGAGCCATAGGACAGATCTCTAGCATCAAATTATATAGAAGTTACAAAATGGAAACAGATCATTCGGCTCAACAAGTCGTTGGTGTTTATGCTCCACACGAGCAGCAATCCTAATTTCATGTGCCTACTGTTTCCATATTTGAAGCAGCAAGGATACGAAATTGAGTAAGGGACAGAAAGCAGAGTAGTGGTGAACAGTTGTTTTTCAGACTGGATGGATGTATGCAGTGGTGTCACCCAGCGGTCGGTGTTGGGACCACCGCTTTGTTTGATGAATATTTTTACACAGCAAGTTGTTCGGATGTGGAATGTACTGCCGGAATGGCCGGTGGAAGCAGATTCATGAATAACTTTCAAAAGGGAATTGGATAAATACTTGAATGGAAAAATATGCAGGCCGACGGGGAAAGAGCAGGGGAGTGGGACTAACTAGCACAGGCACGATGAGCCGAATGGCCTCCTTCTGTTCTGCATCATTCGCTTGTGCTCAAACTTGTAAAAAGAAAATTGAGAACCATAAAGCTCTTCTAATAGAGCAACAAAAAGAATTGGTGCTCCCAGACAGGGTAATGAGAGCACGAATATTGGAATAATTTAAGATGCTGATGTGATAATTGAGGGGGGTGGGAGCTGCTTAATTTGTGGATGGCTGAAATTGAGGGGGGGCGAATTTCATTCCTCATCCCTATTGGTATTGACAACTTTCAAAATCAAATATTCAAAAAAAGCAGTGTTGAACTTCTGAAAAATATTAGTTCTGTTGTACATTACAAAATGGGAAAAGGCATTGTATAAAAAGTGAAGACTGCTGTGAATGGGAGAGAAAGAACTGTGCGTGGTTCACAGCAAAGCCTTATATACGTAGTGTAAGGAAGGTCATCTGATGAAAAAGGTAACACAAGGGCCCATTCTTCCTACACGGTCCCTATTTGATACCCTCCCAGATGACAAATTGCAGCTGCCTGTGGAAGCTTCAAATCTAGATAACGAGAAGCATGTTATAAGCACAAGGTGCTGTGATATGCTGCACACTCAATGTATAGTAAATTAATCGATGATGAATGCTAACTCCTTATTTCAGCATTCAACAGGATGTTCCTATTCTGAAGCTGCCCATTGCACAAATCACACTTCTACCATTTAAGGCAGATCCCCAAACCAATGACTTCACGAATGAGGGAAGATCATTTTATCCTGACTTTCCATGGGCCATGCCATGACATCCACCAGTAACTAGTTAAGAAACAAGCAGTGTCAACAAAATGCAACACCAATAGCTGTCTCCTTGTAGTGGAAAATAGCCAAGTCCAAAACCAATAGTTATGACAGATATAAATTGACAACTTTAGAGTAAGCATAGCATCGAAGCACTACTTGAGCTAATCACATCTTTCTTGGCACGTTGCAAAATTACTATTCCACCGTAGGAGTTTTCACTCCATCTTTTCCACCCATGTCCATTCTATCACTAGAAATAGACTTCTTAGGACGGCAGTGGTGACTGGGCCAGATCTTCGAATGTCCATGTTTCCACACTTTGATGCAAGGACAGCAGCAGCAGCAAGTTCAGTATCAGAAATAAAGAAAAGCAGAGTTCACAAATTATCCATACTTTATTGTTATAAAGGTTTTCTCCTATTGTACAGTAATATTCTGCATGTTCTGGTGACAAAGTTAAATAAAATATGCAGTTTATGCTAGTTACATTTCTTTCTAGTTGTTATAGAACAGATTTTAAAACAGATGGAGGAAGCTGCTTTGTAAGGTGTTGGGGGTGTTTAGGAGACAGAATTGAATCAAAAAGCTCAAGATCAAACAGAACCGACTACATAGAAAAACACTTATCAAAAGAAATGTAGTCCATATTGAACACACCTTTATTTCATGATTAATAGTGTGCATTGAAACCGTGGCACTATCTGCTCAAACAGTGTTACTTGACTTTTTGTCATGGGCTGCGCCCAGATTGAAATAGTAATTGCGAAATTAGAACTCAGCCTTGTGATCTTTGAGGAAAAACTGGATTGACTCCTACAATAAGCAAAT
Source organism: Pristiophorus japonicus (assembly GCF_044704955.1). Classification (NCBI taxonomy): domain Eukaryota; kingdom Metazoa; phylum Chordata; class Chondrichthyes; family Pristiophoridae; genus Pristiophorus; species Pristiophorus japonicus. The sequence goes on along the minus strand of NC_091997.1, from coordinate 27,060,980 downwards.
GACAAATCCAAATAATCAATTCTACACAACTGAAGATTGGACGCAGATTTCCCAAAGGGCAAGGCATTTACGGACCTGTGTGACGGTCTATTGCGAAGACTTACGGGTTTTGGTGCATTTGCCTATAATGGCTTGCATTCCCCATAATGTTATTAGACTGGTAGCAAACTCACATGAGATCTTGCTATTCAAATGTCTTAACATCCTCATACACACCAGGGCCTTTAATACTGTACTTTCCACCCTCCTGTATATAATACAATTGTTTTGAATACACAATCAGTTTTGAAGAATTGCGTAGGCGGAGTGGTTTTACTGGGTGACAAATCAAAAGACTGAAACCACCCTGTAACTACTGATCACAATCCAAATGCAAGCCATTTATAATCTCTACTAAATCTGAATTTGAAACATGAATTTAAAACAAATTCAATTTATTTTGCTATGCATATTGCAAGGCAGCAAGTGCATTTCATATTTCTGTGTCAACCACAAGCTTAACAATATCATTTGAAATGCAAACAGATTTAAGCCCACACCAGATACTTGCTATTATAAAAAAAAAATAGGATGTGAAGTAAATTAACCTGGGGCACAATAATGAGAAATTCAGTTTGATTTAATGATGTAAGTATAGCTTCTGATATGCAGTTACCAACGTAACAAACTCTCCAGTGGTGGAGCCTTTTCAGACCGCCAGACACTCGTGACATTATTTTCAGATGAAATTGTAGGAAAAGCATCCCTAGCAGTAAAGTTCCTGAACTGTGGAGAAGTCCCGTGAGTAAAACCTGGCTACTACAGTTAGTAAAAGAAACTCAACCTTGCAGAACTAAGTAGAGGTGATAATCGTATTAGGTGTCTGAATTGGTCTGGGAATAGAACTTACAGTAAAGCGAGAGGTGATTATATCACCAGTGTCAAAATATTTTTCCTGACATTAGTTACCCAAAAGCAAATTAACTGATTTTTTTTTTTAAATGGACACGGTGGCTTACTGGTTAATCTAATCGATCAGTTATAATTTATGGAAATTTCAGTCAGTTCTCGTGTCTGTATCCATTAGCTTATAGATTTACAAAACTCTCCCAAGCACCACTTTTTGCAGAGTTTTTGCGTTTTCACTGAATACTTTGTATATGCAAAAACTCAAAATAAACCAAACTTCAAGAAATTTTACATTTACAGTACATAAAAACTTCAAAAAATACATGGGTTTTGGTAAAATATACATGCTTAATTTCTGCCATAAACAGAAACTTATGACGTCTACCTTTACAAGGATTGCTCAACCTACAAACATATTTACACAAAGCACTATGTTAGAACAGTACCACAAAACCAAATGAATTTATTCTTTAAAAAATATTATTGCAGTACTCTGCATGTATGTCATTGTTTTGGATGAACCTACAAAAGCAGCATCACCTGTACAGAGTTCAGTGCAATTCTTCGCACTTTGTTTTAAATTATAACCTACAACTTATACAAAGCCTGTTGAGGTTTACAACAGCAATGGGAATAGACCTTTCCTCGCAAAGATTTTAGACATCTCTCTAAATTCCATTGCAACAGCAAAGCTAGTTTAGCTGAATCATGTTTTGATTTTTTTTTGAGAAGTTACAAAAAGGCTTCTCCATGCTTCTTTCAATACATCAGGGCCCCAAAAACTACATTCTCTCATTTACAATCCAAACTGTTGAAGCGGCTATGCAGAGCTTTTGGGGCAATCACACTCGGGCTCCTCCTCTTGGCAAGCCACACTGAGGCATGGCCTCCACAGGTATCAATCATTCACTTTATGAATATCTGTATACAAACCATGTTCCACTTTTCATGGTTACATTTTTTTGCAGCCATCACTGATCAGAAGTTATGGGATCACTCAAGTTTCAACATCCATTATTAGGATTCTTGCATCACTCAACAAAACCACCCCAATACCATCTACCATCCTATTTAATGCACACGTTACAAGGATTCTATAAAATGGAGACAGCTTGACTGGGATAGGCATTTATTTTCGCACTACGATGGGAGTTAGCAATGGGAGGCCAACCCACTGAATATAATATTGGTGCATTCGGTCACTTATAATTAAGGTATTTAATCTTGTGTCTAGTTGAGTAATGCACTGATGAGTTTTGGGACATCCACATAATCAGTTCTAACTTTTTTTTTAAATAAAGAAAATGGAAATCCCTGATATAACAAGCTCGCAAACTCTGCAACATATTCTTGGGCCTGAGCCTGAACTCTTTGGCTGTTGGAAAAAAAGATCAGTCTGAAATGCAACTACGCAGCATTTTCATACCAGACTAACTGTTCTTAGACTTATTTTAGTGAAATGAAGCCAGATGCCAATCTTTTTGTTCACCACAGCTTGCTTCAGGTGCCATGACTGGGAGGATGTTGGAGTTCCTGTCCGGAAAAGATAGGATGGAGGAAAGGATGGAGATGGAGAGCGGAGGCTCCGGCGCCGGCAGGCCGAGGGGTAAAGAGAGCGGGGTAGAGTGCATGTGGGACTGGGTGAAGGGCCAGGGGGCCTGCGTGGATGGCTGACGCAGGTATGATGTGTATTGGGTGGCTAGTCAGAAAAGTGGCAGGATGAGTAGGGTAGATGGATGGTGTGATATGCGACAGAGAAATGGGGGTTAGGTGAGGCTGGGGTATGTGATGGATTTGAGCAAGAGTCTGTGGGTGTGGGTGGGGATGAATACCCATAGCAGCAGCTGCAGCTGCCTGATGCTGTAATATAGCATGGTGGACAGTAGTGATAGACGTCGCTGTTGCTGATGGCTGCTGGATGTGAAATTGTTGGAGGGTTGGAGCAGGAGCTAAGGCAGTTGAGGTAGGGTAAGTCTTCACTTGTTTAGCTAGAAGCTGCTGTTGGATATGCTGTTGAGCTGCCTGTTGTAGTTTACTATATTTCTCCATTTCTTCAGGGGTGAATGTTATCGGCTGTCTATCAAGCGGGGCCATTGATGAATCTGCGTCCTCCTGGAAATCCTCTTCAATTTCTTGCACTTCCGTCTGTGGAATATAATTAGAGAATGGCTCTGGATCGGGTGCAAAATGCATCATAACAGCTTCACTAGCATCAGATGGTCCTAATTCTGAAGGTTCTGGGATGACTTCAGTTGGTGTGGTTACATCAGAAACGTAAGGATCGGAGATAGTTTGAGATTCCAATGGAAAACTAGGAACAAACTGGGTTTCACAAGAAATTGGTGGAATTTTCTCATTTACAGCTGTTTCTTCAATTTCAGGTTTTTCTTCTCCAGTTGGAATCTCTCCTTGCACTGTCCACGTTGGTAGTTGACAGATTTCCTCCTTTGTCACATCCTTAGGCTCTGCAATACACTGCTCCTCTTCCTTGTCCCCTTTCTCCAAGCAAACATCTTCTATTTTCTTTGTTGCAGGCTTTTTGATTGTAGGTAGTTTTCCTATTAAAGGAAGCAGCGCCTTATTGCCTAAAGCTGGGGGAAGCTTAGGCCCAAAATAACCCTGTGGGGGATCTTTTAGTTTAATTCCTACTTTATTCGATGTTGCTGCTGCTTCATTATTTGTTTCGGATTTCTTTTCAAACCTTTTAGACTGGATCTTTTCCAACAGCTGTTTTGCTGTTAAGGAGTTCCTTTCTTCTTGTGTTGGCTCATTTTCTAAATGCATTTTACCTGCGCTGGGGGTGCTGCTGGGATTTCGATGGAAATTGCTGCCTGATCTTGTGCCATCCCCTTTGTTTTCTACATTTCTCAAAAAGTCACCTTTCTTCCCCAACAGTCTGCTTCTGCTGTAACAGGGAGATTTTGACCGATATACCCGATCTCTTGAAAAAGACCGACTGGGGTTCCTTCGACTGGACCGTCTATCACCGGAGCTATCGTGGCTGTGAGATCCTTTGTCTCTTGAGATGGATCTGCGTGAGGTGCGGTGCCGGGAGCCACCACTGCGGTTGCGGCTATAGCTACGTCCCCGTTTCCAGCTCCGCTGCGTTGCGCTCTGACTGCGCCGCTTGCTTCGGCTCCTGCTATGACTGCTACTGCGAGTTCGACTTCGGCTTCGCATTCTGGTGATGGTCCGAGCCCTTGTCCGAGTTCGTGTTCTTCCCCTGCTGCTACTTCTGGACCGGCTTCTACTTCGTCTGTAGTCGTCGTCTGAAGAAGAATATTTGTGCTTTTTCCCTTTGTGTCTCGATCTTCTATAGTCATAATCTGAATCATGAGATCGTTTGGAGCAATGGGACCGATCACTGTAGTCACTGTAACTATCAGAATAGCTTCTTCGATGACTGTATCTACTGCAGTCTGAGGAGGCATCGGACCCAGATGAATATGACCTATGTGACGATCGCTGGGAGGATGAATGACGCCTCCTTGATCTTCGAGAATAGCTTCTGTCACTCCTTGAATCATAATCGTCACTGTAACGAGAGGAGGATTTTTGCCTGGATCGTTTTCTATGAGATTCATCGTAACTATCAGATTCTTCATCCCTGCTGCTGTCTCGGCTCCTCTGCGCAGTTCGGCTCGCTTTCCGAGAAGGCGCTCTTTTCTTTGAATCACTAGATGTCCCCGTCTTCTGCTTTTTGCTACTGGGCTCCTCAGAACAATCTTCCTTTCTACTGCTGTCGCCATCTTCAACAGCGGCAGTTGTATGTTGGGAATCTTGTGACCTGTGTCTTTTCTTCTGCACGTGGCCACTTTCCTCCACAGCCTTTATTGTAGCCACCTGTACAGTGGGTCCTATAGCAGTGTCTTTGCTTTTCTCGTCTATATTTTTACTCTTGCGTTTATGCTTTTTCTTCTTCTTCGAAGTCCCATCGCCTGCTTCACCTTCCTTCGACTTCTCCTTTTCCTCGTTAGTTTTCTCCTTCAAGTGCTTGCCTGATTTTTTGTGCTTCTTTTTCTTTTTATGTTTGTGTGATTTCACGCTCTTGTTTTTTTTACTGGTGTTTTTGTTGCTTTCACCAGCTTGGACTTCAGATTTGCTTACACTTGGGGAAGGCTGTTCTTGTGGCTTAATGTCCCCTTCACTTGCTGCTGTCTTCATTGCCGTCTTCGATTCAGCTTTACTGGGGTTTATGCTCGCCGTGTCCAGTGAATCTTGATCAGTGTTCTGTGCATTTACATTCTCGCGGTCTTTTTGTTTGTTTTTTCCTTTGGTATCCCTATTCCGTGCCAGTTTAAACTCAAAGTAGAGGGGATTGCAACTATAAGAGATGCATGGTTCACTCTTCGTAACCATCAACAATTCTGAGGGCCACTGAAGTGTGGTACTTTCATCTTTGCTTAAGACTGGGAAAAAGGGCCCAGTCGGCTGTTTAGGCCCGTTGAGGACTTCTTTATTTGCTGAACTCTTTTGTTTTCCTCCTTCTTCACAAGCACTAGGTTTTGCTGGTGTGGTCTCAGAATTCTGCTTACCGACGGTCTCAAGGGACTTTGCTTTTTTATCGGGCTCTGGGTCTGTTGTGTGATTGGTAGTATCATTGTCTTGTACAGCAGGCGTCTCGCTTTCCATACATTCTTCTCCTTTGTTTTCCTGAGGTGTCAAAATATTTTGCAAATCTGGGCTATTTTTTGTGGTCTCTAAATTTTTCTTGTTGCCACACATATCCGACTCTTCTGTAGCTTTCATAAACAACAGAAATGGAAAGTTAGGTTTCACTTTACAATGTGCAGGAGGAATGTAATGATAATACTCGGGTTCTGACTGACTGCTTTCATCCTCTTTTTTCATCATCTTTTTCAATTTTGATAAGGTACTATTTATAGAGTCATTATCACTTTCTGATTGACTAGCCCCTTCAGTCTTATCAGAGTTTGCTGTGGTTTCGGCCTCCATCAACTTTGGTGATCCTTGATCAGAGGTCACTTTATCATCGGGATTTGTTGTTTCAGATTCATTTGGCTCCTCTGCAACATCACTGAACACTGAAGCTGAAAAGTCAAGTCTGACCGGTGCCTTTTTTGCAAAAGAAAATGACACCCCTAGCTTTTGTAAGGGAGTGCCAGAATTGTTCTTAAGCTGGCTGATGCTAAAAGATTGGACTGGCTGGTTGCTCTGACATGAACCTGCAGCACTTCCACTAACGCAATGACCTGTGTTGTCAGCTTCTTCTCTGCTATCTGCCGACGTGCTGTCAGATACGCTCCTGTTAACAGGAGGTGACATCGGCCCACTTGTCTTTGCTCCAGCATCATCACTTGTGCCAACATCTTTCTTGTCATTAGCATCTTCATCAACAGCCACAGTCGTAGCTCTGAACATAGGTCCGCTTCCTGGGGCGCTGTACAAAAAACAAAACAAGTCGTCAACTAATACTGCAGATGACTGACTGATATTTTAGCTTTGTCAAGAAAACAAGCAATTAATTTTAGACAGATAAAAATCACAGGCATCAAGTGCTAAAGCTATAGAGAAGCACAAGTAGCAGAATATATAAAGGAAAAACTGCAAATGCTGAAAATTTGAAATAAAAACAGAAAATGCTGGAAATGCACAGCAAGTCAGTCAGCATTGAAGAAGTAGGTTAATGTTTCTAGTATAGACCCTTTATTAGGACTGCTCTGACAAAGGAGGCTACACCTGAAACCACCTTTTCAGTTATTGATGGACCGGCTGCGCACTTCTATTTTCTGTTTTTATTACAATTAGCGACAGTTCGCTTGAGGCATATCTGTGAGGCATTGCCACCTAAAGAAAAGCATGGCCAGCAATTCTTGACAATTAGGATCAGTGGAAAAAAAAATTCCAAGCAAAATGCAGAAGGTCAAACAGTTTAAAAAGAAGCTACAACACCAGATGAAGATCTGTCATAATGGATCAAAACATCTTGGCAGAAGCACAAGACTTGTACAGCACTGAAGAGAGCGTCCTGCATGTTTCAAAACAAAGGAAAAAAATAACACTCAAAAGGCACTTCTCCTTGACATAGTATTGAATTTTTCCATTTGAATCAGAATGACGTAAAAGAAAACCCCAATAGATTTAACACCGCAATAAATTTTAAAATTCTGTGTTTTATTTCTAAAGATATGCCACTCAAATTTTTCTATTTCCCTCTTGATCAGATTCCTCAGCTAGGATGATGATATGATAAACCCCAGAATCCAACTGTGCAAAGTTGAAGTGAGAAACTGCAGGCAGCTGCACGAGGTTGTAGGAAACTGGGACCATTGTATTTTTTCAGAGCAACGCTCTAGGTGGCTCCATTGTACTGTCTTCCAATTCCGGGAATGCATAATACTGGAAAAGATACATTTTCACCCAGCCATTTAGGAAAGCCAATGACATAGCTCAATGGCCAACTTAGGAACTGACCATAGGTCCAGTACTTTTGAATCGAAAATGGCATGTGGTCCAGGGATATCGATGGGGCAGGGAAAGGAAATTTCAGTATTTTTTAAGCAACATAAATAGCTGAAACAGAACACTCTACCTCAGAAAGTAATATAGAACTTTCTTGCACGACAGTCAAGATGACGCCCCAAAGAGACACACATTTAATATTAAAAGGATGCGACCATTTGACATAGGTTATAATTAGAAATGGGGTGGAAGCTGCTCTGGGCAATATAATACATACCATTCCTGCTGCTTGCGCTGCTCTGCAAGCTCGTGGAGACGCCGAAGTGCCTTCTCCTGCTTTCTCTCATCTTTTCGGGATCTTGAGGAAACATTGCGAGCAAATTCTCTTTGCTTTAGGTCTTTTAATCTCTACGGTGGCAAAAGTAAAAAAAAAACACAAACATTTCAATTATGCCCTCAAAAATGAAAAATAAATTCTGATGAAAAATGTTCCAGGGAAGTCAGCTGTTTTTTTGGATGGACTTGAAGAATGTTACTAGAAACTATTCAAATAAACAAATCTTCCCAATGAACCACCACTTTAGGTAGTGCATGCAATCTATGGCAAGATTGTAAATCGGTTCCTTTTTGAGGATAAAGTTAGGGGTGGAGGAGTCGTCATCTATGCAGGGTCAATGATCCTTCAGGTTAACCACCAGAACAATTTTCTCCAAGATGGTGGATTGTGCCACAGCATTATATTAGTGCCTTATCATTGCTGCTCTATTCCATTCTTCCAGCACAGAGATTTAAATAGCAATCTGTCCTCCCGATTCCAAGCACGGTCCAGGCACCCTTGGCAGATTTAAACTTGGAGCAAGGGAGATACAGGGGCAGATATTAAATATCAGCAGCGGAAGCCAAGGTTGCAAGACAGGAGGGAGAGCTGTTATTTAAATATTACTGTGTTGGATGAACAGTAGATAGGAAGGGATTGGCTGAAATAAGAAAAGTGAATATGTATTTGTAGACATCGCTGATATGAAAGGGAGAATACTGGTGGGTCGAAGCTCTGCAAAATGATACAAGAATTGTGGATTTTGGGGTGAAACTTTGGAAGCATGGGGAAGTCATCTTACATGCGAGTATATACTCTAGGTTTCTTCATCTATCATTTTGATGCATGTTAGCAAAATAGAAATCATGGCAATATAGCAACAGGAGTTTGTATTTTGTTGACCCTTTTGCATCTTGCATTATATTGAGTGATTACTAAAGACCATTTTCTTTTAAACTTACCTTTTAGAAGTGGTAAACAGTAGCATGGGCTTGATTTCCTGAAATAGGCAGTGGACACTTTGGGCTGAGAAGAGGCTTTTTTTTTTTATAGATTGAAGTTTTCTTTAAGCAATGATCGTTACTACATTTACAACTTTAACAAAAGAATTCCATACTGTAGAAGGGTAAACTAAATGTGAAAGGTTGACCTAGAAAAAACAGTATGGCCTTCTAACAACATTAAACAGTACAAGGAAGAAACAAAAAGCGATGTCCCAGTTAGGAGGATGTTTTTCCTGTGTTGGTGTTACTATGTTATGCAACTTTGACCCGATACTTTCAGGCAAAAATATTGACACACAAGCAAGTTATGCAGGTCATCTACACTTTTTATACCACCACCATCATCATCATAGGCAGTCCCTCGAAATAGAGGAAGGCTTGCTTCCACTCTAAAAGTGAGTCCTCAGATGACTGAACAGTCCAATATGGGAATTACAGTCTCTGTCACAGGTGGGACAGTCAGTCATTGAAGGAAGGGGTGGGTGGGGAGTCTGGTTTGCCGCACGCTCTTTCCGCTGTCTGCGCTTAGTTTCTGCATGCTCTCGGCAACAAGAATCGAGGTGCTCAACGCCCTCCCGGATGCTCTTCCTCCACTTTGAGCGGTCTTGGGTCAGGGATTCCAGGTGCCGGTGGGGATGTTGCACCTTACATCACTTCTATATTTGTTATTAATATCAAAACAGTTACGTATCCTAATAACTGTTAAAGATAGGTTATTTATTTAATCTAATACTGCAAAGTTTAAAAAAAAATAAAAGCACCAGTGACCTGCCCTATATACAGTTAACAGCTGAAAACATTTATAGAATCCTAGCTGCTGTATTTATCACAGAATCAGAAAAAGTTATGGCACAGAGGGTGACCATTTAGCACTGTGTCTGTGCAGGCTGACAAAGATCTGTCGAGCCCAATCCCACCTTCCAGCTCTTGGTCCGTTGCCTTGCAGGTGTTTATCGAGGCTTGATTTTATTAAATGCCAGAATTTAAAACTGTTCACAGCTCTACCATTATGGAAATCTATTCTGCAGAATGGTAGATTTATTATGCAAGATTTATTATATTGCAATGTTTTATTTAGTTCAGGCTTTGGCTGCTCACATTAGCATGAGGAAGAGAGCTTCAGGGGGACATGAACAGAGAAGAACCCTGGAAGGAGTAAAGGAACAACGGTCTGCTACTTTGAGAGCAAGATCAGAGGCAGAAGATCAATGATAGAGCAGCACCTTTAGGAAATGGAATTATATAGAGATGATCAATATCAGAGCAGCAATTGGGGGTGGGGGCAGGTAAAAGAATGAAGAGGAGAAAAACCACAAGAACAGTGTCCTAAAGAGGAAGTATGGTGGAGCAGTTGTTAAAATAGATTAGGTTTACAGGGGCAGAAGAGCTGGGTAGTCAATGGATTTTAAATATTTTACACATTTTGATAATGCTGCTGGCATTGCAGGCTGAAAATGTTCTGTTGTAGATTAGATACTGGAGCCTGAAGAAAACAGACATCATAGGAAGAAAGACTGGGATCTAGAAGCTTACTTCAATTTGGTTTAGGGTCATTTCGAGCCTCAAGACAGATCTGTTTTAGCAGAGTTGGTATGAAGATAAATGCACATGATGTGATGTACTATTTTAGGCTGGTTTTTAAATATTACTGGTATGTACCAAGTGTACTGGTAATTATGTCAGGTTAAGATTAGTGATGGGTTGATTGAATCTGCACTAACTGTAATTAATTTGTGCTCTAAATTTTATTTTAGACTGATTTCCTCCTGGCATTCAGTTGTAGCAGCTTCCACCTAACATTAACCTTATCTTATGCATCTTCAGATCGCCCTACTTCCCCCTGAGGAAAGCTTATTATAGAACATAACCTACACTCAAGATGGCATCACCTGCAACCCATGCTAGAGAAGCCTTCAGAGATCAGCTTGTTAGTTGGAAAGGATTAGATGATGAGCAGGAATGAAGTGGTGTAGCACACCTCCAAGAATTGCTGATGGGAGCTTATTCTGCAAAGAATCCAATAATATCCTATACGAAGATATCAGCAGTTATTTTTTTTTTTTAATTTAAAAATAGTTGCACTTTGAAAGTGAGACATTAGGTGTTAGAGTTGAACTATTTGTGATATTAACCCAAAATGTATTTGCTCTTAATGTGAAGTTTGGAACTCTCAATTTAAAAAGGGTTAGAAATCAGAATAGAACTTAGCATTTATGCAACCATTTAATATAATTTTGAAAATAATTTAAATGCTTGCAATATCTTTTTAATCCCATACATTTTAATAAAACCACGGTGGTTTCTGTGTTGGGAGATTACAATGGTTATCACAATAGGAAAATACAATCCCTACATGTTTCTTCTACAAGTCACCTAGACCATCACTACATTCCACACCCATAAACGGTAATCATTTTAATTCCCATGCAATATGAGATGGAGAAAACATGGCATAAATTCATCAAAATTTCTTAAAAATACAGTTTAGAGCCAAGTTGTTACTGGTTAACACAGGCTAGAAACAATGCGTTTAGATTACATTCACACCCCATCTCAACTCATCTTTTGTTTCTTTGCTTGTTCCATTACCATCTCATTTTTGCACATTATCCCTTTTGTCTCTCTAATCTCTCCTGCCTTCCACCCTATCACAGACCTTCCCTTTTGTTCTTTCCTCCCTTCCCCCTTTCACTGCCCCCACACTTCCTTAAGAATCTGTTACATCTCAAACTTTTCCAGTTCTGACGAAGGGTCAGAGACCTGAAACGTTAACTCTGTTTATCTCCACAGATGCTGCTCAACCTGCTGAGATTTCCAGCGTTTTCTTGTTTGTTACTTTTTATTATTTGAGACCTGACATTTGTGCGCAGAATGTTTCTGTGCAGCATCCAGTGCGTTGGCAGCAGTTACTCTGTTTAATAAAAACAAACCATTCGGCAAGTTGCATCTTAGTAAAAATAGGAGATTTACATTGCACATTTTTGCTAATCATTTACAGGGTTAGCTGCAATGCTGACCACCTCAAAACTTTGAAATTTGATACAATCAAACTATAAATTTGGTTCCAAGAAAATGTATCATTAACTTCTTTTCAGAGGCCATTAGTCACGTTCATCAAATTTCACTAGAATAAAAAGAACTGGTGCTGGGTTAGAAGAATCTGCCTTGTGGTATTTCAAACAGATGTATAAATTAAGCCTTCTCAAAGCAAAAATGTCAACTGACAGGGATATTTGTATGAACTACTTTATCATTTGTAGACCCAAAATTATTACCCAAGATTCACCCAACATTGTTGATATTTTCAAAAATCATATTGCATGCTTTGCTGAAGATAGCTGTCTATATACCTGTGTATAGATCTCCTGCAGTACTTAGAGACAGCTGCCTGCAGTAAAGTGTAGTAAATGCTCATTAAAAGTAGCATTATTGGCTAAACCCTTCTACAACTCTAGGCCTAAGATGTTTTAATATATTACAGTGAAGATGTCAAGTTTCACAGATGACAGTGATAATTATAGTTTAATCAGATGCTTCATCTGGGACTAGAAATACTGAAACAAAGATTATAAATTTAAATTTTAACAATTTTAAATGCTCAGCGCTATAGCTCAGGCTCTGAATAAATAAGCCTTCCAGATGGGAGGGCAGCATAAACAGCTTTTGGACATCTTTAAAGTATCTGGTGATGCCTCTCCCTTTGCAGCCAGAACAAATGACCTGCAGTATGGACTATTTCCAGAGTTGGAGGTTTCCCCTGTTGAATTCAGGTGACATCCTTTCCACTGAAGAAGTGTATCAAGTGGCACTGGGATTCATACCCATACATTGATGGTTAGGAGCATGTCTTAACTGTTAACGATTATATAACCAGTTTTAAGTGAGGACTGCGCCATGAGCAAAATGCTTCACTCAACAGTTAAATCTGACAGTCGGACATAAAAAAATCCCACAAAATTAACAATGCTTTTTATGACAGAAGCATCATGGGGTAAGCTGCACATTAGGAGATTACAAAACTACATGAAGGACCTGTGCACTAAATGATGCAGCACAAAATAGGCAGCACACGGAATATAACTACAGGGCACTAATATGAGGAAACTCACTCATGTTATCTGGACTCCAAAATATAGGATATGTTTTCAATACATCAGCTGAAAATGCCACACCATGAAAAGAAAAAGTAAAAAAATACGAGTGCAGGTGGAGGAAGAAAATAAGCATTAAACAGTCAGCACTTAATTTCTCTGCAAGCAATGTGCTAGTACTGTATTGACATTGTGCAACATCTAGGATCAGCTAGGTTTAATTTATTTCCCCAAAAAGGTGGCAGGCTCTAGCAATAAAGAAACAAAATTATTTTGACTCTTAAGGGAGATAGAACAGCATAAGCATCCATGTTTAATTGCCTTTTCTTTTGATCCAAAAAAAGACAGACATGCATTTCTATCGCATCTTTCATGACCACTGGATGTCTCAAAGCGCTTTACAGTCAATGAAATACTTTTTGAAGTGCAGTCACTATTGAAATGTAGGAAAAATGCAGCAGCCAATTTGTGCACATCAAACTAATAATGACCAGATAATCTGTTTTAATGGTGTTGGTTGAGCGATAAATAATGGCCAGGACACTGGGGATATCTCCCCTGCTCTTCTTCAAAATAGTGCCATGGGATCTTTTACGTCCACCAGAGAGAGCAGACGAGGCCTCGGTTTAACTCCCTCAGTACTGCATTGGAGTGTCTAGATTTTTGTCCTCAAATCTCTGGAGTGCAAGGGGGCTACCATCATCATCATTGGCAGTCCCTCGAATCGAGGATGACTTGCTTCCACGTCAAGAAGTTCACAGATGTTTCAATGATGGACCCAAAATTCCAGGTCCAAACTAAATCTTGAAGGGTGGAAGATGCCTGTGCTTGGATTTTTTTTAACGTGTGGTGACCGTTGCACACCAGCCACCAAACGGGCTTGAAAGAGCTAGATCTTGGTCCAGTAGCAAGGATTAACCAAGATGACTGAAGACCAGCTCTGCTGCACGGACCTAGTGCGCACACATATCGCAATGGTGTTACCAACGGAGCCACTGGCTGACAGTCAATCCCTGACAGTCCAGGGATCCATTCTTAAAAATGGACTATTTCCAGAGTTGGAGGTTTCCCCTGTTCATTTCAGGTGACATCCTTTCTACTGAAGAAGTGCATTCCTGCCGATGTGAAGGGAATCCCAGCAAATTGTGTCCTACCCTAGGAATATAACTTGCAGTGACAATTTCATCTGGCATATTTTCAGATCAATCTGGAAAGAGCCTTTATATCCCAGCCAAATAATGGGCAAGGTTCCCCCTCCCTAACCTCCATTAAGAACACTGATTTTGCAGCAAGAAAAATATCCTACCGGAGCACACCAAGGGGAAATTCACTTGGTTACTTAAAAAAAAAAATTGTTTTAATAAAAATCCCTATTGTTATAAAAACTGTTGTACTCATCCACTGCAATTAGCCAAAACCTGACCCCCCCATCACAGAAACTGTACAACACATATCGAGTAACCAATGTCTAACAGTACACTACAATTCAATAATACATTCAAGGGATTCAGGCGGCATCAGAAACCACAAGATGGCCCAGCTTATAATGATCATCTGATCCTTAAGATTGAATTGCAGTTTCTACCATGCTCCCAGCTACCCTTTATTTTATGCAATAAAAGGCTCCTAGAATTTTGCTGCACCGTCTCAATTTCTGCAGCTAATTGGTAAGTGGTCTAAACATTTTTACATGTTAAGCAAAGTGTAATGGAATTTATTTTGGATTAAAATTACAGCGCGTTTTAGAGAGGCACTTGGAACTGTAAACTTGTAGCTAGCTACCTGATGAGAGGAAACAAGGAAATTGGAGCCAGAGCAGAGACCTGGAGCAGGATGGGACAATATAGCCAGCAGTAGATTGATGGCTTAGGATGCCCAGGTTATGGTAGCAGAAACAGTGGGATCCTCAGGAATGGTAACAGAGTAGGAAAGCAGGCAGCAGATGAATAGTCAGCATTTTAGTTAAGATGGAAGTCTCCAATGAGCAGAGGTACAAGCACAGGCATACTGTTAACTAAGTTGATTATGCCTCTGCTACCACTCCTGCTGTCAATTCTGCCACTTGTGTGGCGGGGGGGAAAATCCATGGCTATTTTTGCAGTCAAGGAACTGCAGAGTGCTAGGGCCTCGGAATACAGTTCAGCAATTCAATCCTCACTTCTGGTCTTCAGAATCACCAACCAGTACACAAACCTAGTACTGTAGTTCCTGGAAGTGTGCTGAAGAAGCGAGTAAGCAGATCTCAGGTCACAAATTTTACTACTGGTAGAAAAGAAACTTGTGCAATTTTCAGAGTTCAAAAGCACTTTATAACACCGTGTTCAAGTCTTGGTTCTCATGGGGCATGCGGGTATATACACATCATAGGGACCAACGTTCCTATTAAGCTGCTTGACCGCACAGCTGACTCGAGATCCCACGCAGCCGGTGAGCCGGCTTCCCAATGCAAAACAACACACATTCGCGCAAGTTTGAATGAGCCACGCAGCCCCTCAAAATATTAGGGGGACCATTGATTGGGACCACACACCAAGTTTAACTCCATGTTCCCATTAATTTTCATACACCTTACATCACTGATATTAATGGATATTGGTGATCAGATTTAGGATTTATCCACCAATGAGGCATCAGCACTAAAAAAAAAAGCCCTTTCGAAACCTTTAGGCCCACAGAATTCAAACAGGACAAACCAGGGTGGGGGGTAAGAGAAATTATGCAACATTAGGGCCACAGGTTGGGCACCCCTGCTCTTTGAGCCAAACTGCAGGAATGGTACAGAGGAGATTTACGAGGATGTTGCTGGGAGTAGAGAATCTAAAGCTATGAGGACAGATTGGATAGTATGGGTTTGTTTTCCTTGAAACAGAAGAGGCTGAGGGGAGACCTCATTGAGGTGTATAAAATTATGAGGGGCCTAGATATAGTGGATAGGAAGGACCTATTTCCCTTTGCAGAGGGGTCAACAATCAGGGGGCATAAATTTAAAGTAATTGGTGGAAGGTTTAGAGGGGATTGGAGGGGCAATTTCTTCACGCAAAGGGTTGTGGGGGCCTGGAACTCACTGCCTGAAAGGGTGGTAGAGGCAGAAACCCTCACCACATTTAAAAAGTACTTGAATGTGCACCTGAAGTGCCATAACCTGCAGGGTTACAAACCAAGAGCTGGAAAGTGGGATTCGGCTGGATAGCCTCGTCGGCCGGCGTGGACATGATGGGCCGAAATGGCCTCCTTCCATGCTGTAAATTTCTATGATTCTAGTTTTGTTAACTTTCCTTCAGCTTGTAATTTTGCGCTACTCGATTTGAAGATGAATGCAGCAAGACTGAAGGAATACACTGAAATGATCAGATTAAAGATTGTCCTTTATCCCCACCTCCAAAAGTACATATAATTAGCGACTTAACGCATTATGACAATCAAAAGTATTAGGATAACATCCCCTCCATCTTTCTCAAGTACAGTCCATGAGACATATTGCGTTATTACTGTCTTTTGGTAATCCGATTCACTGGTGCTTTGAACGAGAAAAAGTGCTGCAGTGCATCTTCAAGGCCATCATAGGCGGTCCCTCGTATCGAGGATGACTTGCTTTTACGCCAAAAAGGGATGAGTTCACAGGTGTTTCAATGAAGGACCTAATATTTTAGGTGCCGAACTACATGTTGAAGGGTGGAAGATGCCTGTGCGTGGATTTTTTTTTAACGTGTAGTGGCCATTGCACACCAGCCACCACATGGGCTTGACAGAGCTAGGTCTTAGTCCAGTGGCAAGGATTAACCAAGACGACTGGAGACCAGCTCTGCTGCACGGACCTAGAGCGCACACATATCACAGTGTGGACTGGCCCGTGCTGCCCCTGGGCCCTCGCTTCTCCTGGGCCCCGATCACGTCGCTCCACGATCTCTCGCCACTCCTGCTGTATCTGCCTATGCTCCAATCGCCGACCTGGACCTTGGTGATGTCTAATCCAGTCGTTCTCTTCACAGCTGTTACTTTCCAGCACGTGCTGTACCTTGAAGTGGTTATGCTCGTTTGAAGGCCCCGACCTGTTGATGGTCCTTGCAGGTCGGGGCCACCGTGTGGAATCGGGCCGCACACTGCTCCAGTTTCATTATCACCTGGTGCTGCATTTCCTCACTGGCAGGGATGGGGAGGGGGACGTGGCCGGGGGAATCCCTCAATTCCCCTCCACCCATTTTTACCCTCAGTTCCCCCTCCCCCCATTTACCCTCAGTCCCTCCCTCCCCCATTTACCCTCCGTTCCCCCTCCCCCCATTTACCCTCAGTCCCCCTCCCCCCATTTACCCTCAGTCCCTCCCTCCCGTCCTGACATAGCCCGGCACCGCTGAACATGGGACGTCATTCTATCAACATGACAGCCCGCTGCTATGTTGAGTGTCCATCTTCAAGGTAGTTACAGGGTGAATCATTCTCATCAATCATTACGCGGGAGACATCAGCAACCGGCTGTATACTCCCACTTTGGATGTAACGCCACTTCCACATAATACAAAAGGATGTGTAGATTTTCAAGGCTAGTGCTCGTCACGTCAAACATTAAGGAGCAATATCTTTTTTTTTAAATTTAGTCTCAAATATTTTTCAGAGTATCCACATAAACTCTCAGGAATGTCACAGGGTAGAATAGACTTCAATATTGGAGCATTGTGCAACATTTGAAATTCGTGTAAACACTTGATGCTTGGCAATGCCACGGATACTGAAATAATCCCATTACGATACAGCTGCAATAGTGAGATTTGCCCCAAAGACATAAGTTTGGACTGACTGAATTTATTGCATGGAAATTGCAATGTTTTAAATAAAAAGGTATATCAATATTAAATTTTGATATGGTGAGGTAAAGTGATGTTGGTGCAGCAATGTCCTGCACCAAATAAATGCATTTGAATATTGTAACTTTTTCCAGGACTGTAAAGCTATGGAACTCCTGGCCTCCGTCAATTTTTTTAAATCTCAGACAACCTGCAGACTTTCAATACTCAAGCTTGATTTCACCTAGCCACCTTCAATTCATGTGTGTCCCCCTCACCCCACCCCGCCCCCCACCTCCGCACACCAATAAATGTGCAGTAAATTGTCTTGAAGTGCAGAATTAAAATTTTGTTTTCCCTATTTATGTTGAACTCATGTTGAAAAATGGCTCCATAAATGTCAGCAACCCCCTTTCCTGAAACTCCTCAGAGCGCTCATTCGACACATTGGACAGTGTCAATTAATATTCAACTGTCCAAGACATCATAGCTGAATCTGATCATGTCCCAAAGTAACATTAATATATTCACATGATTATGAACTTTCCTCAACCACAGAGGTTTCCATTTATTAACACTACTGCACTAGGATCATTTTTCAAAACAAGCAAAAAAAGTCATCACTTGTTTTCACATTGATTTATACAATTGAAGGTAAACTGTACTTGCTAATTTTATTTTAAATAATGTTGCTCAGTTATTCTAGCGTTAGAGAATTAGACATCATTTTCAAGGGCGTGCTTTTGAATCTCCCGTCTTGAGTGCAAGAACTAGGTTGAGAGTCATGGGCAAGCTGCCAAAGCAACAGCCAGCTGGCTGGAAAACTGGCATAGTCTGCAAAGTGCATTTGCGTCAACAGATATAGTGACATGCACAAATATCATTGAAAATTCCCATGGTCCAGCCCATGAAATCCTTACAGCTGAAGGAGCTGAAGGACAACCTAACAGTTTGAAGTGAAGGGTTAACTAGGACAGAAGAATAATTTCCAAAAATATTATTTTTGAAGGGAAAGGGAATAATATTTTCACAATGAAAAAACAAGCTTTCATAAACCATGGCTGAGAATGCAAACAGGAGTGTCAGATAGAAAATGATTGAACTGTGAATGGCATGAAACAACCTCCCCATTTCTCCACCTTGGTCTTTGAATCATTTTAAGGCAGACACAAATGACTTTCTCTCCTTCTGGGGAAGTGCCTCACCTCTACTGAGTACATCCCTCTCCTAGACTTTTGAGTTGAAATTGGGAGCTTGGCATAAAGCAATCTAGCAAACAAACCTGTCTCCTACAGTATTTTCTATGTATTCAAATCATGATATGAAATGAAGAGGAACAAATCAATGGCCCAAGTTTTATAGAGAATTTTGTTCTGTTTTAGCATCCGTTTTTTAAAAAAGTGATAACGAGAAATGATTTATGACACAAACCAGATATCATTTTGTTACAGAAGAGACTGAAACGTGGAAACCATCCAACTGTTGGGTATTCTGAAACTGGAGGGTAATAAATTGATAGCGATATGAATGAGTGATGAGACTAAAGGCTCTGCTATATTATCCAAATAGGTAGATCAGTTCTGTCAAAAATTGACATAACTTATTTAAAGATTAGCACAAAAATACTGTTCCTGTTATCAACTCAAGCAAATATTTGAATACTCCAGGGCTAAGCTTTCTGGAGTTAGTTAATTGACTTTATGCTTGAACCATTTTTTGGACCACGGCTGGACAATGAGGGATGAACAATTACCAGGAAAGTTAGGGAAAGCACAATTTCATTTACACACGGGGGCCGAAATTGGTCGAAACCAATGATCCGCCCATTTCTCGGCAGTATATCGTTGCATACCGCCGGGGTGGTGTGTGCCCGATTTTGATGAATTTTTTCTCGGCGGTATGCCAAGCGGGGTGTAGTGGGTGGTGTGTAGGCGGTGAGTCCTTTTCACTCGGGCAATCTTCGGCTCCCGAGTTGTGTGCACGCGCATGAGACTGCCAGCCCGAGATCGCTGTGGAGGTATGTACACTATTCCTTTGTACAAAATAGCTTTATTATTTTGATTGGAGGTTTTGTTTACTAATGCTTTTAAATGAGGTTTGATACATGGGGAACTTAATGGGCGCGGGGGGAAGAGAGATCGTTGCTGCATTGAGGGGGGGGGGGGTAGACAAAATTTTGATTTTACAGCTAAAGATGCATACGACCAACTGAAGATAGACAAAACCACCTTTTCTTGGGCGGTCTGCAGGGTTGGCGGTAAGTGATGAATTTGGCAATTTTGGGCTGTATGTCGACAGTGTGCATGGGCAGATGGTATGTATACCGCCCAGCAGTATGTCGCTGATGAATTTTCTGCTGGACGGTATTTTGGTATTTTTTGATGAATTTCGCGATTTTGTTGCGGTATGTCAGCCAATTTGGGGATGGAGTATAAAAGCAGGGAAGTCTTGCTACAGTTATACAGGGTATTGGTGAGGCCACACCTAGAATAATGCATGCAGTTTTGGTTTCCATACTTACGAAAGGATATACTTGCTTTGGAGGCAATTCAGAGAAGGTTCACTAGGTTGATACTGGGGAAGAGGGGGTTGACTTATGAGGAAAGGTTGACTAGGTTGGGCCTCTACTCATTGGAATTCAGAAGAATGACAGGTGATCTTATCGAACACATAAGATTATGAGGGGGCTTGACAAGGTGGATGGAGAGAGGATGTTTCCACTGATGGGGGAGACTAGAACTAGAGGGCATAATCTTAGAATAAGGGGCCGCCCATTTAAAACTGAGATGAGGATTAATTTCTTCTCCGAGGGTTGTAAATCTGTGGAACCAACTAGGGGGGGAGGCCATCTTAGACTGGGTGTTATGTAATGAGAGAGGATTAATTAGCAATCTCTTTGTGCGAGGCCCCTTGGGGAAGAGTGACCATAATATGGTGGAATTCTGCATTAGGATGGAGAATGAAACAGTTAATTCAGAGACCATGGTCCAGAACTTAAAGAAGGCTAACTTTGAAGGTATGAGGCGTGAATTGGCTGGGATGGATTGCCGAATGATACTTAAGGGGTTGACTGTGGATGGGCAATGGCAGACATTTAGAGACCGCATGGATGAACTACAACAATTGTACATTCCTGTCTGGCGTAAAAATAAAAAAGGGAACGTGGCTCAACCGTGGCTATCAAGGGAAATCAGGGATAGTATTAAAGCCAAGGAAGTGGCATACAAATTGGCCAGAAATAGCAGCGAACCCGGGGACTGGGAGAAATTTAGAACTCAGCAGAGGAGGACAAAGGGTTTGATTAGGGCAGGGAAAATGGAGTATGAGAAGAAGCTTGCAGGGAACATTAAGACGGACTGCAAAACTTTCTATAGATATGTAAAGAGAAAAAGGTTAGTAAAGACAAACGTAGGTCCCCTGCAGTCAGAATCAGGGGAAGTCATAACGGGGAACAAAGAAATGGCGGACCAATTGAACAAGTACTTTGGTTCGGTATTCACGAAGGAGGACACAAACAACCTTCCGGTTATAAAAGGGGTCGGGGGGTCTAGTAAGGAGGAGGAACTGAGGGAAATCCTTATTAGCTGGGAAATTGTGTTGGGGAAATTGATGGGATTGAAGGCCGATAAATCCCCAGGGCCTGATGGACTGCATCCTAGAGTACTTAAGGAGGTGGCCTTGGAAATAGTGGATGCATTGACAGTCATTTTCCAACATTCCATTGACTCTGGATCAGTTCCTATAGAGTGGAGGGTAGCCAATGTAACCCCACTTTTTAAAAAAGGAGGGAGAGAGAAAACAGGGAATTATAGACCGGTCAGCCTGACATCGGTAGTGGGTAAAATGATGGAATCAATTATTAAGGATGTCATAGCAGTGCATTTGGAAAGAGGTGACATGATAGGTCCAAGTCAGCATGGATTTGTGAAAGGGAAATCATGCTTGACAAATCTTCTGGAATTTTTTGAGGATGTTTCCAGTAGAGTGGACAAGGGAGAACCAGTTGATGTGGTATATTTGGACTTTCAGAAGGCGTTCGACAAGGTCCCACACAAGAGATTGATGTGCAAAGTTAGAGCCGCCATCCCAGGAATCAGTCTGGTGAACCTTCGCTGCACTCCCTCAATAGCAAGAATGTCCTTCCTCAAGTTAGGAGACCAAAACTGTACACAAGGCCCTGTACAACTGTAGTAACACATCCCTGCCCCTGTACTCGAATCCACTCGCTATGAAGGCCAACATGCCATTTGCCTTCTTAACCGCCTGCTGTACCTGCATGCCAACCTTCAATGACTGATTTACCATGTCATCCAGGTCTCGCTGCACCTCCCCTTTTCCTAATCTGTCACCATTCAGATAATAGTCTGTCTCTCTGTTTTTACAACCAAAGTGGATAACCTCACATTTATCCACATTATACTACATCTGCCATGCATTTGCCCACTCACCTAACCTAACCAAGTCACTCTGCAGCCTCATAGCATCCTCCTCGCAGCTCACACTGCCACCCAACTTAGTGTCATCCGCAAATTTGGAGATACTACATTTAATCCCCTCGTCTAAATCATTAATGTACAATGTAAACAGCTGGGGCCCCAGCACAGAACCTTGCGGTATCCCACTAGTCACTGCCTGCCATTCTGACAAGTACCCAGTCTCCGGATTCGTTGCTATTTCTGGCCAATTTGTATGCCACTTCCTTGGTTTTAATACTATCCCTGATTTCCCTTGATAGCCACGGTTGAGCCGCCTTCCCTTTTTTATTTTTACGCCAGACAAGGATGTACAATTGTTGTAGCTTATCCATGCGGTCTCTAAATGTCTGCCACTGCCCATCCACTGTCAACCCCTTAAGTATCATTTGCCAATTTATCCTAGCCAATTCACGCCTCATACTTTCAAAGTTACCCTTCTTTCAGTTCTGGACCATGGTCTCTGAATTAACTGTTTCATTCTCCATCCTAATGTAGAATTCCACCAGATTATGGTCACTCTTCCCCAAGGGGCCTCGCACAATGAGATTTCTAATTAATCCTCTCTCATTACCCAACACCCAGTCTAAGATGGCCTCCCCCCTAGTTGGTTCCTCGACATATTGGTCTAGAAAACCATCCCTTATGCGCTCCAGGAAATCCTCCTCCACCGTATTGCTTCCAGTTTGGTTAGCCCAATCTATATGCATATTAAAGTCACCCATGATAACCGCTGCACCTTTATTGCATGCACCCCTAATTTCCTGTTTGATGCCCTCCCCAACATCACTATTGCTGTTTGGAGGTCTGTACACAACTCCCACTAATGTTTTTTGCCCTTTGGTGTTCTGCTGCTCTACCCATGTAGATTCCACATCATCCAAGCTGATGTCCTTCCTAACTATTGCATTAATCTCCTCTTTAACCAGCAAAGCTACCCCACCTCCTTTTCCTTTTATTCTATCCTTCCTGAATGTTGAATACCCTTGGATGTTGAGTTCCCAGCCTTGATCATCCTGGAGCCACGTCTCTGTAATCCCAATTACATCATATCTGTTAACATCTTATTGCACAGTTAATTCATCCACCTTCTTATGGATACTCCTCGCATTGAGGCACAGAGCCTTCAGGCTTATCTTTTTAACACACCATGCCCCTTTAGAATTTTTCTGTAATGTGGCCTTTTTTGTTTTTTGCCTTGGGATTCTCTGTCCTCCACTTTTACTATTCTCCTTTCTATCTTTTGCCTCTTTCTCCCTCTTGTTTCCCTCTGCCTCCCTGCATAGGTTCCCATCCCCCTGCCATATTAGTTTAACTCCTCCCCCACAGCACCAGCAAACACTCCCCCTAGGACATTGGTTCCAGTCCTGCCCAGGTACAGGCCGTCCGGTTTGTACTGGTCCCACCTCCCCCAGAACCGATACCAATGCCCCAGGAATTTGAATCCCTCCCTACTGCACCACTGCTCAAGCCACGTATTCATCCGAGCTATCCTGCGATTCCTACTCTGACTAGCACATGGCACTGGTAGCAATCCCGAGATTACTACTTTTGAGGTCCTACTTTTTAATTTAGCTCCTAGCTCCTTAAATTCGTCTCGTAGGACCTCATCCCGTTTTTTTTTTAAAACCTATATCGTTGGTACCAATGTGCACCATGACAACTGGCTGTCCTCCGTCCCTTTTCAGAATGTCCTGCACTCGCTCCGAGACATCCTTGACCCTTGCACCAGGGAGGCAACGGACCATCCTGGAGTCTCGGTTGTGGCTGCAGAAACGCCCATCTATTCCCCTTACAATTGAATCCCCTATCACTATCGCTCTCCCACTCTTTCTCCTGTCTGCAGAGCCAGCCACGGTGCCATGAACTTGGCTGCTATTGCCCTCCCCTGATGAGTCATCCCCCTCAACAGTACTCAAAGCGGTGTATCTGTTTTGCAGGGGGCTGACCGCAGGGGACCCCTGCACTACCTTCCTTGCACTGCTCTTCCTGTTGGTCTTCCATTCCCTATCTGGCTGTGGACCCTTTACCTGCGGTAAGACCAACTCACTACACGTGCTATTCACGTCATTCTCAGCATCGTGGATACTCCAGAGTGAATCCACCTTAAGCTCCAATTCCACAACGCGGTCTGTCAGGAGCTGGAGGCGGATACACTTCCCGCACACGTAGTCGTCAGGGACACCGGAAATGTCAGAGTTCCCACATAGTACAGGAGGAGCATATCACGTCAGAGCTCTCCTGCCATGACTTAACCCTTAGATACACTTAATTTGGCAACAATGATAAAGGTTACTTACTGATAAAAAAAGAAAAAGAAAAACTACTTACCAATCACCAGCCAATCACTTACCCCCTTCGCTGTGACGTCACCTTTTGATTTCTTTTTTGATTTCTCTTCCTGTTGAAGCTGCACAAGCACGCCTTTATAGGCTTCCCGACACCACAAACTCCCGCCTCTCGGACTGCTGCCGCCTCTCCTCGATGCTGGGTCTTTATAGGCCTCCCGACACCACGCATTCCCGCCTCTCTGACTGCCGCCGCCTCTCCTCGATGCTGGGCCTTTATAGGGCCTCTCCGAATCCCCGAGCTCCCGCCTCTCGGACTGCCGCCGCCTCTCCTCGATGCTGGGCCTTTATAGGCCTCCCGACACCACGCACTCCCGCCTCTGTCTCAACACAAACAACACTTTCCAAACACCACAGGTAGCATTCGACAAGGTATGGCCGGCAATGGTGTGGTGAACAAAATCGGGGATGCACAAGAGGCCTGCATTGGAGGAACGCAGAGTTCTGAGAGTGATGTCAGGCTGAAGGAGGTTATAGAGATAGAGAGGCATGACAATGGAGTGATTTAAACACAAGGATGAGAATATTAAATTTGAGGCATTGCTGGATGGGTTGCCAATGTAGGTCAGAGAGCACAGAGGTGATGGGTGAACAGGACTTGGTACGAGTTAAGATACGGGCAGCAGAGTTTTGAATGAGTTCAAGTTTATGGTGGATAGAAATTGGGGCCGGTCAGAACAGCACTAGAATAGTCGAATCTGGAGATGACAAAAGCATGGATGAGAGTTTCTGTCGCAGATGGACGGAGGCAGGGCAGGGATGGGCAACATTACGAAAGTGGAAGTAGGCAGTCTCGGTGATGGAGAATATATTGGGGTTGGAAGCTCAGATCGAGGTCAAATAGGACACCGAAGTTGCGAAGAGTGTGGTTCAGCCTCAGACAGTGGCCAGGGAGGGAGATGGAATCAGTGGTGGAGGCCAAAGGCAATGGCTTCGATCGTTCCAATATTAAATAACTCAGTGTTATTGCTTGCTTCTGTAAATGACGAACAGTAAATAAACCTGTTTAGTCTGGTATGCAAACATCTGGCATGTCCAGTGTGGAAATGCTACCTGCAAATCCAGAAGCAATAAATGGCTTTACTGTTCACCAAGGCCCCAGGACGTGCTATTCCATGGGAGCTGGCTTTTGTGTTGGGCACAAGGAAAAACTATCTGGAGCTGAAGTCTAAATTGTAAAAGCTCCATCCTGTCTCTTGAAAGGTTAAGCAGTAAATTAACTGCTCACACAGACTCAACCATCCCACCCTGCCAACCAGAGAGATATCATAACTCAAGCAATGTGGGTAAAAATGGGAACTGTTATTGGTGTAGTAAAAAACAAAAGTGCAAAATAACGGTTCTGGCTTTTTAACCAGCATTATGATTGTTGGTGCTTCAAAGCCGATTAGGTTATTTTCCAACAAATTCTCATCAGTAGCTCAATTTGTGCAGCACAAGCCTTCTTTTAAGCACATAACCAAACGTGAACTTTTTCTACTAATTCCAAGTGATGGGTTTCAGAACGTCAACTCAAACAGCAGCAACTCACCTGCTTATGAGCATGGTCATAAGAATTGATGTGGTTGTCAAACTCATGATGCTTTTGGTACTGCTTATCACACAATTCACAGTAAAAATTCGCTCGCAGGTCTTCTAAAGCTTTTGCAATTGCCTTTTCTTTTTCAGCATAATCCTACGAGTGAAAGAGAGATGGAAAAACATCAATATGTTGCACTGTGGAAAGGTTAGAAGTAATGCAATTGTACTCCCTCAGTAGTTCGATAGTGGTTCTCGTCAGTACACCTGTTCACATTTCATCTCTTAAATGTTGGACATATAAATAATAAATTGTTGAGTTTTGATAATTCAAAATTTATTAATAGCAACATCCCTTTGAAAACAACATAAAATGATTATTCCCTCAAGCATGTTTGTGCTCCAGATGTACGATCAGTCTGTATTCTATAACAACCCTAGAAATGTGTAACTTCTCAAGCAATTTAAGCAATAAAATAAATTTTGGGAAAAAAGGCAAGGTATGCCAGCTGGATATGGAACAGTTTATTATTCTGGAAACCTAGTGTCAGCATCAAGCAACCTCAGGTCAAGCATTCTATATCTAAAAGCAAAGTAAAGCTTCTCTACTCTGGTATAGAGTAGCTAAACTCTCAAAAGCAACCAGAATACAATTTTCTCTGTTTCCATCATGAGCCACCCTTGAAAATTGGCAATTCAGTGCCAATTTGTTCTGAACTCTGAGCAGCTTTGTATCAATAGCCTGCAGCTACTGAGAAATCGATCGAGAATGCTCAAATTCATATTACGCAAGGTCCTGACAGCCAGCAGAGGGGAAGTGAGTGAGACTTTCACACTACCATTTGGGCTTCATTTGAACCCAGGTTCCAGAGACAAAAGGATCCTAAAATGTTTGCCAAAAAAAAAGGAAACCCATAAGTTTAGCACAACAAATGCAAAGACTAGCAGAGAGTACAGGCCACAGTAAATTCAATATGATTCCATGTATTCCTGGGCTTCTTGCCAATTCAAAGGTTTTAAAACTTTAAAAATATGTTTATCCAGATGGTTAGTGATTAAAAATATGAGGACTAAAATTAACATTTTTTTTAAAGACACAATAAAAAGAAATCTGCCTGCTTTTTTCTGGAAGGGTTCTGATAACGCTGTCAGAAATAAAAGTCTATCCCTTATGAACTGTGAAAGACTACAAGCATCAGGCTACCTAGGTATAGCATCCTACCTATATTCACAATGTCGCCAAAGTCTTGCCATCTTACTCAATGAAAGAGTCATTGGGCCCAAGTTTCCACATGATTCGCGCCTGATTTTTAGGAGCAACTGGTGGAGAACGGACTATTTTAGAAATCGCAATTCTCCACATTTTTTTTTCTGCACTTCTAGTCAGGTAGAACAGTTCTAGTTTAGAACAGAATTTTTTCTTCAAAAGGGGGCGTGTCCGGCCACTGACGCCTGATTTGAAAGTTTCCACAGTGAAAATGTACTCCAAACTAAAGTAGAATGGCGCCAGTGAAGATTTTTGTAGAACTGAAAAAACCTGTTCTACACATTAAAAAATCAGGCGCAGGTTACAAATTAGGCGTCCAGAACGAGGTGGGGGGGGGGGGGGGGGGGGAGAAAGGGAACTCATTAAATTTGACAATAAATCCTTATTTATACTTCTACAAATATTATACAAATAAATCCAACCTGAATAAACATTTATAAGCCAAGAAAAGATTAAATAAACCATCTTCCTACCTGTGTGAAAGTGGAGAATTCTGCAGCTGTTCGTGCCGCTGAGCGAGAGAGGGAGGGAGGGAGGGAGGGAGAGAGGGGGGGAGGGAGAGAGGGGGGGGGGGGGAAGGAGGGAGGGGGGAAAGAGGGAGGGGGGGAAGAGGGAGGGGGGGAGCGGGTGTCGGGTCGGGGAGGTGCGGGTGTCGGGTCGGGGGGGGGAGTGGGTGTCGGGTCGGGGGGGGAGCGGGCCTCAGGTCGGGGAGCGGGGGGGGGGGGGGGGGGGAGAGCAGGTCTCGGGTCTCTGTCGGGGCGGGGGGGAGCGGGTGTCGGGGCGGGGGGGGGGGAGCGGGTCTCGGGTCGGGGTGGGGGTGGGGGGAAGAGCGGGTGTCGGGTCGGGTCGGGGCGGGGGGGGGGGGGAAAAGAGAGCGGGTCTCGGTTGGGGCGGGGGGGAGAGCGGGTGTCGGGGCGGGGGGGGAGAGCGGGTGTCGGGTCGGGGGGGGGAAGAGAGCGGGTCTCGGTTGGGAGCGGGTGTTGTGTCGGGTCTGGTCGGCGGGCGCGGGGAGCGAGTGTCGGGTCTGGTCGGGTGGGGAGCAGGAGCTGGCCGTGGGAGGAGCCTCATTCACGCAGCCCCAGTGAGGCCAGGTAGTTTGTGCTGAGAAGTAGTTAAGTAGATTGGGCCCAAGTTTCCACATGATTTGCGCCTGATTTTTAGGAGCAACTGGTGGAGAACGGACTATCTTAGAAATCGCAATTCTCCACATTTTTTTTTCTGCAGTTCTAGTGAGGTAGAACAGTTCTACTTTAGAACAGAATTTTTTCTTCAAAAGGGGGCGTGTCCGGCCACTGACGCCTGATTTCAAAGTTTCCACAGTGAAAACGTACTCCAAACTAAAGTAGAATGGAGCAAGTGAAGATTTTTGTAGAACTGAAAAAACCTGTTCTACACATTAAAAAATCAGACGCAGGTTACAAATTAGGCGTCCAGAACGAGGTGGGGGGGGAGGGGGGGGGGGGGAAGGGAACTCATTAAATTCTACAATAAATCCTTATTTATACTTCTACAAATATTATACAAATAAATCCAACCTGAATAAACATTTATAAGCAAAGAAAAGATTAAATAAACCATCTTCCTACCTGTGTGAAAGTGCTTCAGCCATCGTTCGAAGGAAACCGCCGTTTGTTGCCGCGCAGGGGAGGGAGGGGGAAGGAGACAGCGGCTTGTTGCCGCGCGGGGGAGGGAGGGGAAGGAGACAGCGGCTTGTTGCCGCGCGGGGGAGGGAGGGGAAGGAGACAGCGGCTTGTTGCCGCGCAGGGGAGGGAGGGGGAAGGAGACAGCGGCTTGTTGCCGCGCAGGGGAGGGAGGGGGAAGGAGACAGCGGCTTGTTGCCGCGCGGGGGAGGGAGGGGAAGGAGACAGCGGCTTGTTGCCGCGCGGGGGAGGGAGGGGAAGGAGACAGCGGCTTGTTGCCGTGGAGGGACGGGAAGGAGACAGCGGCTTGTTGCCGCGCAGAGGAGGGAGGGGAAGGAGACAGCGGCTTGTTGCCGCGCAGGGGAGGGAGAGGAAGGAGACAGCGGCTTGTTGCCGTGGAGGGAGGGGAAGGAGACAGCGGCTTGTTGCCGCGCGGGGGAGGGAGAGGAAGGAGACAGCGGCTTGTTGCCGTGGAGGGAGGGGAAGGAGACAGCGGCTTGTTGCCGCGCAGAGGAGGGAGGGGAAGGAGACAGCGGCTTGTTGCCGCGCAGGGGAGGGAGGGGAAGGAGACAGTGAGAAGGGAAGTCTCAGTGCTGATGTGCTGATGGCAATGTGATTTTATTAAAAAATGTACAAAAAATTAAACAGCTACAAAGAACTACAAAAATGGCCGAGTGCCAATGTCTTTTTTCCCCACAGAGCATGCGCGAACGCTCCAACGCGCACCCGCAGCGTTGCCGGCAGGAAAAAAAAACTAATTTAAATAGTACCCGCCCCCTCCCACTTACAAAATCGGTGCGAGTGTAGGCTCCGCCCCCCCTGGGCACCGCGTCAAACAGACAAGGAGCTGCAAAGCGCTCGAGAATAGCGTGTTTTTTTTCTGGCGCCGTTTTAGGTGCGAAAAACGGGCGCCCAGCTCGGAGGGGCGCCCGTTTTTTATCCTGTGGAAACTTGGGTCCATTAAGTTATTGAATTTTGAGTAGATACAAGCTCTCATGTCACCAGCCAATAGAGAGAATATAATACACAAACTCTGCTCTATGTAGGAAACATTTGGGTCGAAAGCAATTAATACAATAAATTATTTTTGAAAATGTGGTGCAATTAATATAATTCCACTGGATCGGTAGAGTTATCTAATTTCCAGTCATCCAGTACAGCATTACATCACCTTTATAGGGCTCAAATGTCCAATTGTTTTTAATTTAGCAAGTGCTTACTACTGCACAAAGATGCATCATTTTGGGTACTCAACAATGACATAAGGATCTTGTATCCTGCCACAGCAGGAAAATCTGGAGTGGATAACTGAAGTGCACTTACTTAGGAATATAACACAATTTAATTACAATGACCATCTTCAGTCCCAGAATTAAGCACAGGTAGTCATTTGTCAAGAGGGTTGTGAACTAGGAACTTGCACCAGTGCACAAAAGACTTCTTGGGTTGGTGCATCACAAAAATCTGCATCAAAGTGGAACTGCTGCCCCAAATTGTGTAGTTGCAGACAATTCATTTTTAAGAAAAGAATTCAATAGTAGCCAGTGCAACGACTTCACAAGCTGCTGATTGGAACTAAAGCCTCCATTTGGAAAGGTCACAATTCATGCATGATTAAGCCGAAGTTACACACAAACTATGTGTGCATACCAATTACATTTCTAAGCTTAAAAACTGTGCAAGCTGAAGTTAAGTACCATGAACAGCAAGTGATCACGCTCAAGATGTGTTCTATGTATTCTCCTCCTTCCCAAAAAAATCCTTTAAGTTTAAATTGTATTACAAGTGTTCCTTTGTGGAGTCAGCAAGAAATCTTATCTTCTGAGTGAAATAGAAGCAGATATAGCCTTCTGAAGTGAGGCAAGAGATCAATGCTTTGGAGCCTGTCTGGTGCCCAGTATTGACATCCATGCGCTTTATTTCAAGCAGTCCATTTTCAAACCGAGCCAGTCTAGACTATTGTTCCATTGTGAAGTAAAGCACTGGTTGCAGTTGATCTGAAAAGCGGTCTACGAATCTGCCAGCCGGAAAAGGGAGCAGACTTTGTGGTATACAAGCCAGGAGCCAACTTACATATACCCGTCTCCCAGAATCTGAATTGAAACAGTGCCAATATAACAGCAATTACACTCTACCTCATTTGCTTGAACATCACACTCAGAAAATGGAAGTACAGGTACTTACAGGGCTTGGCAGGAGCTCGTAAAAGGGGACACCAATTTCTGGACAAAATACATGGATCAACTGTGGGGAAACTTATTTACTATCCTCGACATAATTCTGAGGATGCCTCCTTTGAAGAGCAAGATTTTGGTATGACTGATAGCAACAGAATGTCAAGCAATTTTTCTTCATCATCTTCGCATAAACTTTCAAATGGTTAACTTGCAAAACCGATGAATCGGTTGTAAGTACCACCAGTGTTTAAACATTGAATTGACAAAAATTACAGGATAAAAATTAAGACTAAAGATATACTTCAATTTTGCAAAGAATTAATCACAATACTGCTCCAGGAAAGAGCAATGCTGCAGTCCTGACTGCAACATCTTTTCAGCATCACTCTTCCCCCATCTCACTTTCAGACACAACCAGCACTCTCCTACCATTTTCCAACTCCTGCATCTTTCACACAAATCAGATTTAAAAAAAGAAAAAAGTCCACCACACAATACCTGGGCAGATTAATGTTTCTTGGCTCTTCCTGCTCTAATGCATCCCATTATTACAATTTATAACTCATCTCCCCCACCTGGGAAAATCCCATCCGATAGCATATCCCACTATCAGAATATTTTCCACAAATACCAAATCAAGCATTGCTGGAATGGGCTTTTCCAAAGTAATACCTTCCATTTATATAGCACCTTCAACACAGTAAAATGTGTAATGGTGTTGCACAGAGGCATACAAAAAAAAAATTGACGCCAAGTTGAAGTCACAGGAGATATTAGGAGGGATAATCAAAAATCTTGGTCAAAGAGGTAGGCTATTAAGGAGGGGCTTAAAGGAGCAAAGGAAGGAGAGGTTTGCAGAGCTTCGGTGGCTTAAAGCAAGGCCATGGTGGGGCGACGGTAGAGAGAGGTTACACAAAAGGCCAGACTCAGGAGAGTTGGGGGGAGAGGGGAAGAGAAAATAAGTCTGTAGGAGGTCAGAGCACTTGGGAATACATAAGGGGCCAGAATCACATTTGGGGGAGTGGGCTAGTTGTTGCACTGGGATGGTTACAGAGATATGGAGGGACGAACTCACGGGCAGATTTAAACACAAGGATGAGAATTTTAAATTGAAGTTGGAGGAGTGTAGGTCAATGAGAACACAGGTGACAAGCGAAAAGGACTTGGGCAGGATAGGCTACAGGTAGCAGAGTTTTGGATGAGCTGAAGTTTGCAGACAGTGACGAATGGGAGGCTGGCCAGAAAAGCATTGGAATAGTTAAGTCGAGTCTGCAGGTGGCTGAGGCAAGGATGGGGGTTTCAGCAACAGATGGGCTGAGGTACAGACGGAAGCAAGCTATTTTATCAAAGTGGAAGTAGGCAAGAGCCATGACAGACAAAAAAAAAAGTCAAGATATCCACCAGGGGTTTTTGCCACGAAGGAACAGGTAGGTAAAATTCCTGACGTAGACCACACGAGAGGAGGAGGAAAGATCTTTCATCATAGTGGCCAGCACAGGAACTGAAATAAAATACCAAAACTGGCAGTTATTCCTTAGAAATGGACTTTAGTATTCTATAAAAATTATTAACAATTATATATTCTATATAAATAGACCATAAAGAGAGCCAAGGGTATTTAACCAGGATATGTTGGTCACTCTTTCTGATCTATGGTTTACTAAATTTTTATTTTCAGAGCTTGCAAAAATCAATTGCTGTTGCTAATACAATATTAGATTAATATCGGAGGAACTTCCATAAGGTATTGTATATTCACGGCAATCATTGCACCAACTCATAATCTAGGCTTTTGGATCGAAATTACTTTACTGCATGTTAAAAGACAAGTTTGACAGATTCCCACAGCCAAGTCATAAATCAACCTGCCGAGAAGTAAACTATAATCGCATTTAATTCTTTAAAGACTATGCGACCGAATGCCTACACTATATTGAAGCTAGTACAAATTTGTCAAAGGTTTCTCAAGTTATTACAGGGACACCGACAACTAATAGATGAGATAGCCTTCATGAATCTCACCAGAATGATCCTTTCAAGTAAATCTATACAATCATAAGCTTGCATCACCTCTGTTGCAAGTTTATCTCATTTTTTACAAAACGACAAAATGATGGGCACATTCATCTTCAATATAACTAGAATGACTTCATGTTTTAAAGTAACTGTTACATTTTGCTTTGAGTACCATTATGGATTTTCAAGCTGGGAGTTGGAGCAATAGTTCACAGGCTAAGGAGACAGACTATAACCCCTTTCCCATACTCACCAAGAGGAATTCAAAAGTCATGCTCAAAAAGTTAATGAATTTAAATAAATACAGTTTTGCAATCACTTGACAAATGTGTTAAATGTAATAAAAACAGAAAATGCTGGAAATTTCAGCGGGTCAGGCAGCATCTGTGGAGAGAAACCAAGTTAACGTTTCGGGTTGATGACCCTTTGTCAGAACTCTTAAGTGTAAGTGTAATGTTACTTCATTGCAATATTAAATTGGACCAATATTAATTCCATGGGCGCAACCGGGAAATTGCACCTGAAATTTCGCCCATTTTGCCGATGTCAAAAAACGCCCAAGTATGCTCCTAATCTCATTAGAATGAACTCAAAATGGGCCCAAATTGGCAAAAATCAGTGCAAACAAGGAAATGGAAAACCATTACCAGTATGTTTCTTCTTTGAGTCTTAAAATTTACAGTTTCAACTCACTTAACCATCAGCCACAGAATTACGAAGTTAAAGAAGTCATTGGTGAAGCATTAACCCCCTCATCTCCAGAAACAGAGGAACGAATCACAGTTTCATATTGCATTCCCCAGAATAAAGTTGTATGACTTCTTTATCTGTCTTCAGGTCAATAAAATTATTTAGAGGGTTTAAAATAACTAGTGTTTCTCAGTTGATTCTTGAGATTTCAAACCCATTCAAGGGGAAAAAAAAACCCTATACGTTGCAGCTTGATAAGCATGATGACCAAAACAATAAGCAAGCATTTCAGAAATCTGATGCTAAATCCTGAAGAAAATTGGAAACACTCATGACCAAATTCTTCTGTCGGCTTAGATTCAGAATGTACTCACCACGACAACATTCACCGTGACATCATCAGTATCTCGCAAACCCTCCGCTTTCCACTGGAACACATTTCTAGAGAACTGTTTTTATGAAAGTACGTGCCTTAAGCAAAATTAAAATTAAATACCTTTTTCAACGTAACATTTCTGCGTATTAACAGAACAACAGGTAAAGGGCAATCTAATCAACAATAAATTCAAAAAAGATGTTGACTGATATAGTTCTATGGGCATTCTGTCTAAAACTAGACAGTAAGTATTCGCAGGCTGTTTGAACCAATCCCGTTCTGTCCTCACAACAAGGTTTATTCTCGAGTACTGGACAGGAATGGGAATGCTGGCTCATACTCCCCTCCCACTGCAAGGCCATTTTTGTATGCACAACTGCTGCCATGGTTGAGACTAGTTGGTCAGTTTTGTTTTGCTCAGCTAGGTGTCTAAAATACATAGAAACCCACCAGCATGCTTAAGAAACACCAAGACAGGCTACTAGAAACTTCACAAATGTACCGTTTCTCTCTGCCCAATTTAGAGTCCAGACAAGGTCATACCCCATCTACTCAAGTTCAGAGGTTCAGTACAGGCTAGTGAAAAACAAATCTCAGGTACACCTGTGTGCAGGTGTGCTATAGTTTAACCAGCTCAAACAATAGAGTGCGTCATCACAGGGCACCATTAAAGGTACAGTTCATTGTCTTGCTGCTTTCCCATCACAGAGCTGAAAGAAGAGTCTCAGTCTCTGATTCTTCCAAGAGCCATTAATGAGCTAGTCAATCATCAGAAATCCTGAGTCTGTCACAGAGGGCTGGACTCTGTTACAATCATTCATCACCAGATGGGTCACTTGGGAGCCATCGTGATGCCGTAAAAATCACATAACAAATGAAGAACCAAAAAAAAAGAGATGGCAATTACTCAGTTCTTAGTCAGTAAATTGCATCTGTATGTAAAGCCTATTTCATTCTGAACACACTTTAAATCGGAAATCCAAAGCTTTCCTCAACTTTAAAAATTGAACATAATGAATATATTTTCCCTGATTCTGCAGTCAACGGGAAAGGAATAATAGTGCTCGCCATTCATCACGCTGAGAGCAGCCCACAGACTTTTTGCAGCCTTTTGAGTGACAACTAACGGTTCCCAGATATTTTCCAGCGCGGCGCCATCTACAGGGGATCTGTGGTACGTGAGCAGCACAAGCAA